>NC_057803.1:230112601-230458105 GCF_018294505.1 Triticum aestivum
AGAAATACAATCAATCAAAGAGAAACTTCATAATTAAAGTCTTTGTAATCCAAAAGAGTGGGCACATCACTAGCTAAAGTTTTGACCTCTTCAAAGCTACTTTCATCAATTTTCTCAACAAGATTTTCACCCTCCGAAATATTGGGACGCCTTCTACCTAAAGTTGACTCTTCTTCAGTCCCTTTTTCATCAATCTTAACTTTACTAAATAGGGAATCAATAGAAGAAACACCAATCATTTTAAGATCTTCATCACTTCTATGAAAAAAATCATTAGATAACTCTTTTTCTAAAAATTCTCTTTTAGCTCTAAGCATAGCGGTTCTTTTCTTACTTTCATCCATAGAAACATAAAGAGCTTTAATTGATTCATCAACCTTAGGCACACAAATTTTCATCTTGAGATTTTCCACATCATGAGCAATTCTATCAACACTTCAAGACAAATCATCAATCTTACTCAACTTTTTCTTCTATCGAAGTGTTGAAAACTTTTTGCGCATTGATAAATTCTTTAATATTATTCTCAAGATCAGAGGTGTTCCTATTATTATTTTAAGATTGATTTCCATAGGAACTACCATAATTATTAGAGGAATTACTAGGAAAAGGCCTAGGATTAAAACTACCTCTATAAGCATTGTTGTTGTAATTATTTCGAGAGATAAAATTCAAATCTATGGCATCACTATTTTTCTCAATCAAAGTAGACAAAGGCATATCATTAAAATCAATAGGAGCACTTCTACTAGCAACCAATTTCACAACACCATCAACTGTTTCACTCAAAGAAGTAATTTCTTCAACCGAATTAAGTTTTTAGTAGGATCTCTTTCGGTATGCCATTGCGAATAATTTCCCATAATATTATCAAGCAATTTGGTGGCTTCACCCAAAGTAATTTCCATAAAAGTACCACCTATGGCAGAATCTAAAAGATTACGAGAAACAAAATTCAACCCCGCAAAAAAATTTGTAAGATCATCCAAAGATTTAACCCATGAGTTGGGCAATTCCTTAGCAACATTTTCATCCTTTCCCAAGATTGTGCAACATGCTCATGTTCAAGTTTCTTGAAATTCATGATCTGGGTTCTAAGGGAAATATTTTTTGCGGGCAGAAAATACTTAGCGATAAAAGCATCTTTGCACTTATTCCAAGAATCCATACTATTGCGAGGCAAAGAAGAGGACCAAATTTTTTCAAAATCACGCAAAGAAAACAGAAATAATTTCATCTTCGCCACATCTTTTATATTTTGCATATCGCATAATTCCACTAAGTTATTAAGATGGGACGCGGCATCCTCATTAGGAGTACCGGAAAATTGATCTTTCATAATAAGATTCAGCAAAACAGTATTAATATCACAAGACTCCGCACTAGTTGCGGGAGGAGCAAGCGGAGTGCCAAGAAAATCATTGTTGTTGGTATTTGAGAAATCACATAACTAGGTGTTCTCTTGAGTCATGATGACCACACAACAAGACTGCACTCAAAAATAGATCCGGCAAGAAAATGGCGAACGGAAAAAGAGAGGCGAATAAAACGACAAATTTTTGTGTAGTGGGGGAGAGGAAAACGAGAGGCAAATGGAAAATAATGTAAATTGTGAGGAGATGGGATTTGTGATTAGGAACCTGGTATATGTTGAAGATCCTCCCGTCAACGGCGCTAGAAATTCCTTTTGATGTCGCTTGAAGCCACGGCGGTATTTCCCCAAAGAGGAAGGGCTAATGCAACACAGCGATGGTAGGTATTTCCCTCAGATATGAAACCAAGGTTATCAAACTAGTAGGAGAACCAAGCAACACAACGTAAACAGCCCCTGCACACAAATAACAAATACTCGCAACCCGGCGTGTAAAAGGGGTTGTCAATCCCTTTCGGGTAACGGTGCCAGAAATTGGCAAACAGACGTGGGAGAGTTGTAAATATTGATAGATCGAACGCCAAATAAAATAAATTGCAGCAAGGTATTTTTGTATTTTTGGTCTAATAGATCTGAAAATAAAAGCAAGTAAAAGTAGGTCACAAAGGCCAATAATATGAGAAAGGGACACAGCGGCCATAGGTTTCACTAGTGGCTTCTCTCGAGAAAAATAGCAAATGGTGGGTGAACAAATTACTGTTGGGAAATTGGTAGAACTTAAAATACTCGTGACGATATCTAGGCAATGATCATTATATAGGCATCACATCCAAGATTAGTAGACCAACTCCTGCCTGCAACTATTACTATTACTCCACACATCGACCGCTATCCAGCGTGCATCTAGTGTATTAATTTCATGGAGAAACAGAGTAATGCAATAAGAACAATGACATGATGTAGACAACATATATCTATGTAGAGATAGACCCCTTCGTTTTATCCTTAGTAACAACGATACGTACATGTCGGATCCCCTTCTATCACTGGGATCAAGCACCATATGATCGAACCCACTACAAAGCACCTCTTCCCATTGCAAGATAAATAGATCAAGTTGGCCAAACAAAACCCAAATATCGGAGAAGAAATACTACGCTATAAGCAATCATGCATACAAGAGATCAAATAAACTCAAATACTTTTATGGATATAAAAAGATAGATCTGATCATAAACTCAAAGTTCATCGATCCCAACAAACACACCGCAAAAAGGTTACATCATATGGATCTCCAAGAGACCATTGTATTGAGAATCAAGAGAGAGAGAGAGAGAGAGAGAGAGAGAGATGAAGCCATCTAGCTACTAACTATGAACCCGAAGGTCTACAAAGAACTACTCACGCATCATCGGAGACGCGCCAATGGAGGTGGTGAACCCCATCTGAGGTGGTATCTAGATTGGATCTGGTGGTTCTGGACTCTGCGGCAGCTGGATGAATATTTCGTCGACTCCCCTAGGGTTTTGGGAATATTTGGGTATTTGTAGAGCAAAGAGGCGGTCCGGGGGGCACTCGAGGTGGGCACAACCCACCAGGACGCGCCTGGGCCTCCTGGCGTGCCCTGGTGGGTTGTGCCCCCCTCGGGGCAGCCACCAGGCGTAGCCAAGGCCCGTTGTGTTTCTTTTGGCCCATAAAAATTCTCCGTAAAGTTTCTTGGCATTTGGACTCTATTTGATGTAAAAAACTAGGAAAAACAGCAACTAGCCCTTGGCACTATGTCAATAGGTTAATACCAAAAAATGATATAAATGCCTATAAAATCATTATAAAACATCCAAGATTGATAATATAACATCATGGAACAATAAAAAATTATAGATACGTTGGAGACGTATCATTCATAGGCCCGTGTTATAGCTACATTCCTTAGATAAAAAGAAAAGAAAAAGGAAAAAAATAACTACTTCCTATAGCCGTAGCGTGTTTTGGTAGAAAGCACTATAGCTAAGTTAGTTATAGCGCTTTTTCGCAAATGCACTACCGCTAAGTTTGACTTAACTGGCCCACGAGGTTTCCCCCGGTCACTTCCCCCAAATCCCTGCTCACCTCTGCAATCGCCGCCGCCGTCGTCGCCTTACATCGTCGTCGCCCTCCGCACGCCGTCTGCTGCCTTCCGTGGCCGTCTCGTGCCAGCCCTCGCCGCGCGCCCCCTCCCTCGGCCGCTTTGCCTCCTCCTGCTCCCTAACTCCGCCGACGGTCGAGGTGAGCACGCCTACGCACACGTCATCCTCCTCCTCCCCTGCCTCTTCCTAGCTAGGGTTCCTAGGGTTCATCAAATTTTAGGGTTCATCAAATTAGCTAGTGTTCAAATAATTAGTTAGGGTTCAAATTAGCTAGTACTTGTAGATGTTTAAGTAGTTGTATAGTTGTTATGCACCCAATGTAGTTAACTAAATATAAATTTTAGGACAAAGTTGTATATGCTTAAGTATTTAACTAAATATAATTTTTAGGACAAATTTGCATATCCTTAAGTAGTTAACTAAATATAATTTTTAGGACAAACTTGTAGATACTTAAGTACTAGGGCAGTAGGGTACGGTTAGGGCAGTAGGTTTAACTAGAAATGTTAGGGAAGTAGCGTTTAATGTTAATTAGGGCAGTAGGGTTTAGTTTAGAGAAAAATCAGTATAAAATATAAATTTCTATTAGTGCTGCAAGTCCAGTAGGTTCTTTATTTTTACTGATTTGGTATTATGACATAAATTTAGGACATAATTTGAATTGAGTTCTAGGTTTCATAATTTGAAATTTAGGACATAAATTGATTTCTAGGGTTCAAAATTTATATTAGAACATAATATATATTAGGACATAAATATGTAAATGTTCTAGGATTCTAGGGTTCATCCATCCATATTTGGTTTTTGAATTGAGCTTGAGAGAGCATGAGATTTGTGTTGATTTTCTTGAAGTGCCAAACACTGGGAGATGCAAATTTGAAGTGGTCGTGTTATATGCAAATTCCTCAATAGTGTTTGCTCATGTTTATGTACTTTTGTAGTTGCTCATGTACATGTTCTAAAGTGGTCCTGTTATATGTAACATTGAAGTGGTTCGATTGTGCCCAAGTGGCCTTTTGTTGTTTCCAGGGAATGAAGCCGACTGACCTATGATTTGCCGGAATGTTGATTCATTGTTTCGTCAAATTTCTTGTGCTCGATTTGTCCACTTTTAGCAAAGGTCATGTCGAAATTTTCCATGAATTTCGGCATGACTTGTGCTGCAAACTAGGACATATCGAGTGTCCGGGATTTGCCGCACTTAAAAGGAATCAACATTTCTGCAAAACATAGGCCTTTTTTATGTCATTCTTCATTTTATTAGGTCTAGAATTAATTGACTAGATTTAATTGTAGGAAGCCTTTCACTAAGCTCGACCTGAAGCCTTTCACTAATCTTGGAGACTATCTCCCTGACTTGGATGGATGGCACGACATGTTGGACTGATTGACGATATATGACAATGTGTCCGTTTAGTCCATACTTTCTGTATGACAAAACTTTCAGTTATGCACGACGAAACTTTATTTGTGGTGTAATTAAACCGTCCTCCTCAACTAGCGAAGATCACTCTAGTTAGGGCATTTTGGGTACGATGAACTTTGTTATTTATGCTTACAATATGTTGCTTCGCTTTTTGCCAAGTCTGTCTCTTTCTGTTGCTCAACTATATATGTTGCATATCATCGACTCATGTGACGATGCATGTGCATAGATCATCGATGGTGAAGAAGTGCTACGCCAGGAGTATACGACGAGTGGAGGGAGTGTCAGGCCTAGGTGTACCGGTTTCCGGTTTTCGAGCGACAGCCATTAGTTAGTTCAGTTTCACGCTAGTGTGAGAGAGGGATATGAACATACGCCTCAAGAAGTACTACATTATGTATGATGAGACATGTCATGTAACTTGTATAGCTATATCGTGATTATGATGTGATGACATGATTTGTGTTGGATGATATGATGAGACTATTATGTGTATGATATGATGAGCATATTGCATGTTTATGATATGATTAGAATATTGTATAAAACCTATACAAAAACATCACAAATACGCAACAAAAAAAGATATGAGAAAATATAGTAGTAGCACTCTTTAGCACTGGACAGGAAACACTACTGCTAAAGCACTTAGTAGTAGCGCTGGTATCAAAAGCCCTACTGCTAAGTAGGTATAGCAGTAGCGTGTGTCAAAACGCGCTACGGTTAAACATTAGTTGTAGCGGCGTATTAGTAGCGCGGATACCCATGCTACTGATACACCAATACCTGCGCTACTGCTAGCCTTTTCCCTAGTATTGTCCCCCTCCTTCAACAATGGGGACGACAATGCTTGGTTGATGCAGATGGAACTCAGGAGTGCGAAGACCAAGGAAGTCACGATGGAAGAAGATCAAGGGGATTAGCTTGAGGTCCACCCTCTGGCTTCGGAGAGAGGCACTCTGGCCGGCATCTCCACTATTCCCAATCCCCATCAAGTTGTAGGGACTACAAGCAACCATGAAGGCCAACAGATACAAGAAGGACTTCCTCCCAGGAGACCCTTACACAGGTTACATCGGAACAACTTCCATAATTTGGTTCATAATTATGGAGTGGAGAATACACCTCGCACACACATACCCTCCAATGGGGACATATCCCGGCCAAGTGAAAGTGATGCAGGGAAAAGCTCAAGGTGGCCAGAAAACAAGTATCTTTTGGAGGAGATTTAGAAGAATGCAATTATGCTTCAACGTGTACTCTAAGAATTGTAGGATCTGAAGGGTAGCTTAATCAAGCTAACCAAAACTCCATCATCACCACCCCCAAAGAAAGAGATCTAAATACATGGGTATGGGCACTCCCCTTGGCTACTGCCAAGCTTGGGGGAGGTGCCCCGGTATCGTATCACCACCACACCTTTATCTTTATCGTTTTTCTTAGTTCGATCCTTTTGGTTATATCTTGATCTAGTAGAATAAAATTTTAGTATGATCTAGCTTTGAGTTTTGTTTTGAGATCTATCGATGTAATCGAGTCCATGCCTTATATATAATAAAGAGTAGTTTTGAGTTGAGGGTTGTGTTATGTTGCTATGATCTTGAGGGAATTAAAGAAAAAAAACAAATAAAAAGTTCATATATTGATCTTATGGAGAGTTGTAGCGACCAGACCTCAAACGGTCCAATCTCTATGCTTAGGTGTCATCCCTGGATCAGTAATGCTGACACCACACAGTACTTGAAGGATTTATAACAGAGTAGCAATCAGACACTTATTACATCGAGTGTCTCAAAAGAAAACTTAGTACAATAAATATGGCTTAAGGCCATCTAAAAACGATAACAGCGAAAGGCTTGGAAGATAAGTGAGTCCATCAACTCCAATGGCATCATTGAGTATAGAACCACGACCTAAAAACACCTTAATCATCGTCTGAAAAGTCTGCAACATTAACGTTGCAGCCCGAAATGGGTCAGCACATGGAATATGCTGGCAAAGTAACACATAGAGAGTAATGGAATGAAATAGGCTATTCTATATGCATATTTGGCTGGTGGAAAGCTCTATGGTTACAGTTTTGTGTAAAGCCAATTTTTCCCTACTGCAAAGGAATAAATTTTATTTAACTATCATGGTAGTTGTTAAACATGAGAATGGTTGACAGCATTCTCAATCCCAATTAAGCATCATCATTAACAAAACCCAACAAAATTAATTTTAGAGTAACATGTTGAGATTCACATGATAATCCAGGTACTAGATACTCAAAATGTCCATAACCGGGGACACGGCTAATCATGATTAGTTTATACACTTTGCAGAGGTTTGCGCACTTTTCCCCACAAGACTCGATCGCCTCCATTTGGTTTCTCGCACTACATGGTGTTTGAGAAACGGATGACCGAGACATAGTCTTTCAGAAGTGCTAGCACCTTACGATCGGGTAGACCATTACACCTACTTTCCCCTACATCTGCTAGTCTACCACTGTAAGAGTTCGCACAACTTAATCAACTATGCTAGATCCCATAATAACTTGTGGCTGCACACGGAAGTTTCTAGCATGAATAATCTCATGATCCCTTTGAGCCTGGGTGGCGGTCCATAAAGAAAAACAGGCAATCGCTGGAATACCTAGGTGCCTCAATCCACCCAGATGTGTATTTAAGTTGCCACCTTAAATAAACCATTAATTAACAATCTCACATCTGTCATGGATACACTCACCCAATCCACGTCTACTAGCATAGCATGGCATAATAAGCAAACGTAGAAGTAACTCCCAAAGGTTTGATAATAACAAGTAATAGGTACTACCTTAACTACTTCCCAAGCCCACAATTTAATTAGATCCTAATCATGCAATGTGTGAGGATTGATCTAATGCAATAAAACTGGGTAGTGGGAAAGCATGATCAAAGTGTTACTTGCCTTGCTGATGATCCGAGAAACCTAGCGATTTGAAGTGGCAAGCGGCGCACTCCGGGTAGTCTATCACAAACAAACAAGCATACAATAAGTACTCAACTAATGCATAGGTAAAACTAAAATAAGAGATCTAAGCAGAAAGTTCAACTTAAGAACTCCGGTTGGCAAAAAGAATCAAATCGAACGAAGCAACGAAAGACAAACGACAAAAGAAACAGGCTTCGTTTACTATTCTTGATCTAGCGCAATTTTGACAGTGGCAAAAACTTGTTTGAGTTTGTTAAACGGAAAGAGGGTTTCGAGACGAAACTCCAAGCGCTTGAATCGCCTGATTCCGATAAACGAGCGAAAAGTTAGACTAAAACGAAAATCGGATCAGGAATCACGATCAGAAAAATCACGGATTTAATCCGAGAAAAAGTAAAAACGACGAACGTTCGCTAATTAAATAAACCGGAAAAACCGATCTATTTAAACAAACCGAAACTAAAACAAAACCGAACAAAACCGACGGAAAAACCGGACGGTTTTTTTCTAAAAACGGCGGCGAGATCTACCTCCGCGGCGGCGGATCCGGCGGCAGCGGCGACAAGGCGGCGCGGCGAGCGGCGGGGCGGGGCAGCGGCGGCGGCGTGGCGAGGTAGCGGCGGCGGCGCGGCGAGGCAGCGGCGGCGGCATGGCGAGGCGGCACGGCTGCGGCGACAGCAAGGCGGCGCGGGCTAGGAGCAGCGGTGGCTAGGGTTTCGGGGCTGGGGCGGCGGCTGCGGCTGCGGCTCGGGCCCTCGCGACTTTAAAGGCCGGCCGGGCCAAGTGTCCTAGTCGGACACGGCCCGGTTAGGTCGGTTCTTTTTTTTAAATAATTACGCTCGGGGAAAAAAACAAAATGAATACTAAACGGACTCCAAAAATTCCGAAATAAATTTTCCCCGGCTTCTAAAATCAAGCCGCACAGGATGAACATTTATTTGGGGCCTAAATGCGATTTTGAAAAACGCGCATTTTTCCCTAATACTAATAAAATAGCAAATAAAACCCAAAAAAATCTTATTTGATTTTTTTTATTAAATCCTCAATATTTCTTTATTTTTTGAAAGTCATTTTATTCCCTCTCTCATATTTTTGTAATAGAAATAATTGAAGAATAAATAAAATCAAACGATCCTATTTTCAAAATTTGAGAAAACTCAAATATGAAAATAACGAAATCCCCAACTCTCTCCAAGGGTCCTTGAGTTGCGTAGAATTTCTAGGATCAACCAGAATGCAACAAAATATGATATGCAATGATGGTCTAGTGTATAACATTCCAAATTGAAAATTTGGGAAGTTACAAACCTATCCCCCTTAAGATGAATCTCGCCCTCGAGATTCGTGTTGGCTAGAAAATAGGTGAGGGTGGTCCTTCAGCAAATCTTCCCCTCATTCCCAGGTGGCTTCATCCTCCGTGTGGTGGCTCCACTGAACCTTGCAAAACATGATAACCTTGCTGCGGGTGACTCGACTGGCATACTCTAAAATCTTAACTGGTTTCTCCTCATAGGTCAAATCACTGTCCAACTGAATTGCTTCCAGTGGTACTGTATCTCTTAGCGGTATATCAGCCATCTCTGCGTGGCACTTCTTCAACTGGGATACGTGGAACACATCTTGAACTCCTGGCAATCCTTCGGGAAATTCCAACTTATAGGCTACTTCTCCCATGCGCTCCAAAACTTTGTATGGGCCTACAAAACGTGGCGCTAACTTTCCCTTAACTCCAAAGCGCTTAACTCCTCGAAGTGGTGATACTCGAAGATAAACTCGGTCTCTGACTTCGTAAACTGTCTCCTTGCATTTAGAATCTGCATAACTCTTCTGCCTAGATTGAGCTACCTTGAGCCTATCGCGAATCAATTTCACTTTCTGTTCAGACTCCTTTATCAGATCCGGTCCAAACAACTGGCGGTCTCCAACTTCATCCCAAGACAATGGGGTCCTGCACCTCCTTCCATACAAGGCTTCGAAAGGGGCCATCTTCAAACTGGTTTGATAGCTGTTGTTGTAAGATAACTCTGAATACGGCAAATTCTCGTCCCAACTAGATCCGTAATCTAGCGCACAAGCTCTTAGCATATCATCCAAAATCTGATTGACTCTCTCGGTCTGTCCATCTGTCTGCGAGTGGAACGCTATGCTAAACTCCAGTCTAGTACCCAAAGTTTCATGCTACTGATTCCAGAACTTTGAGGTAAATTGGGTTCCTCTATCTGATACTATGCTCCTTGGAACTCCATGCAGACAAACGATTCTAGTCATGTATATCTTTGCCAACTTTGCACTGGTATAGGTAGTCTTCACTGGAATGAAATGAGCTACCTTTGTCAAACGATCGACTACAACCCATATCGAGTCATGGCCTGAACATGTTCTGGGCAATCCTGTAATAAAATCTATGCCTAGCTTATCCCACTTCCATTCGGGTATCGGCAATGGCTGTAGCAATCAGGCTGGCTTCTGATGCTCTGCCTTTACTCTCTGACATACATCACAAACTGCTACATATTCCGCAATATCCTTCTTCATTCCGGTCCACCAGAAAATATCCTTCAAATCCAAATACATCTTGGTATTTCCTGGGTGAATCGAATACGGTGACTCATGGGCCTCTTGTAAAATTAACTTCCTGATCTCCGAATCATTCGGTACATAGACATGGTCTTCAAACCATAAGGTATCGTGCTCATCCTCACGAAATCCCTTAGCTTTTCCTCTGCTCATTTTCTCCTTAATAGAAGCAATCTCCTTGTCAGTCTTTTGGGCTTCTCTGATCTTATCCATCAAAGTAGACTGAATCTCCAATGCTGCTACATAGCCTCTTGGAACTATTTCCAAACATAGCTCTCAAAGATTTTCGGCTAACTCCCTTGGTAAATCTCCCATCATTAGTGTGTTGACGTGGCTTTTACGGCTCAACGCGTCAGCTACTACGTTAGCCTTTCCGGGGTGATAATGCAATTTCATATCATAATCCTTGATGAGCTCCAACCATCTCCTTTGTCTGAGGTTCAACTCCTTCTGTGTGAAAATATACTTCAAACTCTTATGATCCGTGTACACCTCACAATGGTTTCCAATTAGAAAATGTCTCCAAGTCTTTAATGCATGCACTACGGCTGCTAACTCCAAATCATGCGTAGCATAATTCAACTCATGGGGCTTAAGCTGTCGTGAGGCATATGAAACAACTCTTCCTTCCTGCATAAGCACTGATCCAAGTCCTCAACGTGAAGCGTCACAATACACCTAATAATCCTTGGTCTGATCCGGTAAAATCAACACTGGTAAGGTAACCAAACGTTTCTTCAACTCCTGGAAACTAGCCTCACATTCCTCAGTCCATTTGAACTTGGTATCCTTCTTCAACAACTCTATCATAGGCTTCGCAATCTTTGAGAAATTCTCAATAAACCTCCGGTAGTATCCTGCGAGTCCAAGAAAACTCTGAATCTCTCCAACTGTTGTTGGGGCTTTCCAATTGGTCACAATATCAACTTTAGTGGGATCTACAACTATATACCTTCTCTGGATATAACGTGTCCGAGAAATCCAACTTCTTTCAACCAAAACTCACATTTGCTAAATTTGGCATATAATTGATGTTCTCTGAGCTTTCCGAGTACCAAACGCAAATGCTCCTTATGCTCCTCTTCATTTTTCGAGTAAACTAGGATATCATCAATGAACACTATGACGAACTTATCCAAGAACTCCATAAACACTTTGTTCATCATGTTCATAAAATATGCAGGTGCGTTAGTCAGACCAAATGACATAACGATATACTCGTGCAGCCCATAACTGGTGGTAAAAGCCGTCTTAGGTATATCCTGTTCTCGAATCTTCAACTGATGGTATCCTGATCGCAGATCGATCTTGGAAAATACCTTAGCTCCTTGCAATCGATCAAACAGATCATTGATCATTGGTAGTGGGTACTTGTTCTTGATGGTTACTTCATTCAATCCTTGATAACCAACAACCATCCTTAACGATCCATCCTTCTTCTTCACTATAAGTACTGGCGACCCCCAAGGCGAAGAACTTGGGCGAATATATCCTTTATCCAGTAACTCCTTAATCTGCTTCTTAATCTCCACCAAATCCTTTGCGGGCATCCTATATGGTCTCTTCGATATTGGCCCTGTGCCTGGCAAAAGCTCAATCAAAAACTCAATATCTCTATCCGGTGGCATGCCTGGCAATTCTTCTAGAAATACATCAGGGAAATCCTTCACTACTGGTACTTCCTCCTGCACAACTCCTGTTAAACAATTTACTTGAGTCCTTTCGGCACATGTCGGGATACATACTTGATCCTTCTCCCTTCTGGGGTGGTAAGCAAGATCGACTTACTAGCGCAATCGATGTTTCCTCCATACATCGATAGCCAATCCATACCCAGAATTACATCCAAACCTTGTGATTCCAATATTATCAAATCCGAGGGAAACACATGCCTACCTATACTTAATGGCACTTGAAAACATCCTTGGCTAGCCATATACTCCGCTCCTGGTGAGCTTACTAACATAGGTGTTCTAAGAACTTTGGTGGGCAGGTTATACTTATCCACAAATCACCTTGATATGTATGAATTAGATGCACCGGTATCAAAAAGAACGAGTGCAGTAAATGACTTAACCAAAAACTTAGCGATTACTGCATCCGGCTGCTCTTCAACCTCCTTCATGTTAACGTAGTTCACCTGTCCCCTGTTGAAAGGGTTCAGCTTCTTCCCAGAGCTTCCATTGCCATTACCATTCTGTGATTCAGGACATTCATTGGCATAATGTCCGGTCTTCTGGCACTTAAAACAAGTGACTTGGCTCGGGTCTCTCTTGGCTGGAGTCGATGGGTTGGTGCGGTTCTGGCTGTTGCTTCCTCCATTCCATTACCATTCTTGGTGCCATTATGACTGTGCGAGCTACCTCCTCCATGGGTATGCTGAAAATGTCCTCCCGGTCTAGGGGTAAAATGTGGCTTCTGCTGAGCTCCTGAATTGTGCTTCCCTTGTCCATACTTCCTCTTGCGATTCTCAATCTACTGCTGCTTCCCTTCAATCATGAGAGCACGATCTACCAACTCCTGGTAATTGTTGAAGGTTGCTACCATCAACTGCATGCACAACTCATCATTCAGTCCTTCCAGAAACTTCTCCTGCTTAGCTGCATCCGTAGCAACGTCATCTGGGGCATAACGTGCTAATTTACTAAAGTCCACGACATACTGGCCAACTGTCCGTCCTCCTTGGCGAAAGTTGTGAAACTCTCTCTTCTTCATGGCCATAGCTCCTGCTGAAACATGGGCAGTTCGAAAAGCCTGCTGAAACTGGTCCCACGTGACAGTGTCGACAGGGAAAGTGGCTGTGAAATTCTCCCACCATGATGCTGCGGGTCCTTCAAGCTGATGTGAGGCAAACTTCACCTTTTCCGCATCCGTGCATCCTACTATGGTCAACTCTCTAGCTGTCTTGCGGAGCCAATCATCTGCTACTATCGGCTCGGT
Source organism: Triticum aestivum (assembly GCF_018294505.1). Taxonomy (NCBI): domain Eukaryota; kingdom Viridiplantae; phylum Streptophyta; class Magnoliopsida; order Poales; family Poaceae; genus Triticum; species Triticum aestivum. Next base: position 230,126,001 of record NC_057803.1, read on the forward strand.
GCTACTTGAAAACACCGGCGGATTCAGCCTAAGAAAACGGGATAAGTGATCAACAGGTGGTGGTGGTGGTGGTGGGTTGTTGTTGTTGTTCCCCTGATTCTGATTCTAGACTAGCAACCGCATCAATGTGTTCTGCTATTGGATCAACTGGGTGAGCTCCGGTTGGAAGGTAAATCCGGGGTCACGTCTCGGAGGCATCTGAGGGTTTAGAAAAGATGAGATTGAAGAATAGAGGTGGTCTAAAGGGAAAACACTACCCATATGCACATGAGGCAAAAGCAAACAATTCACTTCATTCAATCAATCAAACAAGGGCATACAATCGATCTAACTATCGCAAAAGTGCTCGGACTACTATATTTACATGGTGGACTACTACTACTAATTTAGTGGTCTACTAGAAATATTCTTCGGTTGCAGACTCCATGATATCTGCTCTAGCTTCATCATCTCTATCGTCTGGATCCGAGTCGGTGTCGTCGATGATGATGTAGTCTTCCGGGCGAATCTCCTTGGGTTCTTCGTCTTCTTCTACTGGTGTAGGGCCTCCCATAAATATTCCGATCTTCTTGATCAGATCGTCATTCTTCTCCACTAATACTTCGATTTCCTCTTCATAATCTTCACGCGTAGCCTTGAGTTCTTTCTCCAGTTCCTTGATTCTTGTCCTCGCCTCCTTCAGATCTATCATGTTGGCACATCTGGTTCTCCTAACATCGAATGTGCTGGTTTAACTCCTGGATAAAAGCTGCAACTGATCTATCCTTTCTGGTGCTGATCATCTCCCAGTGCTCATCTCGGCGCCCACAAATCTGGTAGATAGTATCCTTGAGATCATTGTGGTAAACTTCTCCAATGCGTCCCATGGCGATGTGAGTTGCCATGCTCTTTCCTAGACTCCAAGTTGGTGCATCAAAAGGAAACTCTATGGGCTCAGTGACTGGCATGAACGTCCTTCCTGGAACTTGAATCATCCAGCGCTCTTCTTCTGGTAAAGTGGCGTTGTAGGTTCCGGTGAAGCTTGGTACTCCTATGTTCAGGTATCTAGTGACTTCCTTCAAGTGACGTCCAAAGGGTGTATCTTCATCTGGTTGCGTGAACTTCTTCCTTGCATTTGCCATCCTAAAAGAGTACAAAAGATGAGAAGTCAGAAAGAGAAGAGAGTGAGTAGTGATCTAGGTCTTTAGCTTAGTGGTCGTGTCCTACAGTCAGCATGTGCTCTAATACCATCTTGTAGCGACCAGACCTCAAAGGGTACAATCAATGTGCTCAGGTGTCATCCCTGGATCAGTAATGCTAACACCACACAGTACTTGAAGGATTTATAACAGAGTAGCAATCACACACTTATTACATCGAGTGTCTCAAAAGAGAACTTAGTACAATAAATATGGCTTAAGGCCATCTAATAACGATAACAGCGGAAGACTTGGAAGATAAGTGAGTCCATCAACTCCAACGGCATCACTGAGTATAGAACCGCGACCTAAAAACACCTTAATCATCGTCTGAAAAGTCTGCAACATTAACGTTGCAGCCCGAAATGGGTCAGCACATGGAATATGCTGGCAAAGTAACACAGAGAGTAATGGAATGAAATAGGCTATTCTATATGCATATTTGGCTGGTGGAAAGCTCTATGGTGACAATTTTGCGTAAAGCCAATTTTTCCCTACTGCAAAGGAATAAATTTTATTTAACTATTATGGTAGTTGTTAAACATTGAGAATGGTTGACAACATTCTCAATCCCAATTAAGCATCATCATTAACAAAACCCAACAAAATTAATTTTAGAGTAACATGTTGAGATTCACATGATAATCCAGGTACTAGATACTCAAGATGTCCATAACCGGGGACACGGCTAATCATGATTAGTTTATACACTCTATAGAGGTTTGCGCACTTTTCCCCACAAGACTCGATCGCCTCCGTTTGGTTTCTCGCACTACATGGTGTTTGAGAAACGGATGACCGAGACATAGTCTTTCAGAAGCGCTAGCACCTTACGATCGGGTAGACCGTTACACCTACTTTCCCCTACATCTGCTAGTCTACCACTGTAAGAGTTCACACAACTTAATCAACTATGCTAGAGCCCATAATAGCTTGTGGCTGCACACGGAAGTTTCTAGCATGAATAATCTCATGATCCCTTTGAGCCTGGGTGGCCATCCATAAAGAAAAATAGGTAATCGCTGGAATACCCAGGTGCCTCAATCCACCCAGACGTGTATTTAAGTTGCCACCTTAAATAAACCATTAATTAATAATCTCACATCTGTCATGGATACACTCACCCAATCCACGTCTACTAGCATGGCATGGCATAATAAGAAAACATAGAAGTAACTCCCAAAGGTTTGATAATAACAGGTAATAGGTACTACCTCAACTACTTCCCAAGCCCACAATTTAATTAGATCCTAATCATGCAATGTGTGTGGATTGATCTAATGCAATAAAACTGGGTAGTGGGAAAGCATGATCAAAGTGTTACTTGCCTTGCTGATGATCCGGGAAACCTAGCGATTCGAAGTAGCAAGCGGCGCACTCCGGGTACTCTATCACAAACAAAAAAGCATACAATAAGTACTCAACTAATGCACAGGTAAAACTCAAATAAGAGATCTAAGCAGAAAGTTCAACTTAAGAACTCCGGTTGGCAAAAAGAATCAAATCGAACGAAGCAACGAAAGACAAACGGCAAAATAAACAGGCTTCATTTACTATTATTGATCTAGGGCAATTTTGACAGTGGCAAAAACTTATTTGAGTTGGTTAAACGGAAAGAGGGTTTCGAGACGAAACTCCAGGCGCTTGAATCGCCTGATTCCGATAAACGAGCGAAGAGTTAGACTAAAACAAAAATCGGATCAGGAATCGCGATCAGAAAAATCACGGATTTAATCCGAGAAAAAGGAAAAACGACGAACGTTCGTTAAAACGAACGAACGGGCGAACGTTCGCTAATTAAATAAACCGGAAAAACCAATCTATTTAAACAAACCGAAAGTAAAACAAAACCGACGGAAAAACCGAACGGTTTTTTTATAAAAAAACCATCGGCAAGATCTACCTCCGCGGTGGCGGATTTGGCGGCGGCAGCGACGAGGCGGCGCGGCGAGCGGCGGGGCGGGGCAGCGGCAGCGGCAAGGCGAGGCGGCGCGTGCTAGGGGCGACGGCGGCTAGGGTTTCGGGGATGGGGCGGCGGCTACGGGTCGGGCCCTCGCGACTTTAAAGGCCGGCCGGGCCAAGTGTCCTAGTCGGACACGGCCCAGTTAGGTCGGTTCGTTTTTTTAAAGAATTACGCTCGGGGAAAAAACAAAAGGAATACTAAACGGACTCCAAAAATCCCGAAATAAATTTTCCCCGGCTTCTAAAATCAAGTCACACAGGATGAACATTTATTTGAGGCCTAAATGCAATTTTGAAAAAAATGCGCATTTTTCCCTAATACAAATAAAATAGCAAATAAAACCAAAAAAAATCTTATTTGATTTTTTTATTAAATCCTTAATATTTCTTTATTTTGGGAAAGTCATTTTATTCCCTCTCTCATATTTTTCTAATAGAAATAATTGAAGAATAAATAAAATCAAATGATCCTATTTTCAAAATTTGAGAAAACTCAAATATGAAAATAACGAAATTCGCCAACTCTCTCCAAGGGTCCTTGAGTTGCGTAGAATTTCTAGGATCAACCAAAGTGCAACAAAATATGCTATGCAATGATGATCTAGTGTATAACATTCCAAATTGGAAATTTGGGATGTTACAAGAGTAATGACTTCACATATAAAGAGTATGATGAATAAAATTTGTTGAGAGTTTACAAACATAGTTTTGGTGATTGTTGCAATTAATAGGAAGTAATAAAGAAAAAGAGGCTTCACATATAAATATACTATCTTGGACATCTTTTGTAATTATGAGCACTCATTAAAATATGACATGTTAAAAAGTTGACGTTGGACAAGGAAGACAACATAATGAGTTATGCTTGCTTATATCCAAATAGAAGTTACATTGTGATGGACCATCCAACATGTTGAGCCTGCCTTTTCCCTCTTGTGCTAGCCAAATTCTTTGCACCAAGTAGAGATACTACTTGTGCTTCCAAACATCCCTTAAATCAGTTTTGCCATGAGAGTCCACCATACCTACCAATGGATCGAGTAAGATCCTTCAAGTAAGTTGTCATTGGTGCAAGCAATAAAAATTGCTCTCTAAATATGTATGATTTATTAGTGTGAAGAAAATAAGCTTTATACGAACTTGTGGTATGGAAGAAATAAAAGCGACAGACTACATAATAAAGTTCATTATCACAAGCGGCAATATAAAGTGACGTTCTTTTGCATTAAGATTTCGTGCATCCAATCATAAACGCGCATGACAACCTCTGCTTCCCTCTGCAAAGGGCATATCTTTTACTTTTATCTTCTACCTTTATACAAGAGTCATGGTGATCTTAACCTTTCCTTTTCACACTTTTTCTTTTGGAAAACACTATGTGTTGGAGAGATCCGGATATATTTATCCACTCGAATGTAGGGTATCATAAAGTATTATTGTTGACATTACCATTTAGGTAAAAGGTTGGGAGGCGAAACTATAAGCCCCTATCTTTCTTTGTGTCTGATTGAAACTTTGTACCCATAAGTATCGCGTGAGTGTTAGCAATTGTGAAAGACTAAATGATAGTTGAGTATGTGGACTTGCTGAAAAGCTCTTGTGTTGACTATTTCCGATGTGATGATAAATTGCAATTGCTTTAATGACTGAGATCATAGTTCGTTAGTTTTCAATTAAGTGTTTGATTCATACTTTACTTTGTGAATCAATTGTTACTTTGGCATAAGAAATTATATGACAATATATGTTGATGTTCTAAATATGATCATGATGCCCTCAATTCCGTATTTTATTTTATCGACACCTCTATCTCTAAACTTGTGGACATATTTTTCGGTTTCGGCTTTCGCTTGAGGACAAGCGAGGTCTAAGCTTGGGGGAGTTGATACGTCCATTTTGCATCATGCTTTTATATTGATATTTATTGCATTATGGGCTGTTATTACACATTATATCACAATACTTATGCCTTTTCTCTCTTATTTTATAAGGTTTACATGAAGAGGGAGAATGCCGACAGCTGGAATTCTGGACTGGAAAAGGATCAAATATTAGAAACCTATTCTACACAACTCCAAAAGTCCTGAAACTTCACGGAGAATTATTTTGTAATATATAAAAAATATTTGGCGAAGAAAGCACCAGAGGGGGATACCTGCCATCCGCAAGGGTGGGGGGCGTGCCCTTCCCCCTTGGGCGCGCCCCCTGCCTTGTGGGCCACCTGGCAGGCCCCCGATGCCTATCTTCTGCTATATGATGTGTTTTGACCTGGAAAAAATTGAGAGGAAGCTTTCGGGATGAAGTGCCGCCATCTAGATGCGGAACTTGGGCAGAACCAATCTAGGGCTCCTGTGGAGCTATTCTGCTAGGGAAACTTCTCTTCTAGAGGGGGAAATCTAAGCCATCGTCATCACCAACAATCCTCAAATCGAGAGGGGGTCAATCTCCATCAACATCTTCACCAGCACCATCTCCTCTCAAACCCTAGTTCATCTCTTGTATCCGATCTTTGTCTCAAAACCTCAGATTGGTACCTGTTGGTTGCTAGTAGTGTTGATTACTCCTTGTAGTTGATGATAGTTGGTTTATTCGTTGGAATATCATATGTTCAGATCATTAACGATAATTAATACTCCTCTGATTATGAACACGGATATGCTTTCACTACTTGGGAAAACCCTAGTAGTAGCGCTTGAAATATGCATAGCAGTAGCGCTGGGTCCAGCGCTACTGCTAGCGCGCTACAGCTAAGTTGTAGCAGTAGCGCTTGTATAGGCAGCACTACTACTGAGTATTGTTAGCAGTAGCGCTGCCTGGACCAACGCTACTGATAACTATCTGTAGCGCTTGTTCTTATGAAGCGCTGCTGCTAAGACAGTGCTACTACTAGGTGCTCTCTAGCGCTACTGCTAATGTTCCTGCTTTCGCCAACCCTCACCCCCTACGTATTCGTGGTGTATTTATATAGGCTCTATATAATAGTTTCATTAGATCATACTAAACATACACTATTCTCATCATATCATAGACATACAGTAGCCTCATCATACCATCATCATCATCATTCAACACAAATATCATCACATCTCAAAAATAGCAACACACAAGTGTGATAATGTCATGTCTCTAATAAGTGCAACTGCATGGTCATGGCACACACACAAGTTTCATCATCTCTATCTAAACCATGATGTACAAGAGAAGAGCGATCAGCTTGAGCAAAAGCGCGACTATGTAGTACCGACGGTCCTGCCCCTGCTCATGCTGGAGTGTCCACCTCAAGTAACTACTTTCCACTTCAGCTCTGCTGTCGAACCCACTATGGCTAGCACCCGGGTACCTGTGCACCTAGGCCTGAGCGGCTTCCTAGTGGTCGTAGACTCCTGGAACCCTCCCAACATACACGGTGTAGTAGCCCTTCGCCATCTCTGATCTATGTACCTACATTGTGACTTGATGAATTGAACGATAATATGCAACATAATGTACTTAAGAAAACAAAGAGGTAATGCGGGAGCAAAATACAAGCAACCAATAGTAAACATAAATGAAAAAGTTCCTCATACCCAAACTAATTAACTAGAGAGATCTATGCTAGTTCAGGACCACGATTTAGTTACATCACATAGTTCCGTCGTGCATAAATTCAAAGTTTTGCCATAGAAAGACAGTAGTGACACATTGTCATCAACAATCAGTCCTCCATGTCGGTGGTACAATCTTCATAGTCAGGGAGGAAGCACCCGAGCTTCTTGAAAGGCTTCAGGTCCATACGTTGAGCGGTTAGCCGTGCTCGGACATCTTCCTGCATGATTGGCCCATGGTAGAACATCCCTGTTGGCTCGAGGACCTGCTTCAGGGTCACCTGGACATTCCTATGCTTCTGGCCCAGCTGAGAATCTCGGCATCATTGGTAGTAGGTGACATGCGAAGGCGTTGATTATCCCTTCTATACTCGAGCAGGTGATGCATGAGGTAGAATCCATCAGCCATACTGGTGTGTGGTTGCTGGATGCAGCAGAAGTCGGTCTTATGACCGAAAGTCAGTCCGTGATTCCTATACCTTTTCACCTTGATATATCCACCAGATAGGCTGAAGGTTAACGGGGCACTATCGAGAACACTCTTTATGTGCTTGTAATCCTTTTTCCTGAGGTTCTTCGATGAGTCCAAGTACATCGCATGGGAGTATTCCGGGGACAGAACGATGAGAACGCCCCCCCCCCCCCGCTGTGCAAATTAAGTACACCTCAAATTAGCCTCCATGCTTGCAAAGGAATGATTAACACTTACAAAAGGATATGTGCAGATGACTTACGTGGGATGATAAGGCAAGAGAATCACTTCCTTGTCCTTATTAGCGATCATGAATTCACCGAGGTACTTGCTCGGATAGTTACGATGCTCTTTGCAAACTACCATGAAGCTCTCGTGCATATAGAATGGGTCTGCGATGCAAATATATTTGATGTTCTCGACCCTGATGAAGTAGTTCATATACAACGCATACATGCGGGTGAACTGGAAATCCATCTTGGTCATGTGGAACATGTCGTAGATGTAGTCAAATCGCAGGATGAACTTATTTGCGGGCCATCTCTCGACATACAACCTCCCACCCGGCACCTGAGCCGTGTAAAGCGGGTATCCTAGCTTTTCCGCGACTAGAAGGCTTTTCTCTCTGGCCAGCACATCTTCATGGAGTCTCCTTAGATCATTGTTCAGTATGTGCTCTAGCGCTTTCGCAGGTAGGATCAGCTGGTCGGCGACATGGAAGCATTGTGCACCTTCGACAGGTATTCTGTCTACCACCTAGGGCTCCAGTGTCGTCGGGCTAATAAGTGGATAGGCCTCGGGGGGTTGCTGTGTACAGGTGGCATCTAGAGGCGTCTCCTGCGAGGATCGCTTGAAGAGAGACTTTTGGCATTCCGCCTTAGGACGTTCTGGCTCCGGCAAATCAGGCAGCATCAAGTCATCATCTCCATGCTCATAGCCTGAGTCTTCACCGTCCTGAGCCATCAATCCTCCATCATCATGGGCGGCATTGAAATACTTGTCTGGGTGATCATCATCATCATCCTCCATGTCATCAACAACATTTGCTTCTTTAACAAGGGGGCTACATCATCTAGCACTAATGGAGGCTCTCCCTCGCGTCGTCCGCTATCACTCGCCACGACAGGTGCAGGTAATGTGGTAGGTGGGGTGGTGTTCATACCTTCTTGAGAAGGTGGCATTGGCGTGATACTGGGCGCTTCGAGACAAAGAAGAGACTTCAGCCAAGGCAAGAACCAGCTCTTGCATGCGCCAATCATCTTAGGGGTCTCATCGTCATCGACTGGTACCGGATGAGGCAATTCCTCAAAGCCGGCAAAGACACTGGCCACGTTAACCTTGAAGACGCCATCGGGCATCTCTCGGTTGTGGAACATGCAGTCCTTTGGCTTCACGATCGTTGCTTTTCCCACGGCCACCTTCTAGCCCTTGGTGTCATATGTGCGTAGAATTTTATTACAGAACACGTAAAGAGACTTGCCGGTAACGAGATTGAACTACGTATTGAGATACCGATGATCGAATCTCGGACAAGTAACATACCGATGACAAAGTGAACAACGTATGCTGTTATGCGGTTTGACCGATAAAGATCTTCGTAGAATATGTGGGAGCAAATATGAACATCCAGGTTCCGCTATTGATTATTGACCGAAGACGTGTCTCGGTCATGTCTACATAGTTCTCGAACCCGTAGGGTCCGCACGCTTAAAGTTCGGTGACGATCGGTATTATGAGTTTTTGTGTTTTGATGTACCGAAGGTAGTTCAGAATCCCAGATATGATCACGGACATGACGAGGAGTCTCGAAATGGTCGAGACGTAAAGATATTGGACGACTATATTCGGACACCGGAAATGTTCTGGGTGATTTCAGAGAAAACCGGAGTGCTGGAGGGTTACCGGAACCCCCCGGGAGAAATAATGGGCCTTATGGGCCTTAGTGGAAAGAGAGAGGTCTGACCTAGGGCAGGCCGCGCACCCCTCCCCCTCTGGTCTGAATTGGACTAGGAGAGGGGGGTGGCGCCCCCTTTCCTTCTCCCTCTCCCCCTTCCTTTCCCCCTCCTAGTAGGAGTAGGAAAGAGGGGAGTCCTACTCCTAATAGGGGGAGGACTCCTCCTCCTCCTGGCGCGCCATAGATGGCCGGCCGGCCTCCCCCCTAGCTCCTTTATATACGGGGCAGGGGGGCACCTCTAGACACACAAGTTGATCATTGATCCATTAGCCGTCTGCGGTGCCCCCTTCCACCATAATCCACCTCGACCATATCTTAGCGGTGCTTAGGTGAAGCCCTGCGTCGGTAGCAACATCATCACCGTCAACACACCGTCGTGCTGACGGAACTCTCCCGTGAAGCTCTACTGGATCGGAGTTCGTGGGGCATCATCGAGCTGAACGTGTGCTGAACTCGGAGGTGTCGTTCATTCGGTACTTGGATTGGTCGAATCGTGAAGACGTTCGACTACATCAACCCCGTTCTCATAACGCTTCCGCTTATGGTCTACAAGGGTACAAGGACGATACTCTTCTATCTTGTTGCTATGCATCACCATGATCTTGCATGTGTGTAGGATTTTTTTTGAAATTACTACGTTCCCCAATGGTGGCATGTGAGCCAGGTTTATGTGTAGATGTTATATGCACGAGTAGAGCACAAGTGAGTTGTGGGCGATACAAGTCATACTGCTTACCAGCATGTCATACTTTGTTTCGGCGGTATTGTTGGATGAAGCGGCCCAGACCGACATTACGCGTACGCTTACGCGAGACTGGTTCTACCGACGTGCTTTGCACACAGGTGGCCGGCGGGTGTCAGTTTCTCCAACTTTAGTTGAACCGAGTGTGGCTACACCCAGTCCTTGAGAAAGTTAAAACATCACTAACTTGACAAACTATCGTTGTGGTTTTAATGCGTAGGTAAGAACGGTTCTTGCTCAGCCCTAGCAGCCACGTAAAACTTGCAACAACAAAGTAGAGGACGTCTAACTTGTTTTTGCAGGGCATGTTGTGATGTGATATGGTCAAGACATGATGCTATATTTTGTTGTATGAGATGATCATGTTTTGTAACCGAGTTATCGGCAACTGACAGGAGCCATATGGTTGTCGCTTTATTGTATGCAATGCAATCGCCCTGTAATTGCTTTACTTTATCACTAAGCGGTAGCGATAGTCGTAGAAGAGATAGTTGGCGAGACGACAATGATGCTATGATGGAGATCTAGGTGTCGCGCTGGTGACAATGGTGATCATGACGGTGCTTCGGAGATGGATATCACAAGCACAAGATGATGATGGCCATATCATATCACTTATATTGATTGAGTGTGATGTTTATCTTTTATGCGTCTTATTTTGCTTAAATCTAAAGTAGCATTATAAGATGATCTCTCACTAATTTCAAGGTACAAGTGTTCTCCCTGAGTATGCATCGTTGCGAAAGTTCGTCGTGTTGAGACACCACGTGATGATCGGGTGTGATAAGCTCTACGTTCACATACAACGGGTGCAAGCCAGTTTTGGACATGCAGAATACTCGGGTTAAACTTGACGAGCCTAGCATATGCAGATATGGCCTCGGAACACTGGAGACCGAAAGGTTGAGCGTGAATCATATAGAAGATATGATCAACATATTGATGTTCACCATTGAAAACTACTCCATCTCACGTGATGATCGGACATCATTTAGTTGATATGGATCACATGATCACTTAGATGATTAGAGGGATGTCTATCTAAGTGGGAGTTCTTTGATAATTTGATTAACTGAACCTTAATTTATCATGAACTTAGTACCTGATAGTATTTTGCATGTCTATGTTGTTGTAGATAGATGGCTCGTGCTGTTATTCCGTTGAATTTTAATGCGTTCCTTGAGAAAGCAAAGTTGAAAGATGATTGTAGCAATTACACGGACTAGGTCCGTAACTTGAGGATTATCCTCATTGTTGCATAGAAGAATTACGTCCTGGAAGCACCGCTAAGTGCCAAACCTGCTGTAGGAGCAACACCAGATGTTATGAATGTGTGGCAGAGCAAAGCTGATGACTACTCGATAGTTCAGTGTGCCATGCTTTACGGCTTAGAACCGGGACTTCAACGATGTTTTCAACGTCATGGAGCATATGAGATGTTCTAGGAGTTGAAGTTAATATTTCAAGAAAATGCCCGGATTGAGAGATATGAAGTCTCCAATAAGTTCTACAGCTGCAAGATGGAGGAGAATAGTTCTGTCAGTGAACATATACTCAGAATGTCTGGGTACCATAACCACTTGACTCAACTGGGAGTTAATCTTCCTATTGATAGTGTCATTGACAGAGTTCTTCAATCACTGCCACCAAGCTACAAGAGCTTCGTGATGAACTATAACATGCAAGGGATGAATAAAACAATTCCCGAGTTCTTCACAATGCTAAAGGCTGCGAAGGTAGAAATCAAGAAGGAGCATCAAGTGTTGATGGTTAACAAGACCACCAGTTTCAAGAAAAAGGGTAAAGGGAAGAAGAAAGGGAACTTCAAGAAGAACGGTAAACAAGTTGCTGCTCGAGAGAACAAACCCAAGCCTGGACCTAAGCCTGAGACTGAGTGCTTCTACTGCAAACAGAATGGTCACTGGAAGCGGAACTGCCCCAAGTATTTGGCGGATAAGAATGATGGCAAGGTGAACAAAGGTATATGTGATATACATGTTATTGATGTGTACCTTACTAATTCTCGCAGTAGTGCATGGGTATTTGATACTGGTTTTGTTGCTAATATTTGCAACTCGAAACAGGGACTACGGATAAAGCGAAGATTGGCAAAGGACGAGGTGACGATGCTCGGGGGAAATGGTTCCAAAGTCGACGTGATCGCAGTCGGCACGCTACCTCTACATCTACCTTCGGGATTAGTAGTAGACCTAAATAATTGTTATTTGGTGCCAGCGTTAAGCATGAACATTATATCTGGATCTTGTTTGATGTGAGACGGTTATTCATTTAAATCAGAGAATAATGGTTGTTCTATTTATACGAGTAATATCTTTTATGGTCATGCACCCTTAAAGAGTGGTCTATTCTTTTTGAATCTCGATAGTGGAGATACTCATATTCATAGTATTGAAGCTAAAAGATGCAGAGTTGATAATGATAGTGCAACTTATTTGTGGCACTGCCGTTTAGGTCATATTGGTATAAAGCACATGAAGAAACTCCATTCTGATGGACTTTTGGAATCACTTGATTATGAATCACTTGGTACTTGCGAACCGTGTCTCATGGGCAAGATGACTAAAACACCATTCTCCGAAACTATGGAGCGAGCAACAGATTTGTTGGAAATCATACATACTGATGTATGTGGTCCGATGAATATTGAGACTCGCGGCGGGTATCGTTATTTTCTCACCTTCACAGATGATTTGAGTAGATATGGGTATATCTACTTGATGAAACATAAGTCTGAAACATTTGAAAAGTTCAAAGAATTTCATAGTGAAGTGGAAAATCATCGTAACAAGAAAATAAAGTTTCTACGATCTGATCGTGGAGGAGAATATTTGAGTTACGAGTTTGGTCTTCATTTGAAACAATGCGGAATAGTTTCGCAACTCATGCCACCCGGAACACCACAACGTAATGGTGTGTCTGAACATCGTATTCGTACTTTACTAGATATGGTGCGATCTATGATGTCTCTTACTAATTTACCGCTATCATTTTGGGGTTATGCTTTAGAGACGACTGCATTCACGTTAAATAGGGCACCATCTAAATCCGTTGAGACGACTCCTTATGAACTGTGGTTTGGCAAGAAACCAAAGTTGTCATTTCTTAAAGTTTGGGGCTGCAATGCTTATGTGAAAAAGCTTCAACCTGATAAGCTTGAACCTAAATCGGAGAAATGTGTCTTCATAGGATACCCAAAAGAGACAGTTGGGTATACCTTCTATCACAGATCTGAAGGCAAGACTTTTGTTGCTAAGAATGGATCCTTTCTAGAGAAGGATTTTCTCTCGAAATAAGTGAGTGGGAGGAAAGTAGAACTTGATGAGGTAACTGTACCTGCTCCCTTATAGGAAAGTAGTTCATCACAGAAACCGGTTTCTATGACACCTACAACAATTAGTGAGGAAGCTACTGATGATGATCATGAAACTTCAGATCAAGTTACTATCGAACCTCGTAGGTCAACCACAGTAAGATCCGCACCAGAGTGGTACGATAATCCTGTTCTGGAAGTCATGTTACTAGACCATGATGAACCTGTGAACTATGAGGAAGCAATGATGAGCCCAGATTCCGCAAAATGGCTTGAGGCCACGAAATCTGAGATGGGATCCATGTATGAGAACAAAGTGTGGACTTTGGTTGACTTTCCCGATGATCGGCAAGCCATCAAGAATAAATGGATTTTCAAGAAGAAGACAGACGCTGATGGTAATGTTACTATCTACAAAGCTCGACTTGTTGCGAAAGGTTTTCGACAAGTTCAAGGAGTTGACTACGATGAGACCTTCTCACCCGTAGCGATGCTTAAGTCCGTCCGAATCATGTTAGCTATTGCCGTATTTTAAGATTATGAAATTTGGCAAATGGATGTAAAGACTGCATTCCTGAATGGATTTCTGGAAGAAGAGTTGTATATGATGCAACCTGAAGGTTTTATCGATCCAAAGGGTGCTACAAAGTGTGCAAGCTCCAGAAATTCATTTATGGACTGGTGCAAGCCTCTCAGAGTTGGAATAAACGTTTTGATAGTTTTATCAAAGCATATGGTTTTATACAGACTTTTGGAGAAGTCTGTATTTACAAGAAAGTGAGTGGGAGCTTTGTAGCATTTCTAATATTATATGTGGATGACATATTGTTAATTGGAAATGATATAGAATTTCTGGATAGCATAAAAGGATACTTGAATAAGAGTTTTTCAATGAAAGACCTCGGTGAAGCTGCTTACATATTGGGCATCAAGATCTATAGAGATAGATCAAGACGCTTAATTGGACTTTCACAAAGCACATACCTTGACAAAGTTTTGAACAAGTTCAAAATGGATCAGGCAAAGAAAGGATTCTTGCCTGTGTTACAAGGTGTGAAGTTGAGTAAGACTCAATGTCCAACCACTGCAGAAGATAGAGAGAAAATGAAAGATGTTCCCTATGCTTTAGCCATAGGCTCTATCATGTATGCAATGCTGTGTACCAGACCTGATGTGTGCCTTGCTATTAGTTTAGCAGGGAGGTACCAAAGTAATCCAGGAGTGGATAACTGGACAGCGGTCAAGAACATCCTAAAATACCTGAGAAGGACTAAGGATATGTTTCTCGTTTATGGAGGTGAAAAAGAGCTCATCGTAAATGGTTACGTTGATGCAAGCTTTGACACTGATCCAGACGATTCTAAATCGCAAACCGGATACATGTTTATATTGAACGGTGGAGCTGTTAGTTGGAGCAGTTCTAAACAAAGCGTCGTGGCAGGATCTACGTGTGAAGCGGAGTACATTGCTGCTTCGGAAGCAACAAATGAAGGAGTCTGGATGAAGGAGTTCATATCCGATCTAGGTGTCATACCTAGTGCATCGGGTCCAATGAAAATCTTTTGTGACAATACTGGTACAATTGCCTTGGCAAAGGAATCCAGATTTCACAAGAGAACCAAGCACATCAAGAGACGCTTCAATTCCATCTGTGATCAAGTCCAAGTGGGATACATAGAGATTTGCAAGATACATACGGATCTGAATGTTGCAGACCTATTGACTAAGCCTCTCTCACGAGCAAAACATGATCAGCACCAAGACTCAGTGGGTGTTAGAATCATTACTATGTAATCTAGATTATTGACTCTAGTGCAAGTGGGAGACTGAAAGAAATATGCCCTAGAGGCAATAATAAAGTTATTATTTATTTCCTTATATCTTGATAAATGTTTATTATTCATGCTAGAATTGTATTAACCAGAAACATGATACATGCTTGAATACATAGACAAACAGATTGTCACTAGTATGCCTCTACTTGACTAGCTCATTGATCAAAGATGGTTATGTTTCCTAACCATAGACATGAGTTGTCATTTGATAAACGGGATCACATCATTAGGAGAATGATGTGATTCACTTGACCCATTTCGTCAGCTTAGCACTTGATCATTTTAGTTTACTGCTATTACTTTCTTCATGACTTATACATGTTCCTATGACTATGAGATTATATAACTCCTGATTACCGGAGGAACACTTTGTGTGCTACCAAACGTCACAACGTAACTGGGTGATTATGAAGGTGCTCTACAGTTATCTCCGATGGTACTTGTTGAGTTGACATAGATCAAGATTAGATTTTGTCACTCCGATTGTCGGAGAGGTGTCTCTGGGCCCACTCGGTAATACACATCACTATAAATAAGCCTTGCAAGCATTGTAACTAATGAGTTAGTTGCGGGATGATGCCAGAACGAGCAAAGAAACTTGCCGGTAATGAGATTGAGCTAGGTATTGAGATACCGATGATCGAATCTCGGACAAGTAGCATACCGATGACCAAGGGGACCAACGTATGCTATTATGCGGTTTTACCGATAAAGATCTTCGTAGAATATGTGGGAGCCAATATGAACATCCAAGTTCCGCTATTGGTTATTGATCAGAGACGTGTCTCGGTCATGTCTACATAATTCTCGAACCCATAGGGTTCGCACGCTTAAAGTTCGGTGACGATCGATATTATGAGTTTTTGTGTTTTGATGTACGGAAGGTAGTTCAGAGTCCTGGATATGATCACGGCCATGATGAGGAGTCTCTAAATGGTCGAGACATAAAGATCGATATATTGGACGAGTATATTCGGACACTGGAAGTGTTCTCGGTGATTTCGAAGAAAATCGGAGTGCCGGAGGGTTACCGGAACGCCCCCCCCCCCCGGGAGAAATAATGGGCCTTATGGGCCTTAGTGGAGAGAGAGAGAGGGCTGGCCTAGGGCTGGCCGCGCGCCCCTCCCCCTCTGGTCCAAATTGGACTAGGAGAGGGGGGCGGCACCCCGTTTCCTTCTCCCTCTCCCCCTTCCTTTCCCCCTCCTAGTAGGAGTAGGAAAGAGGGGAGTCCTACTCCTAATAGGGGGAGGACTCCTCCTCCTGGCGCGCCATAGAGGGCCGGCTGGCCTCCCCCCTCGCTCCTTTATATACGGTGCAGGGGGGCACCTCTAGACACACAAGTTGATCATTGATCCCTTAGCCATGTGCGGTGCCCCCCTCCACCATAATCCACCTCGATCATATTGTAGCAGTGCTTAGGCGAAGCCCTGCATCGTAGCAACATCATCACCGTCAACACACCGTCGTGCTAATGGAACTCTCCCGTGAAGCTCTGCTGGATCAGAGTTTGTGGGACGTCATCGAGCCGAACGTGTGCTGAACTTGGAGGTGCCGTGCGTTCGGTACTTGGATCGGTCGGATCATGAAGACGTTCGACTACATCAACCGCGTTCTCATAACACTTCCGCTTACCATCTACGAGGGTACATGGACGATACTCTTCCCTCTCATTTCTATGCATCACCATGATCTTGCGTGTGCGTAGGAATTTTTTTGAAATTACTAAGTTCCCCAACACCTTGCCCTAATGCAGAGGAATAGCATGTGCTTCATATCTTCTTGACCAGAGGAGCAAGTAGGGCAGGTGGACAAGATTTTCATATGTCTATTGGCAAGCGTAACAGGACACGAGAGTGTGCCATGTTCCATATGAAGGAAATATTCCCTATAGGCAATGATAAAGTTGTTATTTATATTTTCTTATATCATGATAAATGTTTATTATTCATGCTAAAATTATATTAACCAGAAACTTAGTACATGTGTGAATACATAGACAAACAGAGTGTCACTAGTATGCCTCTACTTGACTAGCTCGTTAATCAAAGATGGTTAAGTTTCCTAGCCATGGACAAAGAGTTGTCATTCGATAAGTGGGATCACATCATTAGAGAATGATGTGATTGACTTGACCCATCCGTTAGCTTAGCACGATGATCGTTACAGTTTCATTGCTATTGCTTTCTTCATGACTTATACATGTTCCTATGACTATGAGATTATATAACTCCTGATTACCGGAGGAACACTTTGTGTGCTACCAAACGTCACAACATAACTGGGTGATTATAAAGGTGCTCTACAGGTGTCTCCGATGGTACTTGTTGAGTTGGCATAGATAGAGATTAGGATTTGTCACTCCGATTGTCGGAGAGGTATCTCTGGGCCCTCTCGGTAATGTACATCACTATAAGCCTTGCAAGCAATGCAACTAATGAGTTAGTTGCGGGATGATGCATTACGGAACGAGTACAGAGACTTGCCAGTAACGAGATTAAGCTAGGTATTGAGATACCGACGATCGAATCTCGGGCAAGTAACATACCGATGACAAAGGGAACAACGTATGTTGTTATGCGGTTTGACCGATAAGGATCTTCGTAGAATATGTAGGAGCCAATATGAGTGATACGTCCATTTTGCATCATGCTTTTATATCGATATTTATTGCATTATGGGTTGTTATTACACATTATGTCACAATACTTATGCCTATTCTCTCTTATTTTACAAGGTTTACATAAAGAGGGAGAATGCCGGCAGCTGGAATTCTGGGCTGGAAAAGGAGCAAGTAATATAGACCTATTCTGCACAACTCCAAAAGTCCTGAAACTTCATGGAAGTTATTTCCAGAATATATAAAAAATATTGAGCGCAAGAAGTACCAAAGGGGGGCCACCCACCAGCCACAAGGGTGGGGGCGCGCCCTACCCCCCTGGGTGCGCCCCCTGCCTCATGGGCCCCCTAGTGTCCCTCCGATGCCCATCTTCTGCTATATGGAGTCTTTCGTCGAGGAAAAAATCATAAGCAAGCTTTCGGGACGAGACTCCGCCGCCACGAGGTGGAACCTTGGCGGAACCAATCTAGGGCTTCGGCAGAGCTGGTCTGTCGGGGACACTTCCCTCCGGGAGGGGGAAATCATCACCAACATCGTCACCAACGATCCTCTCATCAGGAGGGGGTCAATCTCCATCAACATCTTCACCAGCACCATCTCATCTCAAACCCTAGTTCATCTCTTGTATCCAATCTTTGTATCCAAACCTTAGATTGGTACCTGCGGGTTGCTAGTAGTGTTGATTACTCCTTGTAGTTGATGCTAGTTGGTTTACTTGGTGGAAGATCATATGTTCAGATCCATTATGCATATTAATACCCCTCTGATTATGAACATGAATATGCTCTGTGAGTAGTTACTTTGCTCCTGAGGACATGGGATAAGTCTTTCTATTAGTAGTCATGTGAATTTGGTATTCGTTCGATATTTTGATGAGATGTATGTTGTCATCCCTCTAGTGGTGTCATGTGAACGTCGACTACATGACACTTCACCATTGTTTGGGCCTAGAGGGAGGCATTGGGAAGTATTAAGTAGATGATGGGTTGCTAGAGTGACAGAAGTTTAAACCCTAGTTTATGTGTTGCTTCGTAAAGGGCTGATTTGGATCAATATGTTTCATGCTATGGTTAGGTTTACCTTAATACTTATGCTGTAGTTGCGGATGCTTGCAATGGGGGTTAATTGTAAGTGGGATGTTTGTCCAAGTAAGGACAGCACCCAAGCACCGGTCCACCCACATATCAAATTATCAAAGTACCGAACTCGAATCATATGAACGTGATGAAAACTAGCTTCACGATAATTCCCATGTGTCCTCGGGAGCGCTTTTCTCTATATAAGAAATTGTCCAGGATTGTCCTTTGCTACAAAAAGGATTGGGCCATCTTCCTGCACTTTATTTACACTTGTTACTTGTTACTCATTACAAATTACCTTATCACAAAACTATCTGTTACCGATAATTTTAGTACTTGTAGAGAATACCTTGCTTGAAAACTGCTTATCATTTCCTTCTGCTCCTCGTTGGGTTCGACACTCTTACTTATCAAAAGGACTACATTAGATCCCCTATACTTGTTGGTCATTAAGACTCTTTTCTGGCGCCGTTGCCGGGGAGTGAAGCGCCTTTGGTAGGTGGAATTTGATAATGAAAAAATTATATAGTGTGCTGAAATTTACTGTCACTTGTTACTATGGAAAGTAATCCTTTGAGGGGCTTGTTCGGGGTATCTTCACCCCGACCGGTAGAGCAAATAGTTGCTCCTCAACCTACTGGACCTACTGAAAATGAAAATGTTTACTTCGAAATTCCTTCGGGTATGATAGAGAAACTGCTAGCTAATCCTTTTGCAGGAGACGGAACATTGCATCCCGACTCACACTTAGTCCATGTGGATGAAGTTTGTGGATTATTTAAGATTGCAGGTATGCCCGATGATGTTATAAATAAGAAGGTATTCCCTTTATCTTTAAAGGGAGAAGCATTGACATCGTGTATCCTATGTGATGATACGGGATCATGGGACTATAAGTGATTGAAATTAGAATTTCACCAGAAGTTTTATCCTATGTATCTTGTTCATTCTGATTGTAATTATATATATAATTTTTGGCCTCGTGAAGGAGAAAGCATCGCTCAAGCTTGGGGGAGGCTTAATTCAATGTTATATTCATGCCCCAATCATGAGCTCTTAAGAGAAATGATTATTCAAA
Organism: Triticum aestivum; assembly: GCF_018294505.1. NCBI lineage: Eukaryota > Viridiplantae > Streptophyta > Magnoliopsida > Poales > Poaceae > Triticum > Triticum aestivum. The sequence goes on from NC_057803.1 coordinate 230,145,833, forward strand.
ATTTTTATGCTCGGCTTTCTGACAACAATTGCTCCATGCTCGATAATTCTTGTACTGGTTCCTTTATGATGAAGACTATTGAATTTAAATGGAATTTATTGGAGAGAATTAAATGCAACTCTAAAGATTGGGATCTCAACGAAGGTAAGGAGTCAAGTATAACACCTAAGTTTGATTGTGTTAAATCTTTTATGGATACTGATGTTTTCCATAAATTTAGCACTAAATATGGACTTGACTCTGAGATAGTAGCTTCTCTCTGTGAATCCTTTGCTACTCATGTTGATCTCCCTAAGGAGAAGTGGTTTAAATATAATCCTCCCATTGAAATAAAAGTAGTTGCACCTATTAAAGTTGAAGAAAAAACTATCACTTATGATGATCCTGTTGTTCCCACTGGTTATGTTGAGAAACCACCTTTCCCTGTTAGAATATAGGATCATGCTAAAGCTTCAACAGTGGTTCGTAAAAGTAATATTAGAACTTATACACCTCCTGAGCAAGTTAAAGTTGAACCTAATATTGCTATTGTTAAAGATCTCTTAGCTGATAATATCGATGGGCATCTTATTTATTTCTGTGAAGAAACTGCTAGAATTGCTAAACCTGGTGCTAAAGATGAACATAGACCTGTGGTAGGCATGCCTGTTATTTAGTTTAAAATAGGAAATCATTGTTATCATGGTTTGTGTGATATGGGTGCTAGTGCCAGTGCAATACCTATTTCCTTATATAAAGAAATTATGCATGATATTGCACCAGCTGATATAGAAGATAACGATGTTACCATTAAGCTTGCTAATAGAGATACAATTTCACCAATTGGGATTGTTAGAGATGTTGAGGTCTTGTGTGGGAAAGCTAAATATCCTGCTGATTTCCTTGTTCTTGGTTCCCCTCAAGATAGCTTTTGTCCCATTATATTTGGTAAACCCTTTTTGAATACTATTATTGCTAAGATAGATTGCAAGAAGTATGTTGTTACTATTGGTTTGGATGATATGTCTCATGAGTTTAATTTTTCTAAATTTTGTAGACAACCCCGTGATGAAGAATTGCCTAGCAAAGATGAAATTATTGGTCTTCGTTCTATTGTTGTGCCTCCTAATGATCCTTTAGAACAATATTTGCTAGACCATGAGAATGATATGTTTATGAATGAAAGAAGGTAAATAGATGAAGTATTCTTTAAACAAGGACCCATTCTGAAACACAGTTTGCCTGTTGAAATCCTAGGGGATCCTCCTCCACCCAAGGGTGATCCCATGTTTGAGCTTAAACCATTACCTGATACTCTTAAATATGCTTATCTTGATGAAAAGAAGATATATCATGTTATTATTAGTGCTAACCTTTCAGAGCATGAAGAAGAAAAATTATTGAAAACTCTGAAGAAGCACCGTGCTGCTATTGGATATACTCTTGATGATCTTAAGGGCATTAGTCCCACTCTATGTCAACACAAAATAAATTTGGAGAAAGACGCCAAACCAGTTATTGATCACCAACGACGGCTGAATCCTAAGATGAAAGAAGTGGTAAGAAAGGAAATTTATCCCGTTGCTGATAGTCAGTGGGTAAGTCAAGTCCATTGTGTCCCTAAGAAGGGAGGTATTACTGTTGTTCCTAATGATAAAGATGAATTGATTCCGCAAAGAATTATTACAGGTTATAGGATGGTAATTGATTTCCGCAAATTAAATAAGGCTACTAAAAAGATCATTACCCTTGCCTTCTATTGATCAAATGCTAGAAAGATTATCCAAACATACACATTTTTGCTTTCTAGATGGTTACTCTGGCTTTTCTCAAATACCAGTGTCAGCTGATGATCAAGCAAAGACCACTTTTACTTGCCCTTTCGGTACTTTTGCTTATAGATGTATGCCTTTTGGTTTATGTAATGCACCTGCTACCTTTCAAAGATGCATGATGGCTATATTCTCTGACTTCTGTGAAAAGATTTCTGAGGTATTCATGGATGATTTCTCCGTTTATGGATCCTCTTTTGATGATTGATTGAGCAATGTTGATCGAGTTTTGCAGAGATGTGAAGAAACTAATCTTGTTCTGAATTGGGAGAAATGTCACTTTATGGTTAATGAAGGTATTGTCTTGGGGCACAAAATTTCTGAAAGAGGCATTGAAGTTGATAAAGCTAAAGTTGATGCTATTGAAAAGATGCCATGTCCCAAGGACATTAAAGGTATAAGAAACTTCCTCGGTCACGCCGGTTTTTATAGGAGGTTCATTAAGGACTTCTCAAAAATTTCTCGGCCTCTGACTAATCTATTACAAAAATGATATTCCTTTCGTCTTTGATGATGATTGTGTAGAAGCATTTGAAATACTTAAGAAAGCATTAATTTTTGCACCTATTGTTCAGCCACATGATTGGAATTTACCCTTTGAAATTATGTGTGGTGCTAGTGCTTATGCTGTAGGTGCTATTCTAGGGCAAAGAGTTGATAAGAAACTAAATGTTATTCAATATGCTTGTAAAACTCTAGACAATGCCCAGAGAAATTATGCTACTACTGAAAAAGAATTCTTAGTAGTTGTATTTGCTTGTGATAAGTTCAGACCTTATATTGTTGATTCTAAAGTAACTATTCACACTGATCATGCTGCTATTAAATATCTTATGGAAAAGAAAGATGCTAAACCTAGACTTATTAGATGGGTTCTCTTGCTACAAGAATTTGATTTGCATATTATTGATAGAAAGGGAGCTGAGAACCCCGTTGCACACAACTTGTCTAGGTTAGAAAATGTTCTTGATGACCCACTACCTATTGATGATAGCTTTCCTGATGAACAATTAAATGTCATAAATGCTTCTCGAACTGCTCCATGGCATGCTGATTATGCTAATTATATTGTTGCTAAATTTATACCACCTAGTTTCACATACCAGCAAAAGAAAAAGTTCTTCTATGATTTGAGACATTACTTTTGGGATGACCCACATCTTTATAAGAAGGAGTAGATGGTATTATTAGACGTTGTGTACCTGAGCATGAACAGGAACAGATCCTATGCAAGTGTCACTCCGAGGCTTATGGAGGACACCATGCTGGAGATAGAACTGCACATAAGGTATTGCAATCCGGTTTTTATTGGCCTACTCTCTTCAAGGATGCCCGTAAGTTTGTCTTGTCTTGTGATGAATGTCAAAGAATTGGTAATATTAGTAGACGTCAAGAAATGCCTATGAATTATTCACTTGTTATTGAACCATTTGATGTTTGGGGCTCTAATTATATGGGACCATTTCCTTCCTCTAATGGGTATACACATATTTTAGTTGCTGTTGATTACGTTACTAAGTGGGTAGAAGCTATTCCAATTAGTAGTGCTGATCATAACACCTCTATTAAGATGCTTAAAGAAGTTATTTTTCCGAGGTTTGGAGTCCCTAGATATTTAATGACTGATGCTAGTTCACATTTTATTCATGGTGCATTTCGTAAAATGCTTGCTAAGTATGATGTTAATCATAGAATTGCATCTCCTTATCACCCACAGTCTAGTGGTCAAGTAGAATTGAGTAACAGGGAGCTCAAATTAATTTCGCAAAAGACTGTTGATAGATCTAGAAAGAATTGGTCCAAGAAACTTGATGATGCATTATGGGCCTATAGAACTACATATAAAAATCCTATGGGTATGTCTCCATATAAAATGGTTTATGGTAAAGCATGTCATTTACCTCTTGAGCTAGAACACAAGGCATATTGGGCTATTAAAGAGCTCAACTATGACTTCAAACTAGTCGGTGAGAAGAGGTTATTTGACATTAGCTCACTTGATGAATGGAGAACCCATGCTTATGAAAATGCCAAGCTATTTAAAGAAAAAGTTAAAAGATGGCATGACAAAAGGATACAAAAGCTTGAGTTTAATGTAGGTGATTATGTATTGTTATACAACTCTCGTTTAAGATTTTTTGCAGGAAAACTTCTCTCTAAATGGGAAGGTCCTTACGTTATCGAGGGGGTCTATCACTCCGGCGCCATAAAAATCAACAACTTCGAAGGCACAAATCCAAAGGTGGTGAACGGTCAAAGAATTAAACATTATATCTCAGGTAATCCTATAAATGTTGAAACTAATATTATCGAAACTGTAACCCTGGAGGAATACATAAGGGACACTTTCCAGAACGTTTCAGACTTCGAAAAGTAATAGGTATGTGGTACGGTAAGTAAACCGACTCGAAAACAGTTCTAATGGCATTTCTTCTCCGTTTTGTAATATTTGAAAATTAGGAAAATAAGAAGCAGAACGGAAAGGACACGAGGCTTCCACGAGGGTGGAGGGCGCGCCCTAGACCTTGGGCGCGCCCCCTGCCTCGTGGGCACCTCGTGTGCTCTCCGTACTCTGTTTTCTTGCACGATACTTCTTTTGGTCGGTAAAAATTCATTATACAATCTCCCGAAAGTTTTGACCATCGTATCACGCAAAAATCTCCTGTTCTTGTTTCAAGCTATTTTCTGCCAGGGTTGTCAAGGCCAAGCATCATGTCATCTCCCTCCTCCTCCAACAATGAGGGCAACTATGCTTGGATAATGAAGATAGAGCTGAAGAGAGAAGAGCCCGGAGAGATCAACAAGGATGAAGGGATCAAGAAGGCCACGGAGGACCAAGTTCTGGCAGCAGAAGACATCCTTCAACTTGATCACAATCTTCTTACCCCAATTGAGATCGAAGCTTTCAAGATGATTGAGTTAGCCCGTATACAAAAAAAGTATCTCACACGTGAAAATATTTCGTTGAAGGAGCATATCATCGCACTCAAGGGCATTATCCACAACTTGGAGGACCTCCTACGCTCGATGTGCGATTATCCATCATCAACAACTCCACCTTCTTCACCAACAAAGAAGAACTGGGTATCTGGTATGGGCACTCCCCTTGGCAACTGTCAAGCTTGGGGGAGTGCCCCAGTATCGTATCACCATCACAACTTTTATCTTTACCTTTTTCTTAGTTCGATCCTTTTGATAATATCTTGATCTAGTAGAATAAAGTTTTAGTACGATCTAGTTGTGAGTTTTTCTTTATGATCCATCTATGTAATCGAGTCCATGAGCTATATATAATAAAGATTAGTGTTGAGTCAAGGGCTTTATTATTTTGTTATGATCTTGAGGGAATTTAATAAAATAAAAGAGAAGAAATAGAAAGAACTAAAGAGATCATATGGATCTTATGGAAAGTAATGAGCTCACGTATAAAGAGTATGATGAATAAAAGTTGTTGAGAGTTGACAAACATAGTTTTGGTCATCGTTGCAATTAATAGGAAGTAATAAAGAAAGAGAGGTTCACATATAAATATACTATCTTGGACATCTTTTATGATTGTGAGAACTCATTAAAGTATGACATCCTAAGAGTTGACGTTGGACAAGGAAGACGACATAATGGGTTATGTTTTCTTACATCTGAGATAAATTATATTGTCATGGATCATCCAACATGTTGAGCTTGCCTTTCCCTCTCATGCTAGCCAATTTCTTTGCACCAAGTAGAGATACTACTTGTGCTTCCAAATATCCCTAAACCCAGTTTTTGCCATGAGAGTCCACCATACCTACCTATGGATTGAGTAAGATCCTTCAAGTAAGTTGTTATCGGTGCAAGCAATAAAAATTGCTCTCTAAACATGTATGACTTATTAGTGCGGAGAAAATAAGCTTTATATGATCTTGTGATATGGAAGAAATAAAAGTGACGTACTACATAATAAAGGTCCATATCACAAGTGGCAATATAAAGTGACATTCTTTCACATTAAGATGTTGTGCATCCAACCATAAAAGCGCATGACAACCTCTGCTTCCGTCTGCGAAGGGCCTATCTTTTACTTTTATCTTCTACCTTACATAAGAGTCATGGTGATCTTTACCTTTCCTTTTTACATTTTATCCTTTGGCAACCACAATGTGTTGGAAAGATCCTGATATATATAGCTAATTGGATTTGAGTCTTCATGAACTATTATTGTTGACATTACCCTTAAGGTAAAACATTGGGAGGCAAAACTATAAGCCCCTATCTTTCTTTGTGTCCGATTAAAACTTCATACCCATAAATATTGCGTGAGTGTTAGCAATTATGAAAGACTAAAAGATGGTTGAGTATGTGGACTTGCTAAAAAGCTCTTATATTGAATCTTTCCTATGTTATGATAAATTGCAATTGCCTCAATGACTGAGATTAGAGTTTGTTGGTTCTCAACGAAGTTTATGATTCATACTTGAAATTGTGATTCAATTGTTACTTTAGCATAAGAGATCATATGACAATATATATATATGTTGCTGTTCTAAGAACGATCATGATGCCCTCATGTCCGTATTTTATTATTATCGACACATCTATCTCTAAACATGTGGACATATTTTTTGATCTCGGCTTTCGCTTGAGGACAAGCGAGGTCTAAGCTTGGGGGAGTTGATACGTCCATTTTGCATCATGCTTTCATATCGATATTTATTGCATTATGGGTTGTTATTACACATTATGTCACAATACTCATGCCTATTCTCTCTTATTTTACAAGGTTTACATAAAGAGGGAGAATGCCGACAGCTGGAATTCTGGGCTGGAAAAGGAGCAAATATTAGAGACCTATTCTGCACAACTCCAAAAGTCCTGAAACTTCACGGAAGTTATTTCCAGAATATATAAAAAAATACTGAGCGCAAGAAGTACCAGAGGGGGGCCACCCACCAGCCACGAGGGTGGGGGCGCGCCCTACCCCCTGCCTCGTGGGCCCCCTGGTGGCCCTCCGATGCCCATCTTCTGCTATACGGAGTCTTTCATCGAGGAAAAAATCATAAGCAAGCTTCCGGGACGAGACCCCACCACCACGAGGCGGAACCTTGGCGGAACCAATCTAGGGCTCCAGCAGAGCTGTTCTGCCGGGGACCCTTCCCTCCGGGAGGGGGAAATCATCACCAACGTCATCACCAACGATCCTCTCATCGGGAGGGGGTCAATCTCCATCAACATCTTCACCAGCACCATCTCATCTCAAACCCTAGTTCATCTCTTGTATCCAATCTTTGTATCGAAACCTCAGATTGGTACATGTGGGTTGCTAGTAGTGTTGATTACTCCTTGTAGTTGATGCTAGTTGGTTTACTTGGTGGAAGATCATATGTTCAGATCCATTATGCATATTAATACCCCTCTGATTATGAACATGAATATGCTTTGTGAGTAGTTACATTTGTTCCTGAGGACATGGGAGAAGTCTTGCTATTAGTAGTCATGTGAATTTGGTATTCGTTCGATATTTTGATGAGATGTATGTTGTCATCCCTCTAGTGGTGTCATGTGAACATCGACTACTTGAAACTTCACCATTGTTTGGGCCTAGAGGGAGGCATTGGGAAGTAATAAGTAGATGACGGGTTGCTAGAGTGACAAAATCTTAAACCCTAGTTTATGCCTTGCTTCATAAGGGGCTGATTTGGATCCATATGTTTCATGCTATGGTTAGGTTTACCTTAATACTTCTGTTGTAGTTGCGGATGCTTGCAGTTGGGGTTAATCATAAGTGGGATGCTTGTCCAAGTAATGAAAGCACCCAAGCACCGGTCCACCCACATATCAAATTATCAAAGTACCGAACACGAATCATATGAACGTGATGAAAACTAGCTTGACGATAATTCCCATGTGTCCTCGGGAGCGCTTTTCTCTATATAGGAAATTGTCCAGGCTTGTCCTTTGCTACAAAAAGGATTGGGCCATCTTGCTGCACTTTATTTACACTTGTTACTTATTACTTGTTACAATTTACCTTATCAAAAAACTATCTGTTACCGATAATTTTAGCGCTTGCAGAGAATACCTTGCTTGAAAACTGCTTATCATTTCCTTCTGCTCCTCGTTGGGTTCGACACTCTTACTTATCAAAAGGACTACGATAGATCCCCTATACTTGTGTGTCATCAATGAGCATCCAGGTTCCGCTATTGCTTGTTGACCGGAGAAGTGTCTCGGTCATGTCTACAAAGTTCTCGAACCCGTAGGGTCCGCACGCTTAACGTTCGGTGATGATCGGTATTATGTGTTTATGTGATTTGATGTACCGAAGGTAGTTCGGAGTCCCAGATGTGATCACGGACATGACGAGAAGTCTCAAAATGGTCGAGACATAAAGATTGATATATTCGACGACTATATTCTGATACTGGAAGTGTTCCGGGTGATTTCGGAGAAAACCGAAGTACCGGAGGGTTACCGGAACCCCCCGGGAGAAGTAATGGGCCACATGGGCCTTAGTGGAGAGAGAGAGAGAGGGTCGGGCAGGGCAGGCCGCGCGCCCCTCCCCCTCTGGTCCGAATTGGACTAGGGAAGGGGGTGGCGCCGCCCTTTCCTTCTCCCTCTCCTCCTTCCTTTCCCCCTCCTAGTAGGAGTAGGAAAGGGGAGTCCTACTCCTACTATGAGGAGGACTCCTCCTCCTGGCGCGCCCTCCAAGGGCTAGCTGGCCTCCCCCTTTCTCCTTTATATACAAGGGCATGGGGCACCCTAGGACACACAAGTTGATTGTTCCAAGCCGTGTGCGGTGCCCCCCTCCACCTCGATCATATCGTAGCAGTGCTTAGGCGAAGCCCTACGTCGGTAGCAACATCATCACCGTCATCATGCTGTCGTGCTGATGGAACTCTCCTATGAAGCTCTGCTGGATCGGAGTTCATGGGACATCATCGAGCTGAACGTGTATTGAACTCGGAGGTGCCATACGTTCGGTACTTGGATCGGTCTGATCGTGAAGACGTACGACTACATCAATCACGTTCTCATAACGCTTCCGCTTACGGTCTACGAGGGTACATGGACGATACTCTGCTCTCTTGTTGCTATGCATCACCATGTTCTTGCGTGTGCGTAGGAGAATTTTTGAAATTAATGCGTTCTCCAACAGTGGTATCAGAGCCGGGTTTATGTGTAGATGTTATATGCACGAGTAGAACACAAACAAGTTGTGGGCGTGGGTATATACATATTGCTTGTCGTCACTAGTTGTTTCTTGATTCGGCGGTATTGTTGGATGAAGCGGCCCAGACCGACATAACGCGTACGCTTACGCGAGACTGGTTCTACCGACGTGCTTCGCACACAGGTGGCTAGTGGGTGTATGTTTCTCCAACTTTAGTTGAATCGGTTTCAATGAGATGGGTTCTTTCTGAAGATCAAAAAGCAATCACTATACTACGTTGTGGTTTTTGATGCGTAGGTAAGAACGGTTCTTGCTCATCCCGTAGCAGCCACATAAACCTTGCAACAACAAAGTAGAGGTCGTCTAACTTGTTTTTGTAGGGCATGTTGTGATGTTATATGGTCAAGACATGATGAGATAAATATTGTTGTATGAGATGATCATGTTTTGTTAAAGTTATCGGTAACTGGCAGAAGCATTATGGTTGTCTCTTTATTGCATAAGATGCAAGCGCAAAATAATTGCTTTACTTTATCACTATGCGATAGCAATAGTTGGTGAGACGACCATGTGACGACATGTTGATAGAGATCAAGATGATGGAGATCATGGTGTCATGCCGGTGACGATAGAGATCATGACGGTACTTTGGAGATGGAGATCAAAGGCGCAAGATGATCATGGCCATATCACGTCAAAGATTTTGATTGCATGTCATGTTTATCCTTTATGCATCTTATTTTGCTTAGTTCGGCGGTAGCATTATAAGATGATCTCTCATTGAATTTCAAGGTATAAGTGTTCTCCCTGAGTATGCACCGTTGCGACAGTTCATCGTGCTGAGACACCACGTGATGATCGGGTGTGATAAGATCTACGTTCACATACAACGAGTGCAAGCCAGTTTTGCACACGTGGAATACTCAGGTTAAACTTTATGAGCCTAACATATGCAGATATGGCCTCAGAACACTGGATTCCGAAAGGTCGAGCGTGAATCATATAGTAGATATGATCAACATAATGATGTTCACCATTGAAAATTACTCCATCTCACATGATGATCGGACATGGTTTAGTTGATTTGGATCACATGATCATTTAGATGACTAGAGGGATGTCTATGTAAGTGGGAGTTCTTAAGTAATTTGATTAATTGAACTTTAGTTTATCATGAACTTAGTCGTGATAGTATTTGCATAACTATGTTGTAGATCAATAGCTCGCGATGTAGCTCCCCGTTTATTTTTGATATGTTCCTAGAGAAAAACTATGTTGAAAGATGATATTAGAAATGATGCGGACTAGGTCCATGATCTGAGGATTAGCCTCATTGCTGCATAAAAGAATTATGTCCTTGATGCACCGCTAGGTGAAAGACCTATTGCAGGAGCAGATGCAGACGTTATGAATGTTTGACAAGCTCGGTATGATGACTACTTGATTGTAGCGACCAGACCTCAAACAGTCCAATCTCCGTGCTCCGGTGTCATCCCTCGATCAGTAATGCTGACACCACACAATACTTGAAGGATTTATAACAGAGTAGCAATCACACACTTATTACATCGAGTGTCTCAAAAGAGAACTTATTACAATAAATATGGCTTAAGGCCATCTAATAACGATAACAGTGGAAGGCTTGGAAGACAAGTGAGTCCATCAACTCCAACGGCATCACTGAGTACAGAACCACGACCTAAAACTCCTTAATCGTCGTCTGAAAAGTCTGCAACATTAACGTTGCAGCCCGAAACGGGTCAGCACATGGAATATGCTGGCAATGTAACACATAGAGAATAATGGAATGAAACAGCTATTCTATATGCATATTTGGCTGGTGGAGAGCTCTATGGTTACAGTTTTGCATAAAGCCAATTTTTCCCTACTACAAAGGAATAAATTTATTTAACTATCATGGGGGCTGTTAAACATTGAGAATGGTTGACAGCATTCTCAATCCCAATTAAGCATCATCATTAAACAAACCCATCGAAATTAATTTTTTTGAGTAACATGATGAGATTCACATGATAATCCAAGTACTAGATACTCAAGATGTCCATAACCGGGGACACGGCTAACCATGATTAGTTTATACACTCTATAGAGGTTTGCGCACTTTTCCCCACAAGTCTCAATCTCCTCCGTTGGATTTCTCGCACTACACGGTGTTTGAGAAACGGATGACCAAGACATAGTCTTTCAGAAGCGCTAGCACCTTACGATGGGTAGACCGTACCACCTACATCCCCTACATCTGCTAGTCTACCACTGTAAGAGTTCGCATGACTTAGTCAACTATGCTAGAGCCCATAATAGCTTGTGGCTACACGCGGAAGTTTCTAGCATGAACACTCATGATCCCTTTGAGCCTGGGTGGCGGTCCGAAAAACAACAGGCAAATCCTGGAATACCCAGGTACCTCAATCCACCAAGATGTGTGTTTAAGTTGCCACCTTAAATAAACCATTAATTAGCAATCTCACATCTGTCATGATACACTCACCCAATCCACGTCTACTAGCATAGCATGGCATAATAAGCAAACGTAGAAGTAACTCCCAAAGGTTTGATAATAAACAGGTAATAGGTACTACCTCAACTACTTCCCAAACCCTCAATTTTAATTAGACCCTAATCATGCAATGTGTGAGGATTGATCTAATGCAATAAAACTGGGTAGTAGGAGGTATGATCAAAGTGTTACTTGCCTTGCTGATGATCCGGGAAACCTAGCGATTCGAAGTAGCAAGCGGCGCACTCTGGGTACTCTAACGCAAACAAACAAGCATACAATAAGTACCGACTAATGCACGGGTAAAACTCAAATAAGAGATCTAACCAAAAAGTTCAACTTAAGAACTCCGGTTGGCAAAAAGAATCAACTCGAACGAAGCAACGAAAGACAAACGACAAAAGAAACAGGCTTCGTTTACTATTCTGGATATAAGGCAACTTTTACAGTGGCAAAAACTTGTTTGAGTTTGTTAAACGGTAAGAGAGTTTCGAGACGAAACTCCAGGCGCTTGAATCGCCTGATTCTGATAAACGAGCGAAAAGTTAGACTAAAACAAAGATCGGATCAGAGATCGCGATCAGAAAAATCGCGGATTCAATCCGAGAAAAAGAAGAACTACGAACGTTCGTTAAAACGTACGAACGGGCGAATGCTCACTATTTAAATAAACCGGAAAAACCGAAACTGAAAAAACAACAAAACCGTCAGAAAAACCGAACGGTTTTTCAAAAAAAAAACCGGGGCGAAAAGAAAAAAAACTACCTCCGGCGGTCCGGCGAACGGCGGCGGCGGCGGTCCGGTGAACGGTGGCGCGGCGGCGAGGCGGCACGGGCGCGGCGAGGCGGCACGGCGGGGGCGGCGGCGGCAAAGGCGGCGGCGGCGCGGCAAAGGCAGCGGCTGCGCGGGGCTAGGGTGGCTAGGGTTTGGGGGGTCTGGCTGGGCATCCCCGGCTTATAAAGCCGGACGAGCCTAGTGTCTGGGTCGGACACGGCCCGTAGGTCGGTTGCGTTTTTTTAAATAAAGTTACACTCAGAAAAAAAACAAAAGAAATACTAAACTGACTCCAAAAATCCTGAAATAAATTTTCCCCGACTTCTAAAATCAAGCCGCACAGGATGAACATTTATTTGGGGCCTAAATGAAATTTTGAAAAACGTGCATTTTTCCTAAATTCAAATAAAATAGCAAATAAATCCAAACAAAATCTTAATTGATTTTTTATTAAATCCTCAATATTTCTTTATTTTGGGAAAGTCATTTTATTCCCTCTCTCATAATTTTCATAATAGAAATAATTGAAGATAAAATAAATAAAATCAAATGATCCTATTTTCAAAATTTGAGACAACTCAAATATGAAAATAACGAAATCCCCAACTCTCTCCGAGGGTCCTTGAGTTGCGTGAAATTTCTAGGATCAACCAAAATGCAATAAATATGATATGCAATGATGATCTAGTGTATAACATTCCAAATTGAAAATTTGGGATGTTACAAACCTACCCCCCTTAAGATGAATCTCGCCCTCGAGATTCGGGTTGGCTAGAAAATAGGTGAGGGTGGTCCTTCAGCAAATCTTCCTCTAGTTCCCAGGTGGCTTCATCCTCCGTGTGGTGGCTCCACTAAACCTTGCAAAACTTGATAACCTTGCTGCGGGTGACTCGACTGGCATACTCTAGAATCTTAACCGGTTTCTCCTCATAGGTCAAATCACTGTCCAACTGGATCGCTTCCAGTGGTACCGTATCTCTCAGCGGTATGTCAGCCATCTCTGTGTGACACTTCTTCAACTGGGATACATTGAACACGTCGTGAACTCCTGACAATCCTTCGGGCAATTCCAACTTATAGGCTACTTCTCCCATACGCTCCAAAACTTTGTATGGGCCTACAAAACGTGGCACTAACTTTCCCTTAACTCCAAAACGCTTAACTCCTCGAAGTGGTGATACTCGAAGATAAACAAGGTCTCCGAATTCGTAAAATGTCTCCTTGCATTTAGAATCTGCATAACTCTTCTGCTTGGATTGAGCTACCTTCAGCCCGTCGCGAATTAATTTCACTTTCTGTTTAGACTCCTTTATCAGATCCGGTCCAAACAACTGGCGGTCTCCAACTTCATCCCATGACAAGGGGGTCCTGCACCTCCTTCTGTACAAGGCTTCAAAAGGGGACATCTTCAAACTGGATTGATAGCTGTTGTTGTAAGAGAACTCTGCATACAGCAAATTCTTGTCCCAACTAGATCCGTAATCTAGCGCACAAGCTCTTAGCATATCCTCCAAAATCTGATTGACTCTCTTAGTTTGTCCATCTGTCCGTGGATGAAAAGCTGTGCTAAACTCCAGTCTAGTTCCCAAAGTCTCATGCAACTGATTCTAGAACTTTGAGGTAAACTGGGTTCCTCTGTCTGATACAATGCTCCTTGGAACTCCATGCAGACATACGATTTGGGTCATGTATATTTTTGCCAACTTTGCACTGGTATAGGTAGTCTTCGCTGGAATGAAATGAGCTACCTTTGTCAAATGATCGACTACAACCCATATCGAGTCATAGCCTGAACGTGTTCTAGGCAATCATGTAATAAAATCCATGCCTAGCTTATCCCACTTCCATTCGGGTATCCGCAATGGTTGTAGCAATCCTGCTGGCTTCTGATGCTCTGCCTTCACTCTCTGACATACATCACAAACTGCTACATACTCCGCAATATCCTTCTTCATTCCGGTCCACCAGAAAATATCCTTCAAATCCAAATACATCTTGGTATTTCCTGGGTGATTCGAATACGGTGAATCATGGGCCTCTTGTAAAATTAACTTCCTGATCTCCGGATCATTTGGCACATAAACACAGTCTTCAAACCATAGGGTGTCGTTCTTATCCTCACGAAATCCCTTAGCTTTTCCTTTGCTCATTTTCTCCTTAATAGAAGCAATCTCCTTGTCAGTCCTTTGAGCTTCTCTGATATTATCCATCAAAGTAGACTGAATCTCCAATGCTGCTACATAGCCTCTCAGGACTATTTCCAAACATAGCTCTCAAAGATTTTCAGCTAACTCCCTTGGTAAATCTCCTGTCATTAGGGTGTTGACATGGCTCTTATGGCTTAACGCGTTAGCTACTATGTTAGCCTTTCCAGGGTGATAATGCAATCTCATATCATAATCCTTGATGAGCTCGAACCATCTCATTTGTCTGAGGTTCAACTCCTTCTGTGTGAAAATATACTTCAAGCTCTTGTGATCCATGTACACCTCGCAATGGTTTCCAATTAGAAAATGTCTCCAAGTCTTCAATGCATGCACTACGGCTGCTAACTCCAAATCATGCGTAGCATAGTTCAACTCATGAAGCTTAAGCTGTCGTGAGGCATATGAAACAACTCTTCCTTCCTGCATAAGCACTGCTCCAAGTCCTCGACGTGAAGCGTCACAATACACCTCATAATCCTTGGTCTGATCCGGTAAAATCAACACCGGTGAGGTAACCAAACGTTTCTTCAACTCCTAAAAACTAGCCTCATATTCCTTAGTCCATATGAACTTGGTATCCTTCTTCAACAACTCCGTCATAGGCTTCACAATCTTTGAGGAATTCTCAATAAACCTCCAGTAGTATCCTGCGAGTCCAAGAAAACTCCGGATCTCTCCAACTATGGTTGGTGCTTCCCACTTGGTCACGGTATCAACTTCAGTGGGATCTACTGCTATACCTTCTCCGGATATAACGTGTCCGAGAAATCCAACTTCTTTCAACCAAAACTCACATTTGCTAAACTTGGCATATAACTTATGTTCTCTGAGCTTTCCAAGAACCAAACGCAAATGCTCCTTATGCTCCTCTTCATTCTTCGGGTAAACCAGGATATCATCAATGAACACTACGACGAACTTATCCAAGAACTCCATAAACACTTTGTTCATCATGTTCATAAAATATGCAGGTGCGTTAGTCAGATCAAATGACATAACGGTATACTCGTACAGCCCATACCTGGTGGTAAAAGCCGTCTTAGGTATGTCCTGTTCTCGAATCTTCAACTGGTGGTATCCTGATCGCAGATCGATCTTGGAAAATACATTAGCTCCTTGCAATCGATCAAACAGATCATTGATCATCGGTAGTGGATACTTGTTCTTGATGGTTACTTCATTCAATCCTCGATAATCAACAACCATCCTTAACGATCCATCGTTCCTTTCTACTAGAAGTACTGGCGATCCCCGAGGCGATGAACTTGGGCGAATATATCCTTTATCCAGTAACTCCTTAATCTACTTCTTGATTTCCACCAAATCCTTTGCAGGCATCCTATATGGTCTCTTTGATATTGGCCCTGTGCCTGGCAAAAGCTCAAGCAAAAACTCAATATCTCTATCCGGTGGCATGCCAGGCAACTCTTCTGGAAATACATTAGGGAAATCCTTCACTACGGGTACTTCCTCCTGCACAACTCCTGTTAAACAATTTACTTGAGTCCTCTTCGGCACATGCCAGGATACATACTTGATCCTTCTCCCTTCTGGGGTGGTAAGAAAGATCGACTTACTGGCACATTCAAAATTCCCTTCATACTTTGACAACCAATCCATGCCTAATATCACATCCAATCCTTGAGATTCCAACACTATTAGTTCTGACGGAAATACATAGTTACCAATCCTTAATGGTAACCGATCACACCATAGACTAGCCATAAATTCTGCTCCGGGTGAGGTTACTAACAAGGGTGACCTAAGGGCTTGGGTTGGCAGTTTATACTTATCCACAAATCCCCTTGATATGTATGAATGCGATGCACCAGTATCAAAAAGAACGAGTGCAGTAAATGACTTAACCAAAAACTTACCGATTACTGCATCCGGCTTCTCTTCAACCTCCTCCACATTAACGTGGTTCACCTGTCCCCTGTTGAAAGGGTTCGGCTTCTTCCCATAGCTTCCATTGCCATTTCCATTCCGTGATTCAGGACATTCGTTGGCATAATGTCCGGTCTTCTAGCACTTAAACCAAGTGACTTGGCTCAGGTCTTTCTTGGCTGGGGTCGATGGGTTGGTGCGATTCTGGCCGTTGCTTCCTCCATTCCCATTACCAGTCTTGGGCCCATTGTGATGGTGCGAGCTACCTCCTCCATGGGTATGCTGGAAATGTCCTCCCGGTCTAGGGGTAAAATGTGGCTTCTGCTGAGCTCCAGAATTGTACTTTCCTTGTCCATACTTCCTCTTGCGATTCTCAATTTGCTGCTGCTTCCCTTCAATCATGAGAGCACGATCTACCAACTCCTGGTAGTTGTTGAAGGTTGCTACCATCAACTGCATGCTCAACTCATCATTCAGTCCTTCTAGAAACTTCTCCTGCTTTGCTGCATCCGTAGCAACGTCATCTGGGGCATAACATGCTAATTTACTAAAGTCCACCACATACTGGCCAACTGTCCGTCCTCCTTGGCGCAAGTTGCGAAACTCTCGCTTCTTCATGGCCATAGCTCCTGCTGAAACATGGGCAGTTCGAAAAGCCTGCTGAAACTGGTCCCACGTGACAGTGTCGACAGGGAAAGTGGCTGTGAAATTCTCCCACCATGATGTTGTGGGTCCTTCAAGATGATGTGCAGCAAACTTCACCTTTTCCGCATCCGTGCATCCTGCTGTGGTCAACTCTCTAGCTGTCTTGCGAAGCCAATCATCTGCTACTATCGGCTCGGTGCTACTGGAAAACACCGGCGGATTCAGCCTAAGAAAACGGGCTAAGTGATCAACGGGTGCTGGTGGTGGTGGGTTGTTGTTGTTGTTGTTCCCTTGATTCTGATTCTGGACTAATAACTGCATCAATGTGTTCTGCTGCTGGATCAACTGGGTGAGCTCCGGTGGGAAGGTAAATCTGGGGTCATGTCTCGGAGGCATCTGAGGGTTTAGAAAAGATGAGATTTAAGAATAGAGGGGGTCCAAAGAGAAAACACTACCCATATGCACATGAGGCAAAAGCAAACAATTCACTTTATTCATTCAACCAAACAAGGGCATACAATCGATCTAACTATCGCAAAAGTGCTCGGACTATAATATTTACATGGTGGACTACTACTACTGATGAGGTGGTCTACTAGAAATATTCTTCGGTTGCAGACTCCATGATATCTGCTCCAGCTTCATCAACATAGTCATCATCGATATCATCCGGATCCGAGTCGGTGTCGTCGATGATGATGTAGTCTTCTGAGCGAATCTCCTTGGGTTCTTCGTCTTCTTCTACCGGTGTCGGGCCTCTCATAAATATTCCAATCTTCTTGATCAGATCGTCATTCTTCTCTACTAATACTTCAATTTCTTCTTCATAATCTACACATGTAGCCTTGAGTTCTTCCTCCAGTTCCTTGATCCTTGTCTTTGCCTTCTTCAGGTCTATCATGTCGGCGCACATCTGGTTCTCCTGACGTCGAATGTGCTGGTTTAACTCCTGGATAAAAGCTGTGCCTGATCTATCCTTTCTGGTGCTGATCATCTCCTAGTGCTCATCTCGTCGCCCGCAAATCTGGTAGATAGTATCCTTGAGATCATTGCGGTAGACTTCTCCAATGCGTCCCATAGCAATGTGAGCTGCCATGCTCTTTCCTAGACTCCAAGTTGGTGCATCAAAAGAAAACTGTATGGGCTCAGTGACTGGCATGAACGTCCTTCCTGGAACTTGAACTTGAATCATCCAATGCTCTTCTTCAGGTAAAGTGGCATTGTAGGTGCCAGTGAAGCTTGGTACTCCTATGTTCAGGTATCTAGTGACTTCCTACAAATGACGTCCAAAAGGTGTATCTTCATCTGGTTGAGTGAACTTGTTCCTTGCATCCGCCATCCTAAAAGAGTAGAAAAGATGAGAAGTCAGAAAGAGAAGAGAGTGAGTAGAGATCTAGGTCTTTAGCTTAGTGGTCGTGTCCTACAGTCAGCGTGTGCTCTGATACCATCTTGTAGCAACCAGACCTCAAGCAGTCCAATCTCTGTGCTCCGGTGTCATCCCTGGATCAGTAATGCTGACACCACACAATACTTGAAGGATTTATAACAGAGTAGCAATCACACACTTATTACATCGAGTGTCTCAAAAGAGAACTTATTACAATAAATATGGCTTAAGGCCATCTAATAATGATAACAGTGGAAGGCTTAGAATATAAGTGAGTCCATCAACTCCAACGGCATCACTGAGTATAGAACCATGACCTAAAACTCCTTAATCGTCGTCTGAAAAGTCTGCAACATTAACGTTGCAGCCCGAAACAGGTCAGCACATGGAATATGTTGGCAATGTAACACATAGAGAATAACGGAATGAAACAGCTATTCTACATGGTTACAGTTTTGCGTAAAGCCATTTTTTCCTACTGCAAAGGAATAAATTTATTTAACTATCATGGTGGTTGTTAAACATTGAGAATGATTGACAACATTCTCAATCCCAATTAAGCATCATCATTAAACAAACAAACCCATCAAAATTAATTTTTTTGAGTAACATGATGAGATTCACATGATAATCCAAGTACTATATACTCAAGATGTCCATAACCGGGGACATGGCTAACCATGATTAGTTTATACACTCTGCAGAGGTTTGCGCACTTTTCCCCACAAGTCTCGATCTCCTTTGTTGTATTTCTCGCACTACACGGTGTTTGAGAAACGGATGACCGAGACATAGTCTTTCAGAAGCGCTAGCACCTTATGATGGGTAGACCGTACCACCTACATCCCCTACATCTGGTAGTCTACCACTGTAAGAGTTCGCACGACTTAGTTAACTATGCTAGAGCCCATAATAGCTTGTGGCTGCACACGGAAGTTTCTAGCATGAACAATCTCATGATCCCTTTGAGCCTGGGTGGCGGTCCGAAAAACAATAGGCAAATCCTGGAATACCCAGGTACCTCAATCCACCCAGATGTGTGTTTAAGTTGCCACCTTAAATAAACCATTAATTAACAATCTCACATATGTCATGATACACTCACACAATCCACGTCTACTAGCATAGCATGGCATAATAAGCAAACGTAGAAGTAACACCCAAAGGTTTGATAATAAACAGGTAATAGGTACTACCTCAACTACTTCCCAAACCCTCAATTTTAATTATACCCTAATCATGCAATGTGTGAGGATTGATCTAATGCAATAAATCTGGGTAGTAGGGGTATGATCAAAGTGTTACTTGCCTTGCTGATGATCTGGGAAACCTAGCGATTCGAAGTAGAAAGCGGCGCACTCCGGGTACTCTAACGCAAAAAAACAAGCATACAGTAAGTACTCGACTAATGCACGGGTAAAACTCAAATAAGAGATCTAACCAGAAAGTTCAACTTAAGAACTCTGGTTGGCAAAAAGAATCAACTCGAACGAAGCAACGAAAGACAAATGGCAAAAGAAACAGGCTTCATTTACTATTCTGCATCTAAGGCAATTTTTACAGTGGCAAAAACTTGTTTGAGTTGGTTAAACGGAAAGAAAGTTTCGAGACGAAACTCCAGGCGCTTGAATCGCCTGATTCTGATAAACGAGCGAAAAGTTAGACTAAAACGAAAATCGGATCAAAGATCGCGATCAGAAAAATCGCGGATTCAAGCCGAGAAAAAGAAAAATGACGAACGTTCGTTAAAACGTACAAACGCTCACTATTTAAATAAACCGGAAAAACCGATCTATTTAAAAAAACCGAAACTAAAAAAACGAACAAAACCGTCGGAAAAACCGAATGGTTTTTCGAAAAAACTAGGGCAAAAAGACAAAAACTACCTCCGGCGGTCCGGCGAACGGCGGCGGTGGCGGTCCGACAAACGGCGGCACGGCAGCGAGGCGGCGTGGGGCGCGGCGCGGGGAGGCGCGGGCGCGGCGCGGCGGCAAAGGCGGCGGCGGCGCGGGGCTAGGGCGGCTAGGGTTTGGGGGTCCGGCTGGGCCTACCCGGCTTATAAAGCCGGACGGGCCTAGTGTCCGGGTCGGACACGGCCCGTAGGTCGGTTGCGTTTTTTTAAATAAAGTTACGCTAAGAAAAAAACAAAAGGAATACTAAACGGACTCCAAAAATCCCGAAATAAATTTTCCCCGGCTTCTAAAATCAAGCCGCATAGGATGAACATTTATTTGGGGCCTAAATGCAACTTTGAAAAACGCGCATTTTTCCTAAATTCAAATAAAATAGCAAATAAAACCAAATAAAATATTAATTGATTTTGTATTAAATCCTCAATATTTCTTTATTTTGGGAAAGTCATTTTATTCCCTCTGTCATAATTTTCATAATAGAAATAATTGAAGATAAAATAAATAAAATCAAATGATCCTATTTTCAAAATTTGAGACAATTCAAATATGAAAATAACGAAATCCCCAACTCTGTCCGAGGGTCCTTGAGTTGCGTGAAATTTCTAGGATCAACCAAAATGCAATAAATATGATATTTAATGATGATCTAGTGTATAACATTCCAAATTGAAAATTTGGGATGTTACATTGATAGTTTAGTGCACCATGCTTTACGGCTTAGAACCGGGACTTCAAAAAGTTTTGAACGCCACGGAGCATATAAGATGTTCCAAGATTTGAAATTGGTATCTCATACTCATGCCCGTGGCAAGAGGTATGAGACCTCTTACAGTACTTTGCCTACAAGATGGAGGAGAATAGCTCAACGAGTGAGCATGTGCTCAGAATGTCTGAGTACTACAATCACTTTAATCAAGTGGGAGTTAATTTTCCTGATAAGATAGCGATTGACAAAGTTCTCTAGTCACTATCACCAAGTTACTAGAACTTTGTGATGAACTATAATATGCAAGGGATAACGGAAATGATTCCAAATGCTCTTCGTGATGCTGAAATCGGCGAAGGTAGAAATCAAGAAAAAGCATCAAGTGTTGATGGTTAGCAAGACCACTAGTTTCAAGTAAAAGGGCAAGGGAAATAAAGGGAACTTCAAGAAGAATGGCAAGAAAGTTGCCACTCACATGAAGAAGCCCAAAGCTAGACCCAAGCCTGAAACTAAGTGCTTCTACTGCAAAGGAAATGGTCACTGGAAGTGGAACTGCCCTAGATACTTGGCGGATAAGAAGGATGGCAAAGTGAACAAAGGTATATTTGATATACATGTTATTGATGTGTACTTTACTAGTGTTTATAGCAAACCCCTCGGTATTTGATACTAGTTCAGTTGTTAAGAGTAGTAACTCAAAATGGGAGTTGCAAAATAAACAAAAACTAGTTGAGGACGAGGTAACGATGTGTGTTGGAAATGATTCCAAGGTTGATAAGATCACCATCGCACACTCCCTTTACCTTCGGGATTAGTGTTGAACCTAAAATAACTGTTATTTGGTATTTGCGTTGAGCATAATATGATTGGATCATGTTTATTGCAATACAGTTATTCATTTAAGTCAAAGAATAATTGTTATCCTGTCATGATAA
Organism: Triticum aestivum; assembly: GCF_018294505.1. Taxonomy (NCBI): domain Eukaryota; kingdom Viridiplantae; phylum Streptophyta; class Magnoliopsida; order Poales; family Poaceae; genus Triticum; species Triticum aestivum. The sequence goes on from NC_057803.1 coordinate 230,167,766, forward strand.
AACCTTATGTGGTCATACACCCAAGGTGAATGGTTTATTGAATCTCGATCGTAGTTATACACATATTCATAATATTGAAGCCAAAAGATGCAAAGTTAATAATGATAGTGCAACCTATTTCTGGCACTACCGTTTAGGTCATATTGATGTAAAGTGCATCAATAAACTCCATGTTGATGGACTTTTGGAATCACTTGATTATGAATCAGTTGATGCTTGCGAACCATGCCTCATGGCAAGATGACTAAGACTCCGTTCTCCGGAACAATGGAGTGAGCAACTGACTTATTGGAAATAATACATACTGATGTATGCGATCCGATAAGTGTTGAGGCTCGCAGCGGGCATCATTATTTTCTGACCTTCACAGATGATTTGAGAAGATATGGGTATACCTACTTAATGAAACATAAGTCTCAAACATTTGATAAGTTCAAAGAATTTCAGAGTGAAGTGGAAAACCATCATAACAAGAAAATAAAGTTTCTATGATCTGATCGTGGAGGAGAATATTTGTGTTACGAGTTTGGTCTTCATTTGAAACAATGCAGAATGTCTCGGGAGAAGGTATATCCTTCATTGACCGTGAGAGCTTGTCATGGGCTAAGTTGGGACTCCCCTGCAGGGATTTGAACTTTCGAAAGCCGTGCCCACGGTTAAGGGCAGATGGGAATTTGTTAATGTTCGGTTGTAGATAACTTGAACCTTAACTTTATTAAAATGAATCAATGGTGTCTGTTACCGTGATGGTCTCTTCTCGGCGGAGTCCGGGAAGTGAACATGGTGTTCGAGTAATGGTTGCCGTAGGTTGTTCTCTAGTTCTTCGTTCGCGCTTTGCCTTCTCTTCTCGCTCTCTTTTGCGAACAGGTTAGCCACCATATATGCTAGTCGCTTGCTGCAGCTCCACATATTTACCTTGCCTTACCTATAAGCTTAAATAGTCTTGATCACGAGGATGCGAGATTGCTGAGTCCCCGTGGCTCACAAATTACTTCCAAACCAGATGCAGGGCCTGATGACTCCGTTCCAGATGATGCGCTTGAGCTCAAGTGGGAGTTCGACGAAGACTCATGCCGTTACTATGTGTCTTTCCCTGATGATCAGTAGTGGTGCCAAGTTGGGGCGATCGGGACCGTGTCGCATGTTGGGTTGATCTTTTATTTTGGTACCGTAGTCGGACCATGATTGTATTGGTTGATGTAATGCTATTTCTGTACTTTGTTTGACGTGGCGAGTGTAAGCCAACTATGTACCTTCCCCTTTATTATCTATTTACATGGGATGTTGTGAAGATTGCCTTGCTTGCGACATTGCTTTCAATGCGGTTATGCCTCTAATTCGTGCTTCGACACGTAGGAGATATAGCCGCATCGAGGGCGTTACAAGTTGGTATCAGAGCCTTCCCCGACCTTAGGAGCCCCCACTGCTTGATCGTTTTTAGCAGCCGTTGTTGAGTCTAGAAAAAATGTTTTGAGTCATTTAGGAATTATATATTGGAGAGTTTAGGAATTCTTTTTACTCCCAAGTCCCTTCATCGCTCTGGTAAGGCATCCTGACGTAGAGTTTTGACTCTTCTCTTCTCAAATTTCAAAAAAAAATTAGGATCACGCGGGTATCTTGGAATCGTTCCGATCGATTTGTGACGAGAACATTGTTCTTAGTGCCTCCTGTCATTTAGGGGTTGTGGCAGTGTCCCGGGGAGTTGAGCTCTGAGGTGTTGTCATCACAATTTTATCGTTGCAGTTCTGGGATACCTGAGTTTAGTTCGCCGACATCGAAAATCTCTTTTATGCAGTTGTTGGTGAGATAACCTCGACGCCACCCAGTACGGGGGAGGGAGTTCGGGAGTATTGCCATAACTTGTATAACGGATGCTTTTCGAAGGTTGAGGTAGATGGTTTCCGAAGTTTTTCTCGGTTATGTGTTGAAGGATGGATACAACTGGATGTAGGATTTGCTAGATTTGGGTGAGATATTATGCTTCCCCTGTATCCCCAACACCTGATTGCATAACCGGAAAGGTTCGGGAGTTTCATAGGTGGGAAATCTTGTAGCTCTAGTTCTTCTTCCATAGATATTTGGTTTGAGATTGGGTGATCTTTACCGAGTATTCGTTCTTGCTCCGTACCTTGTTGATTTTATTCCTCTACCTAAATTCTAAGTGGCTTCTCAATTTATGGATATGTGACCATTTCAAGTGGAATGCATTCGTTCAGTTTGTTCGGATGTGAAGACTATATGTTGCAATTTCAACCCGCTTGATTCAGCTTCAATTTTGTCTATCAACGTGCTAATGGATGTCAACCTCTTCAGGATGGCTCCTCCAACGTGCACGGCTCCGAATCCTGATCCGCCACCACCTCCTCCTCCTCCGAAGGCATGGCAAGCTGTGATGGCCGCTACCAATGCAAACACGCAGTTGATCATGCAAATTCTTCAAGAGCGCAACCAAGCGAACCAAGGCAACCAAGGCAACCAGGGCAACAATCAGAATCACTTTGCTACACTCAACCAGTTCCTTGCTAACAAGCCAAAGACATTCAGCAATTGTGTTGAGGCAACTAATGCTGACGATTGGCTTGTGGACTTGTGCAAGCATTTCGAGTGCAGTAACGTCAGGCCTGAGGACTTTGTCAAGTTCGCTTCCTTCCAACTCAAAGACCAAGCTGCAGAATGGTTCCAGCAGTACAAAGATTCCAAAGGAGGCCGTGTGATTACCTGGGATGAATTCCGTCAAGACTTCAAAGCTCATCATATTCCTCAGAGCGTGGTGAAAGCAAGCGTGAGGAATTCCGCAACCTGAAGCAAGGCTCTTTTATCTGTCTACGACTACAACAAGTTGTTTCAGAAGCTCTCCCGCTTTGCTAAGCAGGACGTCCCTGACGAGAAGAGCATGATATACCAGTTCAGGGGTGGTCTCAGAGAAGAAATCCAGCTAGCTCTTGTTCTCTTTGAGCCCTTGAGGTACGATGAGTTCTACAACATGGCATTGAAGCAAGAGGCTGCTCAACTGAAGTGTGATGCTTCCAAGAAGCGGGTCAGAGATGCTACTCCTTCTTCCTCTACTCAAGTGGCTAAGCAGCAGAAGTATTGGCTTCCTCCTCCTCCGTTCCGTCAGCCTTATCAGCAGAAGAGCAAAGGTGGCAGTGGATCTTCCCACCCACCCAACCCTGGTTTTCATAACAAGACTTCGTCTCAAGCTTCAAGATCGAGTGCTCCGTATCACTGTCCGGTTTCAGAGGTCACGTGCAACAAGTGCCAATAGAAGGGTCACTATGCCAACAAATGCTTCAATCAGAGGCGTCTCCCTCCTCCTCCTCCTGTGAGATCGGCAAGTACAGCTGTGGTCAAGCATAACCCCAAGCACACCAAGGTCAACTTGCTGAATGCAGCTCAGGCAGAGGACTCGTCAGATGTCATCATGGGTAACCTTCCTGTTAAAGATATTCCTGCAAGAGTTCTTTTTGACACTAGTGCATCGCATTGTTTCATTTCCAAACCTTTTGCATCAAAGTATGAGTGCGATTATCAGTATCTGCAAAATTCTTTACAAATCGTGTCACCGGGCAAGCAAATGACAGCTAATTTCTGCGTCCCGGATATTACTATCACGTTGGGCGACTACAAATTTCTAGCTTCTCCTATTGTTCTGGGTGACTCGGATATTGATCTTATTCTCGGAATGGATTGGCTTTCTAAGCACAAGGCGCACCTTGATTGTGCTGTCAGGCAGATTCAATTGACTCATTCGTCTGAGGATGTAATTGTCTTTGCTCCTCGTGATGATACAATCCGTCTGTTCTCTCTCAATGAGAAGGGTGAACTGGATGCCATCTTGCAAATTCCAGTCGTCTGTGAATATCAAGACGTCTTTCCAGAAGAGCTTCCAGGAATGCCTCCGCACCGGCCAGTTGAATTCGTCATCGATCTTGAGCCTGGCACGGAACTGGTTTGCAAGCGTCCTTACAAGCTCGGACCTGAAGAGTTGAAGGAGCTGAAGAAGCAACTCGATATTCAAGAGCGAATGGGTCTCATCCGACCTAGTTCCTCTCCGTGGGGTTGTGGCGTACTCTTTGTGAAGAAGAAGGATGGAACGGACCGACTTTGTGTTGACTACCGTCCATTGAACAAGAAGACTATCAAGAACAAGTACCCACTTCCCAACATCAACGAGCTGTTCGAACAATTCAAAGGTGCCCAAGTATTCTCCAAGCTTGATCTCCGTATGGGCTATCACCATATTCGAATCCGTGAACAAGATATTCCCAAGACGGCTTTCAGAACAAGCTATGGTTCATATGAATACACTGTCATGTCTTTTGGCCTCGTCAACGCTCCTCCAACTTTCTCTCGCATGATGAACTTCATCTTCAACGCCTACACAAATGACTTCATTTTGGTCTATCTCGACGACATTCTGGTCTTTTCGAAGAACAAGGAAGATCATGCCAAGCACTTGCGTTTGGTGCTCGATAAGCTCAGGGAACATCAGTTCTACGCCAAGTTCTCAAAGTGCTAGTTCTGGCTCGATGAGGTTCTTTATCTTGGGCATATCATCTCTGCCAAGGGCATTGCGGTGAATCCTGAGAAGGTGTATGCAATTGTGAATTGGGAACCACCTCAGAACATGAAGCAACTCGTAGCTTTCTCGGTCTCGCAAGCTACTGTCGAAGGTTCGTTGAGAACTTTTCAAAGATCGCGAAGCCTCTTTCAAACCTTCTCCAGAAGCACGTCAAGTACGTTTGGTCTCCGGAATGTGACATCGCTTTCAACACTTTGAAAGAGAAATTGGTCACTGCTCCAGTTCTGACTCCTCCTGATGAATCCAAACCGTTCGAGGTCTTCTGTGATGCCTCTCTTCAAGGTCTTGGTGCAGTGTTCATGCAAGAGAATAAAGTTGTTGCTTATACCTCTCGCCAGTTGAAGCCCAACGAGAAGAACTACCCCACTCATGACCTCGAGTTGGCGGCAGTTGTGCATGCTCTTTTAACTTGGAGACATCTCTTATTGGGAAGAAAAGTGGACATCTTCTCTGACCACAAGAGTCGCAAGTACATCTTCACTCAGCCTAATCTCAACCTCAGATAGACTCAATGGGTCGAAATGATTCAAGAGTATAATCCGAGTATCGAGTATACTCCAGGCAAGGCCAATGTGATTGCTAACGCTTTGAGCAGGAAGGCTTACAGCAACAGTCTGATTCTCAAGCCTTATCAACCCGAGCTTTGTGAAGCTTTCCGCAAACTTAATCTGCAAGTTGTTCCTCAAGGTTTCCTCGGCAACCTTCAAGTCTCTCCTACCTTGGAAGAGCAGATTCGTCAGGCTCAACTTTTTGATGCTATGGTAAAGAAGATGAAGATTGGGATTGCCAAGAGCCAACCCAAGTACAAGTGCTACCGCCTTGATGACAAGGATACTCTCTTCTTCGAGGATCGTATTGTTGTGCCCAAAGGTGACCTTCGTAAAGTGATCATGAATGAGGCTCAAAATTCACTCCTCTCCATCCACCCTGGGAGCATGAAGATGTATCAGGACCTCAAGAAGGCTTATTGGTGGACTCAAATGAAGCGCGAGATTGCTCAGTTCGTGAATGAGTGTGATGTCTGCAGAAGAGTGAAGGCAGCACACCAAAGGCTAGCTGGTCTCCTCCAACCTCTTGCCATTCCAGAATGGAAGTTTGACCACATTGAGATGGACTTCGTGACTGGGTTTCCAAAGTCCAAGCATGGGAATGATGCTATATTCGTTGTCATCGACAAACTCACTAAAGTGGCTCACTTTCTGCCTATCAAAGAGTCTATCACTTCAGCTCAATTGGCGGAGCTGTATACCTCTCGGATTGTCTCGCTGCATGGTATTCCATAGGTGATCTCTTCAGACCGTGGCAGCATCTTTACCTCCAAGTTTTGGGAGTCTTTTTAGAAGGCCATGGGCACCAACATCCGCTTCAACACAGCTTTCCATCCTCAAACTAGCGGTCAAGTCGAGCGTGTAAACCAGATTCTTGAAGATATGCTCAGGGCTTGTGTGATCTCCTTCGGCTTGAAGTGGGAAGATTGCCTTCCATACGCCGAATTCTCCTACAATAACAGTTTTCAAGCAAGTTCGGGCAAGGCCCCATTCGAAATTCTATATGGCAGGAAGTGTCGTACTCCACTCAACTGGTCTGAAACCGGTGAATGTCAACTTCTAGGAAATGACTTAATCACAGAGGCAGAGGAGATGTGCAAAGTCATTCGAGATAACCTCAAAGCAGCGGAATGGCGCCAGAAGAGCTACTATGATAGTAAGCACCGTGATTTGGCTTTCGAGATCGGAGATGATGTTTACCTCCGCGTCTCTCCAATGAAAGGTACTCGTCGCTTCGGTATCAAAGGGAAGTTTTCCCCTAGATATGTGGGTCCTTTCAAGATCGTCAGCAAGAGAGGCGATCTCGCCTACCAACTCGAGCTTCCTTCAAACTTTGCAAATGTGCACGACGTGTTCCATGTTTCTCAGCTCCGCAAGTGCTTCAAGACTCCTGACCGCACTGTCAACTTCGAAGACATTGATCTCCAAGAAGATATCTCTTATCGTGAGCACCCCGTTGCTATTCTTGAAGAGACTGAACGCAAGACTCGCAATAAGTCAATCAAATTCCTCAAAGTCAAGTGGTCACACCATTCCGACCGTGAAGCCACCTGGGAACTTGAGGATCACCTCCATTCTGAGTACCCAGCGTTCTTCCAGTCCTAGATCTCGGGACGAGATCCTTTCGTAGTGGTGGAGTGTTGTAACACCCCGGATGTTATTTACCTAATATGTACTCCAACTCTTGCCTTTTCCGGCGCTAAGTTATTTTATTTTCTCGGGTTCGGGTTTTTGTCTACATGTGTTGTTGTCGTTGTCTTGCATCTCATATCATGTCATCATGTGCATTGCATTTGCATACGTGTTCGTCTCATGCATCTGAGCATTTTCCCCGTTGTCCGTTTTGCATTCTGGCGCTCCTATCTCCTCCGGTGGTCTTTTCTACCTTCCTTTCGTGTGTGGGGATTAAACATTTCCGGATTGGATCAAGACATGCCAAGCGGCCTTGGTTTACTACCGGTAGACCGCCTGTCAAGTTTCGTACCATTTGGACTTCGTTTGATGCTCCAACAGTTAACCGAGGGACCGAGAAGGCCGCGTGTGTGTTGCAGCCCAACACCCCTCCAATTTGGCCCAAAACCCACCAAAACCCTCTCCATCATCTAGAGCGTCCGATCTCGATCGCGTGGCCGAACACCGCACCTCATTTGGACTCTCCTAGCTCCTCCTATGCCTATAAATAGCCCCCCTCCGAAATTCGCGTTTCCTTCTTCCCCGAAACCCTAAATCCTCTCTCTCTCCGCGCCGGACGTGTCCGTCCGCCGCCGGACACGCCGCGCCGCCGCCTGCGGCCACTGACAGAGCGCCACGTGGCACCGCCAGCGCCTCAACCGCCATGGCCCGCCTGGCCCGCGGGAGGCCCTCCCGGGCCCGGCCGCCGCCTCCCCGCGCCTGCGTCTTCTTTCGCACCGCGCCGCCTCCTCCCTCGAGTCCGGTCGCCGGCGCCGCCGCGAGCCGTCGTCGGATCTCCGCCGCCCCACTCCGCCCCAACGTCGTCGGCCTCCGCCCGCCGCGCACGCTCCGGCGCCGACCTCGCCGCTCCTCGGTGCCGCGCCCACGTTCCTTCTCCGGCCGGAGCCGCCAAGTCCGGCAAGTTCCACGGCAAGTCCGGCCACCGCCACGGCCATCTCTGGCGATCCTCGTTAAGCGCGCCCGATTTGGATCCGTTTCGGGTGAACAGCAAAACCCTAGATCCGGAGGGTATATTTTTCTCTAAGTCCCCAGCTTCTCAATATTTTTGGCAAACTTTGACGCATCGTAACTCCACATCCGTATCTCCGTTTTGCGCGTGTAGCATATCAAAATGTTCGCCTCAGAGAGCACATCATTTCTTCTCATTGCATCATTTTCGTTTGAGCTCATATTGATGCCCGAAATGCTTTTGGAAGAGTGCTATTTGAGTTAATTGTCAGATCTGCTGCTCCAAATAGCTTTTTGTCATTTTTTCCATGATTAATGTGTGCATGATATGCCCCTGAGCTCTACTTGTGTTTTGTCATATGCTTTGCCATCTTTACAGATGTGCTATCCATGTATTTTTGTGATGTGTGCGGTGACTAGCACAAGCTTGCAAAGTGGTGCATTCGTTAATGCTGATTTCAGGGACTTAGCAATTCCACTAAGTCCTTGACCTGTTTTAATCAATATGCCATATGTTCATGTTGTTTCCTAGTGGTCCATGCCTCTTTTGAGGATGATCAGTAAGGATGTTTTGTTAATCTTGTAGTTCTCTATCCATGCATGTCTTTTTTTTGCAATTATGGAGTACCCTAGCTTGAGTCAATCGAGCTCTACTTTTGCTATTTCGTGAATCTGGGCAGATTGTCTACTTGTTAGCGATTTTGCCGAGGATGTTGTTGTTGATCCGTGCATGCTATGTTGTTGTTCTTGCCATGTCTTGCTTATATAACATGTATTCTTGATGGGTGTATGCTTAGATTGTCATGCCTTGCTCTGTAGTCAGTGCATCGAGCTCGTGAACATGCCTACTTGCTATCATATTTGCATGCTCCAGTTTTTCACTAAGTCTGTGATCTGATTATGTTTTTGCCATGTTCACATGCTTGCAATTGTATTTTCTGATCCCTTTTGGCTCAAGGTCACTAAGGGACTTTTGTTAAGCTCTTTGAGTAGCTCCATTACATGCCTTAGTTTGCCATGTTAAGTTCCTGTAGCATCTAGTTTTCATGCTCCAAAGTGTGCTACCTGATCTGAAATTCCAGGCTTGTGTTAATTTCACTAAGTCTCAAACCTGTTTATCAATTGCACTTTTGCCATGCTTGTTTGAACCTGTTAATGGATGAATTGGCCGTAGCTCAGTGTTCATATTTTGTCAAGCATCATGAATGGATCCCTGCCATGTATTTTGTTGCCATGTTTGGGTGTTGTAGCATGTTTATCTTGTTGCATTTAGATGGCCACTTGCTATTTATCGCAGACCGATGCCATATTTGAATCGCTTGTCATTTCCAAACCGTGCGTCCGATTCCGGTGTTCTTTATATCGATTTCAAATGAAATCACCTCACCTTTCCATTGGCACTCTTGGATTTCCAAGTTGTGGCCAGGTTCATTCATTCCTTGTCAAATCTTGCATATGCATCACATACTGCATCCCGCATAGCATACCATGTTTACATCATGTTGTTTGAGCTTTGCACGTGGTTGATTGTGTTCCTCTTGCTTGTTTGTCTTGTTTGGGTAGAGCCAGGAGACGAGTTCACTAACGAGGAGCCCGTTGAGTTTGCTTTCGAGGATCCAGTCAACTCTGACAACATTGCAGGCAAGATGATCATACCCTCGAAATCACTTCTATCTTTGCTTTGCTAGATGCTCGCTCTTTTGCTATGACTATGCTACGATGCCTACCACTTGCTTATCATGCCTCCCAAACTGCCATGTCAAACCTCTAACCCACCATGTCCTAGCAAACCGTTAATTGGCTATGTTACCGCTTTGCTCAACCCCTCTTATAGCGTTGCTAGTTGCAGGTGAAGATTGGAGATCGTTCCTTGTTGGAACATTATTTTCTTGTTGGGATATCATTATATAATCTTGTTATCTTAATGCATCTATATACTTGGTAAAGGGTGGAAGGCTCGGCCTTTTGCCTAGTGTTTTGTTCCACTCTTGCCGCCCTAGTTTCCGTTATATCGGTGTTATGTTCCCGGATTTTGCGTTCCTTACGCGGTTGGGTGATAATGGGAACCCCTTGAAAAATCGCCTTGAATAAAACTCTTCCAGCAATGCCCAACCTTGGTTTTACCATTTGCCACCTAGCCTCTTTTTTCCTTGGGTTTCCGGAGCCCAAGGGTTATCTTATTTAAACACCCCCCCCCCCGGGCCAGTGCTCCTCTGAGTGTTGGTCCAAACTAGAGTCCTGTGCAGCGCCCCCTCGGGGAAACTCGAGGTTTGGTTTTAGTTGTATGGAGAGCTCATCTGAGTGTGCCCTGAGAACGAGATATGTGCAACTCCTATCGGGATTTGTCGGCACATTCGGGCGGTGTTGCTAGATTGGTTTTAACTTGTCGAAGTTGTCTTGTAGAACCAGGATACCGAGTCTGATCGGAATGTCTCGGGAGAAGGTATATCCTTCGTTTGACCATGAGAGCTTGTCATGGGCTAAGTTGGGACTCCCCTGTAGGGATTGAACTTTCGAAAGCCATGCCCGCGGTTAAGGGCATATGGGAATTTGTTAATGTCCGGTTGTAGATAACTTGAAACTTAACTTAATTAAAATGAATCAACTGTGTGTGTTACCTTGATGGTCTCTTCTCGACGGAGTCCGGGAAGTGAACACGGTGTTGGAGTAATGTTTGCCGCATGTTGTTCTCTAGTTCTTCGTTTGGGCTTTGCCTTCTCTTATCGCTCTCTTTTGCGAACAGGTTAGCCAGCATATATGCTAGTCGCTTACTGCAGCTCCACATATTTACCTTGCCTTACCTATAATCTTAAATAGTCTTGATCACGAGGGTGCGAGATTGCTGAGTCCCCGTGGCTCACAGATTACTTCCAAACCAGATGCAGGGCCTGATGACTCCATTCCAGATGATGCGCTTGAGCTCAAGTGGGAGGTCGACGAAGACTCACGCCGTTACTATGTGTCTTTCCCTGATGATCAGTAGTGGTGCCCAGTTGGGGCGATCGGGACCGTGTCGCATGTTGGGGTTGATCTTTTATTTTGGTACCATAGTCGGACCATGATTGTATTGGTTGATGTAATGCTATTTATGTACTTTGTTTGATGTGGCGAGTGTAAGCCAACTATGTATGTTCCCCTTTATTATCTATTTACATGGGATGTTGTGAAGATTGCGTTACTTGCGACATTGCTTTCAATGCGTTTATGCCTCTAAGTCGTGCTTCGACACGCAGGAGATATAGCCGCATCGAGGGCGTTACAAGTTGGTAATCAGAGCCTTCCCCGACCTTAGGAGCCCCCACTGCTTGATCGATTTAGCTGCCGTTGTTGAGTCTAGAAAAATGTTTTGAGTCATTTAGGAATTATATATCGGAGAGTTTAGGAATTCTTTTTACTCCCCAGTCCCTTCATCGCTCTGGTAAGGCATCCTGACGTAGAGTTTTGACTCTTCTCTTCTCAAATTTCACTAAAAAAAATTTAGGATCACGCGGGTATCTTGGAATCGTTCCGATCGATTTGTGATGAGAACATTGTTCTTGGTGCCTCCTGTCATTTAGGGGTTGTGGCAGTGTCCCGGGGAGTTGAGCTCCGAGGTGTTGTCGTCACAATTTTATCGTTGCAGTTCTGGAATACCTGAGTTTAGTTCGCCGACATCGAAAATCTCTTTTATGCAGTTGTTGGTGAGATAACCTCGACGCCACCCAGTACTGGGGCGGGAGTTCGGGAGTATTGCCATAACTTGTATAACGGATGCTTTTCGAAGGTTGAGGTAGACGATTTCCGAAGTTTTTCTCGGTTATGTGTTGAAGGATGGATACAGCTGGATGTAGGATTTGCTAGATTTGGGTGAGATATTATGCTTCCCCTGTATCCCCAACACCTGATTGCATAACCGGAAAGGTTCGGGAGTTTCATAGGTGGGAATTCTTGTAGCTCTAGTTCTTCTTCCACGGATATTTGGTTTGAGATTGGGTGATCCTTACCGAGTATTCGTTCTTGCTCCGTACCTTGTTGATTTTATTCCTCTACCTAAATTCTAAGTGGCTTCTCAATTTATGGATATGTGACCATTTCAATTGGAATGCATTCGTTCATTTTGTTCGGATGTGAAGACTATATGTTGCAATTTCAACCCGTTTGATTCAGCTTCAATTTTGTCTGTCAATGTGCTAATGGATGTCAACCTCTTCAGGATGGCTCCTCCAACGCGCACGACTCCGAATCCTGATCCGCCACCACCACCTCCTCCTCCGGAGGCATGGCAAGCTGTGATGGCCGCTACCAATGCAAACACGCAGTTGATCATGCAAATTCTTCAAGAGCGCAACCAAGCGAACCAAGGCAACCAAGGAACCAGGCAACAATCAGAATCACTTTGCTACACTCAACCAGTTCCTTGCTAACCAGCCAAAGACCTTCAGCAATTGTGTTGAGGCAACTGATGCTGACGATTGGCTCGTGGACTTGTGCAAGCATTTCGAGTGCAGTAATGTCAGGCCTGAGGACTTTGTCAAGTTCGCTTCCTTCCAACTCAAAGACCAAGCTGCAGAATGGTTTCAGCAGTACAAAGATTCCAGAGGAGGCCGTGTGATTACCTGGGATGAATTCCGTCAAGACTTCAAAGCTCATCATATTCCTCAGAGCGTGGTTGAAAGCAAGCGTGAGGAATTCCGCAACCTGAAGCAAGGCTCTATGTCTGTCTACAATTACAACAAGATGTTTCAGAAGCTCGCCTGCTTTGCTAAGCAGGACATCCCTGACGAGAAGAGCATGATATACCAGTTCAGGGGTGGTCTCAGAGAAGAAATCCAGCTAGCTCTTGTTCTCTTTGAGCCCATGAGGTACGATGAGTTTTACAACATGGCATTGAAGCAAGAGGCTGCTCAACTGAAGTGTGATGCTTCCAAGAAGCGGGTCAGAGATGCTACTCCTTCTTCCTCTACTCAAGTGGCTAAGCAGCAGAAGTATTGGCTTCCTCCTCCTCCATTCCGTCAGCCTTATCAACAGAAGAGCAAAGGTGGCAGTGGATCTTCCCACCCACCCAACCCTGGCTTTCAGAACAAGACTTCGTCTCAAGCTCCAAGATCGAGTGCTCCGTATCACCGTCCGCTTTCAGAGGTCACGTGCAACAAGTGCCAACAGAAGGGTCACTATGTCAACAAATGCTTCAATCAGAGGCGTCTCCCTCTTCCTCCTCCTGTGAGATCGGCAAGTACAGCTGTGGTCAAGCATAACCCCAAGCACTCCAAGGTCAACTTGCTAAATGCAGCTCAGGCAGAGGACTCGTCAGATGTCATCATGGGTAAACTTCCTGTTAACGATATTCCTGCAAGAGTTCTTTTTGACACTGGTGCATCGCATTGTTTCATTTCCAAACCTTTTGCATCAAAGTATGAGTGCGATTATCAGTATCTGCAAAATTCTTTGCAAATCGTGTCACCGGGCAAGCAAATGACAGCTAATTTCTGCGTCCCGGATATTACTATCACGTTGGGCGACTACAAATTTCTAGCTTCCCCTATTGTTCTGGGCGACTTGGACATTGATCTTATTCTCGGAATGGATTGGCTTTCTAAGCACAAGGCGCACCTTGATTGTGCCGCCAGGCAGATTCAATTAACTCATTCGTCTGAGGATGCAATTGTCTTTGCCGCTCGTGATGATACAATCCGTCTGTTCTCTCTCAATGAGAAGGGTGAACTAGATGCCATCTCGCAAATTCCAGTCGTCTGTGAATATCAACGTCTTTCTAGAAGAGATTCCAGGAATGCCTCCGCACCGGCCAGTTGAATTCGTCATCGATCTTGAGCCTGGCACGGAACCGGTTTGCAAGCGTCCTTACAAGCTCGGACCTGAAGAGTTGAAGGAGCTGAAGAAGCAATTCGATATTCAAGAGCAAATGGGTCTCATCCGACCTAGTTCCTCTCCGTGGGGTTGTGGCGTACTCTTTGTGAAGAAGAAGGATGGAATGGACCGTCTTTGTTTTGACTACCGTCCATTGAACAAGAAGACTATCAAGAACAAGTACCCACTTCCCAACATCAACGAGCTGTTCGAACAACTCAAAGGTGCCCAAGTATTCTCCAAGCTTGATCTCCGTATGGGCTATCACCAGATTCGAATCCGTGAGCAAGATATTCCCAAGACGGCTTTCAGAACAAGCTATGGTTCATATGAATACACTGTCATGTCTTTTGGCCTCGTCAACGCTCCTCCGACTTTCTCTCACATGATGAACTTCATCTTCAACGCCTACACAAATGACTTCGTTTTGGTCTATCTCGACGACATTCTGGTCTTTTCGAAGAACAAGGAAGATCATGCCAAGCACTTGCGTTTGGTGCTCGATAAGCTCAGGGAACATCAGTTCTACGCCAAGTTCTCAAAGTGCGAGTTTTGGCTCGATGAGGTTCTTTATCTTGGGCATATCATCTCTGCCAAGGGCATTGCGGTGAATCCTGAGAAGGTGTCTGCAATTGTGAATTGGGAACCACCTCAGAACGTGAAGCAACTCCGTAGCTTCCTCGGTCTCGCAAGCTACTGTCGAAGGTTCGTTGAGAACTTTTCAAAGATCGCGAAGCCTCTTTCAAACCTTCTCCAGAAGCACGTCAAGTACGTTTGGTCTCCGGAATGTGACATCGCTTTCAACACTTTGAAAGAGAAATTGGTCACTGCTCCAGTTCTGACTCCTCCTGATGAATCCAAACCGTTCGAGGTCTTCTGCGATGCCTCTCTTCAAGGTCTTGGTGCAGTGTTGATGCAAGAGAAGAAAGTTGTGGCTTATACCTCTCGCCAGTTGAAGCCCAACGAGAAGAACTACCCCACTCATGACCTCGAGTTGGCGGCAGTTGTGCATGCTCTTTTGACTTGGAGACATCTCTTATTGGGAAGAAAAGTGGACATCTTCACTGACCACAAGAGTCTCAAGTACATCTTCACTCAGCCTAATCTCAACCTCAGGCAGACTCGTTGGGTCGAAATGATTCAAGAGTATAATCCGAGTATCGAGTATACTCCAGGCAAGGCCAATGTGATTGCTGACGCTTTGAGCAGGAAGGCTTACTGCAACAGTCTGATTCTCAAGCCTTACCAACCCGAGCTTTGTGAAGCTTTCCGCAAACTCAATCTGCAAGTTGTTCCTCAAGGTTTCCTCGCCAACCTTCAAGTCTCTCCTACTTGGAAGATCAGATTCGCGAGGCTCAACTTCTTGATGCTATGGTGAAGAAGGTGAAGATTGGGATTGCCAAGAGTCAACCCAAGTACAAGTGCTACCGCCTTGATGACAAGGATACTCTCTTCTTCGAGGATCGTATTGTTGTGCCCAAAGGTGACCTTCGTAAAGTTATCATGAATGAGGCTCACAATTCACTCCTCTCCATCCACCCTGGGAGTACGAAGATGTATCAGGACCTCAAGCAGGCTTATTGGTGGACTCGAATGAAGCGCGAGATTGCTCAGTTCGTGAATGAGTGTGATGTCTGCAGAAGAGTGAAGGCAGAACACCAAAGGCCAGCTGGTCTCCTCCAACCTCTTGCCATTCCAGAATGGAAGTTTGACCACATTGAGATGGACTTCGTGACTGGGTTTCCAAAGTCCAAGCGTGGCAATGATGCTATATTCGTTGTCATCGACAAACTCACTAAAGTGGCTCACTTTCTGCCTATCAAAGAGTCTATCACTGCAGCTCAATTGGCGGAGCTGTATACCTCTCGGATTGTCTCTCTGCACGGTATTCCACAGGTGATCTCTTCAGACCGTGGCAGCATCTTTACCTCCAAGTTTTGGGATTCTTTTCAGAAGGCCATGGGCACCAACATCCGCTTCAGCACAGCTTTCCATCCTCAAACTAGCGGTCAAGTCGAGCGTGTCAATCAGATTCTTGAAGATATGCTCAGGGCTTGTGTGATCTCCTTCGGCATGAAGTGGGAAGATTGTCTTCCATATGCGAATTCTCCTACAACAACAGTTTTCAAGCAAGTTCGGGCAAGGCCCCATTCGAAATTCTGTATGGCAGGAAGTGCCGTACCCCTCTCAACTGGTCTGAAACCGGTGAACGTCAACTTCTGGGAAATGACTTAATCACAGAGGCAGAGGAGATGTGCAAAGTCATTCGTGATAACCTCAAAGCAGCGCAATCGCGCCAGAAGAGCTACTATGATAGTAAGCACCGTGATTTGGCTTTCGAGATCGGAGATCATGTTTACCTCCGCGTCTCTCCAATGAAAGGTACTCGTCGCTTCGGTATCAAAGGGAAGCTTGCCCCTAGATACGTGGGTCCTTTCAAGATCGTCAGCAAGAGAGGCGATCTCGCCTATCAACTCGAGCTTCCTTCAAACTTTGCAAATGTGCACGACGTGTTCCATGTCTCTCAGCTCCGCAAGTGCTTCAAGACTCCTGACCGCACCGTCAACTTCGAAGACATTGATCTCCAAGAAGATCTCTCTTATCGTGAGCACCCCGTTGCTATTCTTGAAGAGACTGAACGCAAGACTCGCAATAAGTCAATAAAATTCCTCAAAGTCAAGTGGTCACACCATTCCGACCATGAAGACATGTGGGAACGCGAGGATCACCTCCGTTCTGAGTATCCGGCGTTCTTCCAGTCCTAGATCTCGGGACAAGATCCTTTCGTAGTGGTGGAGTGTTGTAACACCCCGGATGTTATTTACCTAAGATGTACTCCAACTCTTGGCTTTTCCAGCGCTAAGTTATTTTATTTTCTCGGGTTCGGGTTTTTGTCTACGTGTGTTGTTGTCATTGTCATGCATCTCATATCATGTCATCATGTGCATTGCATTTGCATACGTGTTCGTCTCATGCATCTCCTATCTCCTCCGATGGTCTTTTCTACCTTCCTTTCGTGTGTGGGGATTAAACATTTCCGGATTGGACCGAGACTTGCCAAGCGGCCTTGGTTTACTACCGGTAGACCGCCTATCAAGTTTCGTACCATTTGGACTTCGTTTGATGCTCCAACGGTTAACCGAGGGACCGAGAAGGCCGCGTGTGTGTTGCAGCCCAACACCCCTCCAATTTGGCCCAAAACCCACCAAAACACTCTCCATCATCTAGAGCATTCGATCTCGATCGCGTGGCCGAACACCGCACCTCATTTGGACTCTCCTAGCTCCTCCTATGCCTATAAATAGCCCGCCTCCGAAATTCACGTTTCCTTCTTCCCCGAAACCCTAAATCCTCTCTCTCCGCGCTGGATGTGTCCGTCCGCCGCCGGACACGCCGCGCCGCCGCCCGCGGCCGCTGATAGAGCGCCACCTGGCACCGCCAGCGCCTCAACCGCCGTGGCCCGCCTGGCCCGCGGGAGGCCCTCCCGGGCCCGGCCGCCGCCTCCCCGCGCCTGCGTCTTCTTCCGAACCGCGCCGCCTCCTCCCTCGAGTCCGGTCGCCGGCGTCGCCGCGAGCCGTCGTTGGATCTCCGCCGCCCTGCTCCACCCCAACGTCGCCGGCCGCCGCCCGCCGCGCACGCTCCGCCGCCGACCTCGCCGCTCCTCGGCGCCGCGCCCACGTTCCTTCTCCGGCCGGAGCCGCCAAGTCCGGCAAGTTCCACAGCAAGTCCGGCCACTACGGCGGCCATCTCCGGCGATCCTCGTTAAGCGCGCCCGATCTGGATCCGGTTCGGGTGAATAGTAAACCCTAGATCCGGAGGGTATATTTTTCTCTAAGTCCCTAGCTTCTCAGTATTTTTGGCAAACTTTGATGCATCGTCGTAGCTCCATTTTGCGCGTGTAGCATATCAAAATGTTTGCCTCAGAGAGCACATCATTTCGTCTCATTGCATCATTTTCGTTTGAGCTCATCTTGATACCCGAAATGCTGTTGGAAGAGTGCTATTTGAGTTAATTGTCAGATCTGCTGCTCCAAATAGCTTTTTGTCATTTTTGCCATGATTAATGTGTGCATGATATGCCCCTGAGCTCTACATGCGTTTTGTCATATGCTTTTCCATCTTTACAGAGGTGCTATCCATGTATTTTTGTGATATGTGTGGTGACTAGCACAAGCTTGCAAAGTGGTGCATTCGTTAATGCTGATTTCAGGGACTTAGCAATTCCACTAAGTCCTTGATCTGTTTTTATCAATATGCCATATGTTCATGTTGTTTCCTAGTGATCCGTGCCTCTTTTGAGGATGATCAGTAAGGATGTTTTGTTAATCTTGTAGTTCTCTATCCATCCATGTCTTTGTTTGCAATTATGGAGCACCCTAGCTTGAGTCAATCGAGCTCTACTTTTGCTATTTCGTGAATCTGGGCAGATTGTCTACTTGTTAGCGATTTTGCCGAGGATGTTGTTGTTGATCCGTGCATGCTATGTTGTTGTTCTTGCCATGTCTAGCTTATATAATATGTATTCTTGATGGGTGTATGCTTAGATTGTCATGCCTTGCTCTGTAGTGAGTGCATCGAGCTCGTAAACATGCCTACTTGTTAACATATTTGCATGCTCCAGTTTTTCACTAAGTCTGTGATCTGATTATGTTTTTGCCATGTTCACATGCTTGCAATTGTATTTTCTGATCCCTTTTGGCTCAAGGTCACTAAGGGACTTTTGTTAAGCTCTTTGAGTAGCTCCATGCCATGCCTTACTTTGCCATGTTAAGTTCCTGTAGCATATAGTTTTCATGCTCCAAAGTGTGCTACCTGATCTGAAATTCCAGGCTTGTGTTAATTTCACTAAGTCTCAAACCTGTTTATCAATTGCACTTTTGCCATGCTTGTTTGAACCTGTTAATGGATGAATTGGCCATAGCTCAGTGTTCATCTTTTGTCAAGCATCATGAATGGATCCCTGCCACGTATTTTGTTGCCATGTTTGGGTGCTTTAGCATGTTTATCTTGTTGCATTTAGATGGCCACTTGCTGTTTATCGCAGACCGGTGCCATATTTGAATCACTTGTCACTTCCAAACCGTGCGTCCGATTCCGGTGTTCTTTATATAGATACCAAACGAAATCACCTCACCTTTCCATTGGCACTCTTGGATTTCCAAGTTGTGGCCAGGTTCATTCATTCCTTGTCAAATCCTGCATATGTATCACATACTGCATCCCATATAGCATACCATGTTTGCATCATGTTGTTTGAGCTTTGCACGTGGTTGATTGTGTTCCTCTTGCTTGTTTGCCTTGTTTGGGTAGAGCTAGGAGACGAGTTCGCTGACGAGGAGCCCGTTGAGTTTGCTTTCGAGGATCCAGTCAACTCTGACAACTTTGCAAGCAAGATGATCATACCCTCGAAATCACTTCTATCTTTGCTTTGCTAGATGCTCGCTCTTTTGCTATGACTATGCTACGGTGCCTACCACTTGCTTATCATGCCTCCCAAACTGCCATGTCAAACCTCTAACCCACCATGTCCTAGCAAACCGTTGATTGGCTATGTTACCTCTTTGCTCAGCCCCTCTTATAGCGTTGCTAGTTGCAGGTGAAGATTGGAGATCGTTCCTTGTTGGTACATTATTTTCTTGTTGGGATATCATTATATAATCTTGTTATCTTAATGCATCTATATACTTGGTAAAGGGTGGAAGGCTCGGCCTTTTGCCTAGTGTTTTGTTCCACTCTTGCCGCCCTAGTTTCCGTCATATCGGTGTTATGTTCCCGGATTTTGCGTTCCTTACGCGGTTGGGTGATAATGGGAACCCCTTGACAAGTTCGCCTTGAATAAAACTCTTCCAGCAATGCCCAACCTTGGTTTTACCATTTGCCACCTAGCCTCTTTTTCCCTTGGGTTTCCGGAGCCCAAGGGTCATCTTATTTAAACCCCCCCCCGGGCCAGTGCTCCTCTGAGTGTTGGTCCAAACTAGAGTCCTGTGCAGCGCCCCTCGGGGAAACTCGAGGTTTGGTTTTAGTTGTATGGAGAGCTCATCTGAGTGTGCCCTGAGAACGAGATATGTGCAGCTCCTATCGGGATTTGTCGGCACATTCGGGCGGTGTTGCTGGATTGTTTTAACTTGTCGAAGTTGTCTTGTAGAACCGGGATACCGAGTCTGATCGGAATGTCTCGGGAGAAGGTATATCCTTCGTTGACCGTGAGAGCTTGTCATGGGCTAAGTTGGGACTCCCCTGCAGGGATTTGAACTTTCGAAAGCCGTGCCCGCGGTTATGGGCAGATGGGAATTTGTTAATGTTCGGTTGTAGATAACTTGAACCTTAACTTAATTAAAATGAATCAACTGTGTGTGTTACCGTGATGGTCTCTTCTCGGCGGAGTCCGGGAAGTGAACACGGTGTTGGAGTAATGTTTGCCATAGGTTGTTCTCTAGTTCTTCGTTCGTGCTTTGCCTTCTCTTCTCGCTCTCATTTGCGAACAGGTTAGCCACCATATATGCTAGTCGCTTGCTGTAGCTCCACATATTTACCTTGCCTTACCTATTAAGCTTAAATAGTCTTGATCGCGAGGGTGCGAGATTGCTGAGTCCCCGTGGCTCACAGATTACTTCCAAACCAGATGCAGGGCCTGATGACTCCGTTCCAGATGATGCGCTTGAGCTCAAGTGGGAGTTCGACGAAGACTCACGCTGTTACTATGTGTCTTTCCCTGATGATCAGTAGTGGTGCCCAGTTGGGGCGATCGGGACCGTGTCGCATGTTGGGTTGATCTTTTATTTTGGTACCGTAGTCGGACCATGAGTGTATTGGATGATGTAATGCTATTTATGTACTTTGTGCGACGTGGCGAGTGTAAGCCAACTATGTACCTTCCCCTTTATTTTCTATTTACATGGGATGTTGTGAAGATTTCCTTACTTGTGACATTGCTTTCAATGCGGTTATGCCTCTAAGTTGTGCTTCGACACGTAGGAGATATAGCCGCATCGAGGGCGTTACAAATGAAAAGTCATTCCCTATGCCTCAGTCATAGGTTCTATAAAGTATGATATGTTGTGTACCAGACCTATTGTGTACCTCACCATAAGTTTGGCAAGAGGGTACAATAGTGATCCAGGAGTGGATCACTGGACAACGGTCAAGAATATCCTTAGTAGAATAAGGAAATGTTTCTCGGTTATGGAGGTGACAAAGAGTTCGTCGTAAAGAGTTATGTCGATGCAAGCTTTGAGATCGATCTGGATGACTCTAAGTCTCGATCTAGATACATATCGAAAGTGGGAGCAATTAGCTAGAGTAGCTCCATGCAAAGCATTGTAGACATAGAAAATTTGCAAAATACATATGGCTCTGAATGTGGCAGACCCGTTGACTAAATTTCACTCACAAGCAAAACATGATCACTCTTTGGGTGTTAATCACATAGCGATGTGAACTAGATTATTGACTCTAGTAAAGCCTTTGGGTATTAGTCACATGGAGATGTGAACTAATCACATAAAGATGTGAACTATTTGTGTTAAATCACATGACGATGTGAACTAGATTATTGACTCTAGTGCAAGTGGGAGACTGAAGGAAATATGCCCTAGAGGCAATAATAAAGTTGTTATTTATATTTCCTTATATCATGATAAATGTTTATTATTCATGCTAAAATTATATTAACCGGAAACTTAGTACATGTGTGAATACATAGACAAACAGAGTGTCACTAGTATGCCTCTACTTGACTAGCTCGTTAATCAAAGATGGTTAAGTTTCCTAGCCATGGACAAAGAGTTGTCATTTGATAAGCGGGATCACATCATTAGAGAATGATGCGATTGACTTGACCCATCCGTTAGCTTAGCACGATGATCGTTACAGTTTCATTGATATTGCTTTCTTCATGACTTATACATGTTCCCATGACTATGAGATTATGCAACTCCCGATTACCGGAGGAACACTTTGTGTGCTACCAAACATCACAATGTAACTGGGTGATTGTAAGGGTGATCTACAGGTGTTTCCGATGGTACTTGTTGAGTTGGCATAGATGGAGATTAGGATTTGTCACTCCTATTGTCGGAGAGGTATCTCTGGGCCCTCTCGGTAATGCACATCACTATAACCCTTTCAAGCAATGCAACTAATGAGTTAGTTGCGGGATGATGCATTACGGAACGAGTAAAGAGACTTGTCGATAACGATATTAAGCTAGGTATGAGATACCGACGGTCGAATCTCAGGCAAGTAACATACCGATGACAAAGGGAACAGTGTATGTTGTTATGCGGTTTGACCAATAAAGATCTTCGTAGATATGTAGGAGCCAATATGAGCATCCAGGTTCTACTATTAGTTATTGACCGGAGAAGTGTCTTGGTCATGTCTACATAGTTCTCGAACCCATAGGGTCCGCACGCTTAACATTCGGTGACGATCGGTATTATGAGTTTATGTGATTTGCTGTACCAAAGGTAGTTCGGTGTCCCGGATGTCATCACGGACATGACGAGGAGTCTCGAAATGGTCGAGAAATAAAGATTGATATATTGGACGACTACATTCTGATACCGGAAGTGTTCCGGGTGATTTTGGGGAAAACCGTAGTGGCGGAGGGTTACCGGACCCCCCCCCCCCCGGAGAAGTAATGGAGAGGGCCGGCCAGGAAACGCCACGCGCCCCCTACCCCTCTGGTCTGAATTGGACAAGGGAAGGGGGCGGTGCCCCCATTTCCTTCTCCCTCTCCTCCTTGTTTCCTTCTCCCTCTCCTCCTTCCTTTCCCCCTCCTAGTAGGAGTAGGAAAGGGGAGTCCTACTCCTACTAGGAGGAGGACTCCTCCTTCTAGTGCGCCCTACAAGGGCCGGGCGGCCTCCCCCTTGCTCCTTTATATATGGGGGCAGGGGGCACCCTAGGACACACAAATTGATTGTTCCAAGCTGTGTGCGGTGCCCCCTCCACCATAATCCACCTCGATCATATCGTAGTGGTGCTTAGGCGAAGCCCTGCGTCGGTAGCAACATCATCACCGTCATCACGCTGTCGTGTTGACGGAACTCTCCTGTGAAGCTCTGCTGGATCAGAGTTCGTGGGACATCATCGAGCTGAACGTGTGCTGATCTCGGAGGTGTCATACGTTCGGTACTTGGATCAGTCGGATCGTGAAGACGTATGACTACATCAACCGTGTTCTCATAACGCTTTTGCTTACGGTCTACAAGGCTACATGGACGATAATATCCTCTCTCATTGCTATGCATCACCATGATCTTGCGTGTGCGTAGGAGAATTTTTTAAATTACTATGTTCTCCAACAGCATACGTTTTGGGGATATTCCCACGACTAAGACCCGGTTCATAAGGGTAAGCCGCCCTAAGGCTTAAAGTCATCTCTAGGCTTAAGTTGCCCTGACGTTCAGTCATCTCTGGGCTTAAGTTGCCCTGATGTTAAGTCCTCTCTGGACTTAAGCAGCCATGTTAAGTCCTCTCTAGGTTTAGGCAGCCATCTTAACCAGCCATCTTAACCTGCCATGATGAGTCCCAGAGATGAGCACCGGAAGATGAGACACCTGAAGATAAGCCCTGAAGGTAAGACGCTCCGCTGTAAGCCGCCCAGGTGTAAGCCACCCGGCAGATAGGTCCTAACCCAGTAGATAGTTGTAACTTGGTAGACAGATCCTAACCCGGCCAATACTTAGCCACGAAAATTAGACGCCTGGAGATAAGAAGCCCGGGCATTAAGAAGCCCACGAAGGGAAGCCCAGGGTTAAGAAGTCCGCGAGAAGAACCCAGAAATAGGCGAAGTCCTAATCCTACTAGGACTCTACATGTAACCCGCCCCTTAAACTTATATAAGGAGGGCTAAGGTGCTACTTCTTTAGCTTGTGTTGGTTTTTTCCGTGAAGAGGAAAGGGTGATGCAACAAAGTAGAGATAAGTATTTCCCTCAGTTTGAGAACCAAGGTATCAATCCAGTAGGAGACAACGCACAAATCACCTAATACCCGCACAAACAATAAAACAGCTTGCACCCAACGTTATGAAGGGGCTGTCAATCCCTTCACGGTTACTTGCAAAATTGAGATCTGATAGAGATAGATGAAACTAAACAAAAGGTAAAGTAAATATTTTTCAGTATTTTTGGTTTATAGATCAGAAAGTAAAAGATTGCAAAAGAGTAGGTCGGAAACTTATATGAAGGAAAATAGACCCGGGGCCATAGGTTTCACTAGAGGCTTCTCTCAAGATAGCAAATAATACGGTGGGTGAACAAATTACTGTCGAGCAATTGATAGAAAAGCGCAAAGTTATGATGATGTCTAAGGTAATGATTATGAAATATAGGCATCACATCTGTGTCAAGTAGACCGAAATGATTCTGCATCTACTACTATTACTCCACACATGACCGACTGATGCCTGCATCTAGAGTACTAAGTTCATGAAGAACAGAGCAACGCATTAAGTAAGATGACATGATGTTGAGGAATTAACTCAAGCAATATGATGAAAATCCCATCTTTTTATTCTTGATGGCAACAATACAGTACATGTCTTGCTGCCCCTACTGTCACTGCGAAAGGACACCACAAGATTGAAACCAAAGCTAAGAACTTCCCCCATTGCAAGAAAAACCAATCTAGTTGGCCAAACTAAACCGATAGTTTAAAGAGAATTACAAAGATATCAAATCATGCATATAAGAATTTAGAGAAGAATCAAATAATATTCATAGATAAGATGATCATAAATCCACAATTCATCGGATCTCGGCAAACACACCGCAAAAGAATATTACATCGGATAGATCTCCAACAACATCGAGGATAACATGGTATTGAGAATCAAAGAGAGAGAAGAAGCCATCTAGCTACTAGCTATGAACCCGTAGGTCTAAGGTAAACTACTCACGCTTCATCGGAAGGGCAATAAACTTGATGTGGAAGCCCTCTGTGATCGAATCCCCCTCCGGCAGGGTGCCGGAAAAGGTCCCTAGATGGGATCTCACGGGTACAGAAGGTTGCGGTGGTGGAAAAGTGTTTTCGTGGATGCCTCTGGAGGTTTGGGAATATATGTGAATATATAGGACGAAGAATTAGGTCAGGGGGTGTTTGAGTAGGCCACAAGGCAAGGGGCATGCCTTATGGCTTGTCGTCTACTCCAAGGTCTTCTGACTTGGAGTCCAAGTCCAACAGGTGTCTTCTGGTCCAAGAAAAATCATCGTGAAGGTTCCATTTCGTTTGACTCTGTTTGGTATTCCTTTTCTGCAAAACTCAAAAACAAGGAAAAAACAGAAACTGGCACTGGGCTCTAGGTTAATAGGTTAGTCCAAAAAATAATATAAAATAGCATATTAATGCATATAAAACATCCAAAACAGATAATATAATAGCATGGAACAATCAAAAATTATAGATATGTTGGAGGCGTATCAAGCATCCCGAAGCTTAATTCCTGCTCGTCCTCGAGTAGGTAAATGATAAAAATAGAATTTTTGATCTGGAATGCTACCTAAGATATTTATCCATGTAATTCTCTTTATTGTGGCATGAATGTTCAGATCCATAAGATTCAAAACAAAAGTTTAATATTGAAATAAAAGACAATAATACTTCAAGCATACTAACAAGGCAATTATGTCTTCTCAAAATAATATGGCCAACGAAAGCTTATCCCTACAAAATCATATAGTCTGGCTATGCTCCATCTTCATCACACAAAATATTCAAATCATGCACAACCCCGATGACAAGCCAAGCAATTGTTTAATACATTTGTTGTTCTCAAACTTTTTCAACTTTCACGCAATACATGAGCGCGAGCCATGGACATAGCACTATAGGTGGTTGTGGAGAAGACAAAAAGAAGGAGACAGTCTCACTTCAACTAGGCGTATCAATGGGCTATGGAGATACCCATCAGTAGATATCAATGTGAGTGAGTAGGGATTGTCATGCAACGGATGCACTAGAGCTATAAGTTTATGAAAGCTCAAAAAGAAACTAAGTGGGTGTGCATCCAACTCACTTGCTCACGAAGACCTAGGGAAATTTGAGGAAGCCCATCATTGGAATATACAAGCCAAGTTCTATAATGAAAATTTCCCACTAGTATATGAAAGTGAAAACATAGGAGACTCTCTATCATGAAGATCGTGGTGCTACTTTGAAGCACAAGTGTGGTAAAAGGATAGTAGCATTGCCCCTTCTCTCTTTTCTCTCATTTTATTTATTGGGCCTTCTCTCATTTTTTTGGCATGGTATCCATCATACTTTCCTCACATGGGACAATGCTCTAATAATGAAGATCATCACACTTTTATTTACTAACAACTCAAGAATTACAACTCGATACTTAGAACAAAATATGACTCTATATGAATGCCTCCGGCGGTGTACCAGGATGTGCAATGAATCAAGAGCGACATGTATAAAAAATGATGAAAGGTGGCTTTTCCACAAATATAATGTCAACTACATGATCATGCAAAGCAATATGACAATGATTAAGCATGTCATGATAAACAGAACAGTGGAAAGTTGTATGGCAATATATCTCAAAATGGCTATGGAAATGCCATAATAGGTAGGTATGGTGGCTGTTTTGAGGAAGGTATATGGTGGGTGCATGGTACCGGCGAAAGTTACGCGGCACTAGAGAGGCTAGCAATGGTGGAAGGGTGAGAGTGCGTATAATCCATGGACTCAACATTAGTCATAAAGAACTCACATACTTATTGCAAAAAACTATTACTTATCGAAACGAAATACTACGCACATGCTCCTAGGGGGATAGATTGGTAGGAAAAGACCATCGCTTGTCCCCGACCGCCACTCATAAGGAAGACAATAAATAAATAAATCATGCTCCGACTTCATCACATAACGGTTCACCATACATGCATGCTACGGGAATCACAAACTTTAACACAAGTATTTCTAAAATCCACAATTACTCACTAGCATGACTCTAATATCACCATCTTTCTATCTCAAAACAATCATAAGGAATCAAACTTCTCGTAGTATTCAATGCACTTTATATGAATGCTTTTATTATACCGATCTTGGATGCCTATCATATTAGGACTAAATTTATAACCAAAGCAAATTAACATGTTGTTTAGAGACTCTCAAAATAATATAAGTGAAGCATGAGAGTTCAACAATTTCTATAAAATAAAACCACCACCGTGCTCTAAAAAGATATAAGTGAAGCACTAGAGAAAAATTGCCTAGCTCAAAAGATATAAGTGAAGAGCATAGAGTATTCTAATAAATCACGATTCATGTGTGTCCCGCTCAAAAGGTGTGTACTGCAAGGATGATTGTGGCAAACTAAAAAGCAAAGAATCATATCATACGAGACGCTCCAAGAAAAACACATATCATGTGGTGAATAAAAACGTAGCCTCAAGTAAAGTTACTGATAGACGAAGATGAAAGAGGGGATGACTTTCACAGCATCCCCAAGCTTAGGCTTTTGCCACTCCTTATTCCATAGTCCATCAAATCCTTACCCAAAACTTGAAAACTTCACAACACAAAACTCAACGGAAAATCTCATAAGCTCCGTTAGTATAACAAAATAAATCACCACTTTTGGTACTCTTGTGAACTCATTCTTTATTTATATTGGTGTAATGTCTAATGTATTCCAACTTTTCCATGGTTCATACCCCCGATACCAGGGTCATCGATGAGGGAGGCCAAACTGGCCGGCCACACAGGGCCCCAAAATCTTGGGGGCCCCAAATCATCAGGTAAACAACATTAGGTAATAGTTTAATCTGGAAAAGGATCCAACAATCCATCCCATTAGCACCATACGGGAGTTCAAAGAGGCCTACAGCCTTATTTGCGACCGTAATTGTTGTGCATACGATGAACAGTGCATACGATTTTTGTACGACATGATCTCACTCGTCCATCCAACTGATCGAATGGTTGCTGACCTCTGTCATACGTACATCGTACAAAATTTGTCATATGTGTAGCAGTTCTCATTTGCGACACTGCTCGCCTGCCTAGCTATTCTATTCCCCTTCGCCCCTACATGTTTGGCTATTGCATGCGCCGTCCAGATCGCTTTCTATACGAGGGTACAAACGATCTCACTGGCCGGTGACTGATCAGGTCATCACCTATATGAGTACTAACACACTACGTAGCTCAATTCAATGTTCGTCTATCGGGCCCCATCTGATATGTTCGTTCATTTCATTGTTCTGCTAATTGGTAAGCCCATGAGCCGATCAATCACGTGACAAGAATTTTTCATCGGTGCGCAACTATATTTTTTTTCTCTAGTTGTATCCAGCGTTCCAATTTTTAATTGCCTCTGCAGCTTATCTACAATGTGGAATAAGAATAGAAAATTTGATACTACATGGATGATGCTTTTAGGTAGAACAACATGAGATCATAACTGATTAGTTGTGTGTTTGTTTAACTTCAAAAAAAATTGTATGTTTTTTAAAAGATATGATTGCATTTGCGTTTTGCCCTGGGCCCCCAAATTCCTGGAGACGGCCCTGCCCGATACTACCCATAGATTCATCAAAATAAGCAAACAACACATAGAAAAACAAAATCTGTCAAAAAAGAACAGTCTGTAGTAATCTGTAACTCTCAAATACTTCTATAACTCCAAAAATTCTGAAAAATTAGGACAACCTAATAAATATGTTTAATAATCTTCTTAGAAAGAATCAGTATTTTATCACGCTTTTGTTAAAAATGTGAATTATTTTCCTGAGCACAAAAGTTTCTGTTTTTCACCAAGATCAAATCAACTATCACCATAAGCCATCCTAAAGGTCTTACTTGGCACAAACACTTATTAAAACACAAAACCACACCTAACCAGAGGCTAGATGAATTATTTATTTCAAAACATAACCTAAAAGCAAGAACAAAAATAAAATTGGGTTGCCTCCCAACAAGCGCTATTGTTTAACGCCCTTAGCTAGGCATAAAAGCACGAATAGATCTAGGTATTGTCATCTTTGGTATGCAATCCGTAAGTAGCTGTCATAATAGATTCATATGGAAATTTAATTTTATTTCTAGGAAAGTGTTCCATGCCCTTTCTTAATGGAAATTGAAATCTAGTGTTTCCATCTTTCGTATCAATAATCGCACCTATCGTTCTAAGGAAAGGTCTACCAAGAATAATGGGACATGTAGGATTGCAATCTATATTAGGAACAATGAAATCTATGGGTACATAATTTCTATTTACAACAATAGGAACATTATTAATTCTTCCCACAGGTTTTTAAATAGTAGAATACGCAAAATGCAAATTTAAAGAACAATCATCAAATTCATGGAAACCTAGCACATCACATAAAGTTTTTGGAATTGTGGAAATGCTAGCACCCAGATCACACAAAGTATGGCACTCATAATCTTTAATCTTAATCTTAATAGTAGGTTCCCACTCATCATAAAGTTTTCTAGGGATGGAAACTATCAATTCAAGCTTTTCTTCAAAAGATTGCATCATAGCATCAACAATATGTTTAGTAAAAGCATTGTTTTGATTATAAGCATGAGGAGAATTCAACATGGATTGCACCAAGGAAATACAATCTATTAAAGAAAATTTATCATAATTAAAATCCTTGAAATTCAAAAGAGTGTTTTCATTGCTAGTTAAAGTTTTGACCTCTCCAATCCCACTTTTATCAATTTTTGCATCAAGATCTAATAACTCCGAATCATTCAGACGCCTTTTAACTAAAGTTGACTCATCTCCAGTCCCATCTTTATCAAAAAATTTATTGGAAAACAAAGATTCAATAGGAGTCACATCAATCAATTTAAGATCTCCATCATTATATTCACAGAAACTAGAAGAACACGTTTTTGTAAACCAATCTCGTTTAGCACTCATCTTAGCTGTTCTTTCTTTGCACTCATCAATGGAAATTCTCATAGCTTTGAGAGACTCATTAATATCATGCCTGGGTGGAATAGATCTAAGTTTCAAAGAATCAACATCAAGAGAATTCTATCCACGTTCCTGGCCAAATCATCAATCTTAAGCAATTTTTCTTCAACCAAAGCATTGAAATTCTTTTGCGAACTTATAAATTCTTTAACACTATCCTGAAAATTAGTGGGCATATTATTATAATTTCCATAAGAATTGTTGTAGGAATTACCATAATTATTAGAGAGTTACTAGGAAACGGCCTAGGATTAAAATTACCTCTATACGAGTTATTACCAAAATTATTCCTACCAACAAAATTCACATACATCGATTCATTATTATTTTCAATCAAAGTAGGCAACGAAATATTATTAGGATCAATAGAAGTACTCTTGCTAGCAAATAATTCATAAGTTCATCCATCTTGCCACTCAAAACATTAATCTCTTCAATCGCATGCACTTTTTTACTAGTGAATGATCATTCGGTATGCCATTGAGAATAATTAAACATAATATTATCTTGGAATTTAGTAGCTTCTCCTAAAGTAATTTCCATAAATGTGCCTCCCGCGTCTGAATCTAAAAGATTTCTTGAGCTTGCGTTGGTTTTTCCCTTGAAGAGGAAAGGGTCATGCAGCAAAGTAGAGATAAGTATTTCCCTAAGGTATTAATCCAGTAGGAGACAACACACAAATCACTTAATACCTGCACAAACAATCAAAAAACTTGCACCCAACTCGATAAAGGGGTTGTCAATCCCTTCATGGTTACTTGCAAAAGTGAGATGTAGCGACCCGACCTCAGACGGTCAAGCCTCTGTGTATCGATGCCATCCCTGGATCAGTATACTGGCACACACAGTACATCAATGTATATATCAAAGTGCAATCACATGTATAATTAACGTAAAACTGATATATACCTTATAAGTCTCAGCGGAAACAATCAACGAGTGTGGAGTCCTATCAACGCCATCGGCGGGTTGAGTGTAGACCGTAACCCTATGACGTAACTCTTACTCGTCGGAGAAAAATCCTGCAACATGATACGTTGCAGTCGTGTAGGTCAGTACATTGAATGTACCAGCAAGATCACCATAAGAGAAAAAAAGATGATAAACTATACTATATGCAGTATGGCTTTGTGGCTCTGTATCTGAGTTTTGTTTGCGTAAAAGCTGGTTTTATTTTCCCTACATCAAAGGAATTATCTGGAGTCTATACTACGGAGTTTTCTATCATGACATGGTTCCGCCAACCGATGTCTCATAGCCCAAATCATCATAAGTTGCCCACAATTAATTTAGCAGTTCGGTGTTAAGAGTTCCGAGATAGATCCAAGTCCAGAGGCTCAAATTGTCCGTAACCGGGGATACGGCTAATCGATTAGGTTTTAACCCTCTACATAGGTTTGTACACTTTACCCGCAAGATTCGATCCCACAAGATGACCGAAACATGGTCTTCCGAAGAGTTCCTCTGACCACTGTCCAGTGCTCATCCAATCCTATCGTAGTTCTACATCTGCTAGCACCGTCCCGGCCAGAGTCACAACTAAGGTCAACCAAGCCAGAGCCCATAGTGACTTGCGGTTGCACAAGTAAGCTTCCGGGCATGAAGTATTCTTCCATCTCTTTGAGTCTGGGTGAAGCTTTCCGCAAGATCTCATGGCACTTCTCCATGCATCCCTGCCAACCACTGGTTTCTCCAGGGTGCCCGTCAACCGTCCTTCACCTAGTAGTGTGTATTGAATTATTGTCTCGAGTCTCAAAATCTTGAGGAGTCCTGAAGATGCAGTCCTTGCCGGTGCCATCATGAAGTTGTCGCCATTGACGTAGAGTCCTCCTTCTTCACACCACTCTCATGCACTCATACCAAACCCAATCTACTATAGCGTAGCATTAAAACTATATAACGTCCCGGGCTTGATAACAGGGAGATGGGTTCCTACCTCATGCATTCTAGTCAACTATAAGAAATCAATATCACTACTGGAGGGATTATTAAAAGGGTGCTACTACATGCAAATAAAACATAGGTATGAAAAACATGGTCAAAGTGAACTTGCCTGGTATTACTTGATGAAGATAACAACGCTCTCAGAATAATGACTTAGTAGAACTATTCGTCACTTCGTTGAAAATCTATATAGTCAAACATGGCATTCATATAAGCAAACATACTAGCAAGCAATTCTAACACTCATAATAAACCAACAAATAAATTGCAAAACAACAAGGGACACCAAATAAGATAAAAGGAAAACTACACAGCAAAACTACTAAAGAAAACTCTAAGACACAAAATAGTTTTGTCCTAAGTAAAACTTAACAAAGAAAATACTAAACTAATAATTTTAACAAAAAAATAAAATTTCGATCAACTAAGTTAACAGAAAGTATTTTTCATAAAACTTTATTTGCAAAAAGAAACAAATAAAAAGCTTTTATGAAACACTAACTATGACCTAAACAAGTTTTCATACAAAACTAAGTAAAATAAATTTTTAAAATAAAAACAAAATTTTCTTTTGTTGACTAACAGGAACAAAACTAATTTTTTTAAGAGTGACAAAAAGAAATAATTTAAACTAATAAAAACAATAAAGAAAAGACTAAAACAAAACTATAACTAAAATAGTACTGTTGTGCTAAAAACGTAATTTAGAAATAAACTAAAAATAAAGTACTTTGTGCTACTGGATAGACAAAACAATAACAAAACCGTAGCAAAAAGAATCAATCAAAAGTATTTTATAAAACTCAAAATATGGCCAAAATAGTGATTTGAATAAATTTCATCAAACTAGATTTTAAACTACTCAAATTTGAAATCCAATGGAACTACCAGGAACTTCAAGAAATTTTGAATCTAAATGCAAAAAGAATCACTCAATTTGGACTTAAAACCTAAAAGATATAAGCAATCTAAGATTGAAACTATTCCTTTTTTTAACAGAAAAAAAATCGGACAAGTGCTACATGGTGGGCTGTTACTGGGCTAAACGGTGGGCGATCTATACCTATATTGTGCTCAGCCGAAACTTAACAAAAACATGCACGCACGTTTAGTAAAAAGAAAACGGTTCAGGTTTAAACCGAGTATAAACCATAAATAAAACCGATCTACTTAATAAAAACCTAACTGTTGACTCCGATCTAATCTACGCCTTAGGAAAAGGATCGGGCAGTGGGGATGCTTACCGCGGTGGCGCGACGGGAACGACGGCGAGGGCTGCTCGGGTGTGGCCGGCGAGGATGCTCTGGTGGTCGCGGAAGGCGGCGGTGATGTTGGTCGGGCGCGACGAGGAGTGGCGCGTCCAGGGGTGGTGGAGGTAGTGTTCGAGGACGACGGACGGTGGTGTGGCAAGCTCGGTGAGCTTCAGCTCCGGCGATGGCGTCGGTGGTGAAGATGGCGGCGGCTCCAGTGGTCTCAGAAGGCGGTGGTGGCATTCGTCGGACACAGATCGGCAAGGGGAAGCCGAGGGTGGATTCGGTGGCGGTCGAGGGCGTCAGGACGGAGTGGCAAAAGGTGGCGGAGCTTTGGGTGAGCTCGCGAACTCCAGCGAGATCGCGCGTGGTAGGGGCATCTACTCTGGAGGGAGACGAGGCACAAGTACATGTCAAAACAGAGCACGACAACGAGGGAAGCCAACGGGAGAAGGAAGGGGCCTAGGGGAGGCTTACCGGCGACGGAAATGGCGGCGCTCCGAAGCTTCGATGGAGGAGATCCAAACGACGACGACGGACGAGGTGGTTGGTCTCGGGCGAGGGTTCAAAGGGGAATCAAGAGAGGAGGGTGCGGGGATTATATAGGGCGTAGGCGTGCGCAAGGGGAAAGCTCGGGAGTGTGATCCCGAGAAGATCGGGATTCGGCGGCGGCGCGGGCGTGCTCTGGCTCGGCATTACGTGGAGAGGAATAAGAAGAGGGGTGGGGTCCAGCGGTCAGAGGGAGAGGGCAGGTGATCGAGCAGTGGGCGACCGAGGCGAAGTGCTTCAGCGCGGGGGAGGTGGCCATGGGCCGATTCGGCAAGGTGGGCCGGCGGCTAGCGTCTGGGCTTCGGCCGAAACGTTTTTTTACATAAAACACAGAAAAGAAAAATAAAATAAGACACAAATAAAAAAATATTTTATAGGCATATAATATATCAAAATTTTCAGAAAAAGAAATCCTAAAACATGAAGATACAAATAATATCCACAAAAATTTACATAAAGCAAACAATGCTACTATTGCAATAAAACCCAACAAAAAATCATTTTAAAATACCCAAAATGATTTCAAATTTATTTTCTCCTAATTTTTCATTGAAGGGAATCATTTTACCCTTATTTCCATTTATTTATTTTTAGGAGAAAAATAATTTGAATAAAAGGCAAATTACTCCTAAATTGAGAGTGGGTTTAAAAATACTTCCAAATGACTTTCAATTTGATTCTTTTAACTTCCAACTCATATTTCATATAATTTGAAGAAGTCATTTTATCTTCTCTCATGAAAATCATTGAGTTGCATAAAGTTTCTGAATTTGAAATATTTCCAAATGGAATTCAAAACCTTTTTCATTTATTTAAATGCATGTCATCTTCACTCTAGGGTTTTGTGATCAAATGATTTTGAATTCGTGGAGATCATAAATGCAAGGTGAAAGTTTGGGAAAGTCATTTCATCCCCTCTCATTCAACTTTCAAAAACTGTCAAATTTCACTCAATTTCACCCAATCATTCACACAACAATCAAACAAACAATCAAAACTATTTATTTAATATAACATTCCAAAATTTAGAATTTTGGGATGTTACAAACCTACCACACTTAAAATGAATCTCGTCCTTGAGATTCGAAGAGGCTAGAAAGAAAAGGTTAGGGTTTGGGGGTCTTCCAGCAAATCATTGAGCGGAAAGGTCTCAGGGCTACCGCACTTAAAAGCATAGCTATGGTTCCGACAGAACTCATGTACTCCATCCCTTTGAGTTGACGGTGTCGGTCTTCTCATATTCTCCGGGTTAATTCTTCCATTGGTGCTGTCCGGTCGGGGCATGACCTTTTTTCTCAAAATCTTGTGTCCTCTCAATCCTGGTGAGGTTCTTCCGAAGAGTGGGTCTTCATATCTGACATGCCTGTCGTCAATACTAAATGACTATCGAAACCTCCTGGTGGTCAACAATTTATGGTTTCTCCTGCAGGAAAAACGGTATGGGTTTAATCTCTCCGTATATCCTACGATTGGCAACGGTTGCTTGTACTTCGATCAATCGTCCTACCATTCTAAGGTTTAAACAAGGTCTCAATATCGTTGTCTCTCTACTATAGGTAATTCACTCAGATTTACCATTCCAAATAGCAAGAGCGAATGATGCAAGTAAGTCGATATGGTGATCAATCCATTCCGCACCCGAATCATTACCCTGTATAAGGTTTAGCGAACCTCACGTTTCTAACACTCGGGCATTCTCACAAGCATTGCAGAATTTCTCTTGTCCTCAAACTGGGTTCGGGTAATTCCATTAATTCCGCAAGCTGAACAAAACATCTATCATTCTTCACAATCTCGGGGTTTACATAACATCCTATGTAACGTTTGCTGATCAAATCACAGATTCTTCCAGAATTCTTCCATCAACAATATTGTGCTTGTGCCTTGGTCAAATCCTGGGTCTGTGGTTTATGGGTCCACTTCAGCACTTGCATAGTGTTAACTCATCCGTGGAGTTACAGTTGTTCCATATTCCAACATTACACCTCCTTTAAATCCAATAGCATTTCATTTTGTCATACTCTTGGGGTAACCATCATAATCAAACTCCAACTTATTTCGTCTGGCTCCTTTCCATGGACCGTCATGAACAACACCTTTCTTTCTTCATTGATCCCGTGGCTTTACGAAGTACTACCACACTTAAAATGAAATGCACTAGTTCATCCATAAATCATATTATTTTCATATCTAATCTTTTGTTACATCCTTAACCATTTTTCGTAAATCCAAATCCCAAAAAGGTACTTCATTACAAATGCCGCCATCCACATGGTTTGTATGGTCAAGCATTAATTCCCACTTTATTCATTTTTCCTCCTTGAGGATCCTTCAGTCCCACTAGAATTGTGCGACATGCTCCTTGAAATCTTCAATCTTTTATTTCATCATGGTGGCCTTGAGCTTCATCTCTGCATGCACTTCTCTTAGGTATTCCTGAGTATAACGGAGTCTTTCTTCAAGTATTTCTCCGATGTGGCGTATGGCTTCCATGGCTGCTTCACGAACAGCGTCGAAGAAAGTTTCTTATGGTACACGTGAGATGAAATAGTACTGCCCCCATCATCTTTGGGAAAACTCCTTTCATACGG
The DNA here is from genome assembly GCF_018294505.1 of Triticum aestivum. Taxonomy (NCBI): domain Eukaryota; kingdom Viridiplantae; phylum Streptophyta; class Magnoliopsida; order Poales; family Poaceae; genus Triticum; species Triticum aestivum. Next base: position 230,203,661 of record NC_057803.1, read on the forward strand.
TGGAGGTGTACTCCACATACCAAAGTTCCACTCCCTTTTGCATGAAGGGGTAGCCTTTGTAGACTGCATCTCCTTCAAGGTGAATATGCTTCATCATGTTCTTCAGGATTTTTTGGGTAATCATGATCACTTGTCAGGGTCATGATCATTTCTGGTCCCTTGAGGAAAGACTCATAAAGGGTCGTCATCTGTAGTTGTAAAACAGAAATGGTGCTCACAATAAGGTACCTATCTCCTTGGGTACACATTCATATCATCCAAACAAAACTTCAAACTCAATTTCCAACATCCAGTTTATGCATCACAACTCATTTTCTTCCATGTTCACCCAGAATATTAATTTCCAAGATAAAACATAACAACTCTTTAAAGCCTTTCAGCATATGACATATCAACTTTATTGAGTCATGAATTATTACAATCTCTGAGTAATCTATTACATAACTCAACCCCACATTCTCATGAAAAGTGTTTTCCATACTACCTTTATTACTGATATCAACATCTCCACTACTCAGTTCTAGCTTTCTCATGATTTGAACAATCCCTAGCAAAATGTCCTGCTTCCTTGCAACGGAAACAAATAACTTCCGGCATGTCTTGAGGCTTCTTGGTGATGATGCCTGCTCCTTGAGTACCTTGATTCCTTTCGAGACAATCATTGGCATAATGCCCGACGTCCTTACATTCAAAACAGGTAATATGACTCTTGTCCCTCTTTGCAGAAATTGGGTTGTTCTGAGGGTGTCTTTGTTTTCTCTTCTTGGTTTTCTTCGTTCTGATAAAACATGCTATTCCCTGTGGATCAAACTCCACTGCTTTTGTCGGGAAGTATCCCAGATACTCTTTTCTTTCCTTGGTGCAATACTGTGAAAATTGTCCTTCTTCTCCACACGAATAGCAGGCATTGGAGTAAAATCTGTTCAGGCTTTCTCCATCAGAATCTTCAACACTTTTCTTAATCATATGTTCTTTCATAACTTCTCGAAGGGCTTCTTTCATTCCTTATTCCTGCTTCTGAATAGTTTGTTGCACTGTGGGGTAAATGTGACACTGAGCTGGGTAGTGGGTGGTTCCTTCACACAAGAAACAAGTCACCTGACTAGTTGGGCATTCCTCAGCTGGGTGTTTCTCCTTACAATGAGGGCATCCATCCTTGTGTTTCTCCTGGGTGTGTCCTATTTCTCCGCAAATCTTGCAGGCACGAGGTTTATTTCTTGGGGTGTCATGGTGCTTCCAGATAAGACGTGATCTTGTCAGAGTCTTCTTGAATTCTTCCCAAGTCCTTGCTCCATTCCATCCCTGTATAGCTTGATGCATATGCCACCATGTTGTAGCACTTCCTTCAAAGTACTGAAGAGCATACGATACTTCATTCTTCCTTGAAACCAAATTGCCCCCGAAGTGATTCTCCATGTTCTGAATCCATAACTCTGCCTCCGGCTGGGTTTTCGGTCCAGAGAATACCAGTCTAACTTCATTCATCATCTACTGGGTCCAAGGGTTTTAGGGTGAGATAAGAGAGAGGTGGGGAGGGATACACACAATACAAACAATAGTTTTGAAAATGGGTTTTATTTGTGGCTGTCGGAAAAACATCAAACAGATGACAACTCACAAATCATCGCATCTAACGTAAGTATATAACAGGGGTTGGTCTTCTAAAAGTCAAATAAATCTTTAGAGTCTTCGGATTCTTCGAGTCTCCGAGTCTTCAACTGTTGTAACTTCAACTATTTTAATGCATGGTGAAATCCTATTTACTCTGAAATGGTCATCGGTTGTCCGATATCTTGTCCTTCTTGGAGCGGCTTCAGTTGATCCTCCGTGTGGTCAAAAGGGAAAGGGGTATATTCTAACTATTTGAGGTAAGAGAAGATATTTTATAAAATTAGAAAAGATAAGAAGTAAGGGATGTTTTTTTTTGAAAATAAAATTTTAGAGATTTCCTGTCCTAGGGCTTTCCGATTTCTAGGGTCATGTCCTACAGTCAACATGTGCTCTGATACCATATCTGTAGCGACCCGACCTCAGACGGTCAAGCCTATGTGTATCGGTGCCATCCCTGGATCAGTATACTGGCACACACAGTACATCAATGTATATATCAAAGTGCAATCACATGTATAATTAACGTAAAACTGATATATACCTTATAAGTCTCAGCGGAAACAATCAACGGGTGTGGAGTCCCATCAACGCCATCGGCAGGTTGAGTGTAGACCATAACCCTATGACGTAACTCTTACTCGTCGGAGAAAAATCCTGCAACATGAGACGTTGCAGCCGTGTAGGTCAGTACATTGAATGTACCGGCAAGATCACCATAAGAGAAAAACAGATGATAAACTATACTATATGTAGTATGGCTTTGTGGCTCTGTATCTGAGTTTTGTTTGTGTAAACGCTGGTTTTATTTTCCCTGCATCAAAGGAATTATCCGGAGTCTGTACTATGGTGTTTTCTATCATGACATGGTTCTGCCAACCGATGTCTCATAGCCCAAATCATCATAAGTTGCCCACAATTAATTTAGCAGTCCGGTGTTGAGAGTTCCGAGATAGATCCAAGTCCAGAGGCTCAAATTGTCTGTAATTGGGGACACGGCTAATCGATTAGGTTTTAACCCTCTGCCGAGGTTTGTACACCCCTTATTTCCATTTATTTATTTTTAGGAGAAAATAATTTGAATAAAAGGCAAATAACTCCTAAATTGAGAGTGGGTTTAAAAATACTTCCAAATGACTTTCAATTTGATTCTTTTAACTTCCAACTCATATTTCATATAATTTGAAGAAGTCATTTTATCTTCTCTCATGAAAATCATTGAGTTGCATAAAGTTTCTGAATTTGAAATATTTCCAAATGGAATTCAAAACCTTTTTCATTTATTTAAATGGAAGAAGTCATGTCATCTTCACTCTAGGGTTTTGTGATGAAATGATTTTGAATTCGTGGAGATCATAAATGCAAGGTAAAAGTTTGGGAAAGTCATTTCATCCCCTCTCATTCAACTTTCAAAAACTGTCAAATTTCACTCAATTTCACCCAATCATTCACACAACAATCAAACAAACAATCAAAACTATTTATTTAATATAACATTCCAAAATTTAGAATTTTGGGATGTTACATGAGATCTGATAGAGATAGATGAAACTAAACAAAAGGTTAAGTAAATATTTTTGGTATTTTTGATTTATAAATCAGGAAGTTAAAGATTGCAAAATAGTAGATCGGAAACTTATAAGATGGAAAATAGACCCAGGGGCCATAGGTTTCGCTAGAGGCTTCTCTCAAGATAGAAAATAATACGGTGGGTGAACAAATTACTATCAAGCAATTGATAGAAAAGCGCAAAGTTATGACGATATCTAAGGCAATGATTATGAAATATAGGCATCACGTCTGTGTCAAGTAGACCGAAATGATTCTGCATCTACTACTATTACTCCACACATCGACCGACTCCTGCCTGCATCTAGAGTATTAAGTTCATGAATAATAGAGTAACACATTAAGTAAGATGACATGTTGTCGAGGAATTAACTCAAGCAATATGATGAAAACCCCATCTTTTTATCCTCGATGGCAACAATACAATACATGCCTTGCTGCCCCTACTGTGTGACGCCCCCGATTCAGTCATACACTAATCATACACACAAATGTGTACAATCAAGATCAGGGACTCACGAGAAGATATCACAACACAACTCTAGACACAAATTAAAAATAATACAAGATTTATATTACAAGCCAGGGGCCTCGAGGGCTCGAATACATAAGCTCGAATACACAAGAGTCAGCGGAAGCAACAATATCTGAGTACAGACATAAGTTAGACAAATCTTCCTTAAGAAGGCTGACACAAAAGCAACAACGATCGAAAAGGCAAGGCCTCCTTCCTGGGAGCCTCCTAACTACTCCAAGTCATAAGTGGCCGTCATGTAGTAGTAGGCACCCTCGGGGTAGTAGTAGTCATCAGTGGTGTCTTCTAGCTCTTGGGATCCGTCATCTGGTCGCACCAATCGGGTATGGGGGAAAAGAGGTAGCGAACCAACCGTGAGTACTCATCCAAAGTACTTGCAAGACTTACATCAGAGCTGAACTAAATATGCATCTGTATCAAAGGAATGGGCTGTATATGTGGACTAAACTGCAGAATGCTCGAAGAGAAGGGGAAAGCCTAGCCTATCGAAGACTAGCATCTTCAAGCAGCTCCAATCATCTTGCAGCATCACAAGAGATAAGAGTGGCATATTATAATATTAGTAAGTATGTTGTAACATTGCCCAGAGATCACTTCATCGACTCCCTGCGAGGAAACAATCTCGGAGCCATCATTTCCATTACATGCCTCAGCATCCAGTTCTAGTTGTATCGATCGGGATACAACTCCGAGCTTCCGTTACCGTGGAGATGGCTATTCAAATAGATAGAATACTTCCTGGCAGGGGTGCACCAACTTACCCAACACGCTCGATCAAATCTGACCGGACACACCATCAGGTCATGACCGCCCTTGACTGATCACCACACCACAGTCCTACCTAGAGTTGTCAGAGAAGCGCGAGCGAGAAACTAGAGAGCAACCTGCATAAATATTACTCCAACACCGTGTCCACTTCCCGGACTCCACCGAGATGAGGCCATCACAGTAACACACTCAGTTGATTCATTTTAATTAATTAAGGTTCAAGGTATCTACAACTGGACATTAACAAACTCACATCTGCCCATAACCATGGCCACGGCTTTCGAAAGTTCAAGTCCCTGCAGGGGAGTCCCAACTTAGCCCATGACAAGCTCTCACGGTCAACGAAGGAATAGACCTCCTCCCAAGACGTTCCGATCAGACTCGGTATCTTGGTTACTCAAGACATTTCGACAGGTTAAAACCAGACCAGCAACACCGCCCTAATGTGCCGACAAATCCCGATAGGAGCTGCACATATCTCTTTCTCAGGGCACACTCAGATTGTCTAAACTTCCGGTAGGCCAGCCCAGAGTTGCCCCTGGTAGCCACCGGCGGCTGACAGTTTGGACCAACACTCAGAGGAGCACTGGCCCGGGGGGGTTAAAGTAATGATGACCCTTGAGTCTGCAGAACCCAAGGGAAAGAAAAGGCTAGGTGGCAAATGATAAAACCAAGGTTGGGAATTGCTGGAAAAGCTTTAATCAAGGCGAACTATCAAGGGGTTCCCATTATAACCCAACCGTGTAAGGAATGCAAAATCCGGGAACATAACAAAAGTAAGGCATGGCATGGAGCTACTCACAGAGCTTAACAAAAGTCCCTTAGTGCCCTTGAGCCAAAAGGGATCAGAAAATACAACTGCAAGCATGTGAACATAGCAAAAACATAATCAGTTTTCAGACTTAGTGAAAAACTGACACATGCTGCAATATAACTCAAGTAGGCATGTTTACGAGCTCGATGCACTCACTAGGGTACAAGTCATGGCAAGACAAGTATACATCCATCTAGAAGGCACAAAATACAAGCTAGACATGGCAAGAACAAAAGCATAGCATGCACGGATAACCTACAACATCACCGGCAAACTTGCAAACAAGTTGACAATCTGCCCAGATTCACACAGTAGCAAAAGTAGAGCTCGATGGAATCAAGCTAGGGTGCTCCATAATTGCAAAAAAAGACATGGATGGATAGAGCACTACAAGGTTAACAAAACTCCCTTACTGATCATCCTCAAAAGAGGCACGGATCACTAGGAAACAACATGAACATATGGCAACATGAGATAAACAGCTCCAAGACTTAGTGAAATTACTCCCTGAAAACAGAATTAGCAAGTGCACCACTTTGCAAGCTTGCACAAGTCACCACACACATCACAAAAATACATGGGTTGCACCTCTAGAAAAATGACAAAACCCTTAACAAAACATATGAAGAACTCATGGGCATATCATGCACACAATAATCATGGTAAAAATGACAAAAGTGCTAAACGGAGTAGCAGATCTGACAATTAACTCAAGTAGCCCTCTTCTAACAGCATTTCAGGCATCAAGATGAGCTCAAATGAAAATAATGCAATGGAATGAAATGATGTACTCTCTGAGATGAACATTTTGATATGCTATATGCATGAATCGGAGATACGGATGCAAAGTTACGGGGCTACGAACATGTGCATATGGACTAAGAATCTTCGGGACTTGGCGAAAAATGCAACCTCCCAGGTCTAGGGTTTCGGAGGCACGCGGCCCGAGGTTCGCCGGCGCGAGCTCGAGGTCGCCGGCGAGGTGGGTTCGTCGGCCGGGAGAAGAGGGGAGGCGAGGCCGGGGCCGGATCCGGCGGAGGAGGGAGGAGGCGGCGGCCGGACCTGGCGGCGGCGGCGGCGGCGGGGAGCGCGCGGGCCGCGACGCGAGGCGGCTGCCGACGTCGATGGTGGCGGCGATGGCGAGCGGCGGCGGCCTGTGGTGGCGGGGAGGCGGCGCGAGGAGGCGGGCGCGCGTGGCGAGGTGGGCGGCGGTGTAGCCCGGGGGGGCCCGGCCTGGGCTGCGGCGGGCCCGCGCGGCGGGGAGGCGCGGCGATGTGGGCGCCCGGGCGGACGAATCCCGGGGCGCCACATGATGGCGGACGGCGGACCGGACGTGTCCGTCGGCAGGAATTTTGTCCGGCGGCGCGCGGTGCTGAGATCTAGGGTTAGGGACGAGGGAGAGATCTGGATTTGGAGGGGGTGTTTAAATAGGCATAGAAGGAGCTAGGAGAGTCCAAATGAGGTGCGGTTTTCGGCCACGCGATCGTGATCGAACGCTCTAGATGATGGAGCAGAGTTAGGTGGGTTTTGAGCCAAATTGAAGGGGTGTTGGGCTGCAACACACACGAGGCCTTTTCGGTCCCTCGGTAAACCGTTGGCGTATCAAACGAAGTCCAAATGGTACGAAACTTGACAGGCGGTCTACCGGTAGTAAACCAAGGCCGCTTGGCAAGTCTCGGTCCAATCCGAAAATGTTTAATCCCCACACACGAAAGAAAGCTAGAAATGGCCACCGGAGGAGAATGAAGCGCCGGAATGCAAAACGGACAACGGGGAAAAAGCTCGAATGCCTGAGACGAACACGTATGCAGATGCAATGCACATGATGACATGATATGAGATGCATGACAACGACAACAACACACGAAGACAAAGACCCGAACCCGAGGAAATAAATATAACTTAAAGCCGGAAACGGCAAGAGTTCGAGTACAAATTGGGAAAGTTACATCCGGGGTGTTACAACACTCCACCACTACGAAAGGATCTCGTCCCGAGATCTAGGACTGAAAGAACGCCGGATACTCAGAACGGAGGTGATCCTCGCGTTCCCAGGTAGCTTCATGGTCGGAATGGTGTGACCACTTGACTTTGAGAAATTTGATTGACTTGTTGCGATTCTTGCGTTCAGTCTCTTCAAGAATAGCAACTGGGTGCTCACGATAAGAGAGATCTTCTTGGAGCTCAATATCCTCGAAGTTGACGGTGCGATCAGGAGTCTTGAAGCACTTTCGAAGCTGAGAGACATGGAACACGTCATGAACATTTGCAAAGTTTGAAGGAAGCTCGAGTTGATAGGCGAGGTCGCCTCTCTTGCTGACAATCTTGAAAGGTCCCACGTATCTAGGGGCAAGCTTCCCTTTGATACCGAAGCGACGAGTACCTTTCATAGGAGAGACGCGGAGGTAAACATGATCTCCGATCTCGAAAGCCAAATCACGGTGCTTACTATCATAGTAGCTCTTCTGACGGGATTGGGCTGCTTTGAGGTTATCACGAATGACTTTGCACATTTCTTCTGCCTCTGTGATTAAGTCATTACCCAAAAGCTGACGTTCACCGGTTTCAGACCAGTTGAGAGGTGTACGGCACTTCCTGCCATACAGAATTTCAAATGGGGCCTTGCCCGAACTTGCTTGAAAACTGTTGTTGTAGGAGAATTCAGCATAAGGAAGACAATCCTCCCACTTCATGCCGAAGGAGATCACACAAGCCCTGAGCATATCTTCAAGAATCTGGTTGACACGCTCGACTTGACCGCTAGTTTGAGGATGGAAAGTTGTGCTGAAGCGGATGTTCGTGCCCATGGCCTTCTGAAAAGAATCCCAAAACTTCGAGGTAAAGATGCCGCCACGGTCTGAAGAGATCACTTGTGGAATACCGTGCAGAGAGACAATACGAGAGGTATAGAGTTCCGCCAATTGAGCTGTAGTGATCGACTCTTTGATAGGCAGAAAATGAGCCACTTTGGTGAGTTTGTCGATGACAACGAATATAGCATCATTGCCACGCTTGGACTTTGGAAACCCAGTCACGAAGTCCATTTCAATGTGGTCAAACTTCCATTCTGGAATGGCAAGAGGTTGGAGGAGACCAGCTGGCCTTTGGTGTTCTGCCTTCACTCTTCTACAGACATCACATTCATTCACGAATTGAGCGGTCTCGCGCTTCATTCGAGTCCACCAATAAGCTTGCTTGAGGTCCTGATACATCTTCGTGCTCCCAGGGTGGATGGAGAGGAGAGAATTGTGAGCCTCGTTCATGATCACTTTACGAAGGTCACCTTTGGGTACAACAATACGATCCTCGAAGAAGAGAGTGTCCTTGTCATCAAGGCGGTAGCACTTGTACTTGGACTGACTCTTGGCAATCCCAATCTTCACCTTTTTCACCATAGCATCAAGAAGCTAGGCTTGGCGAATCTGGTCTTCCAAGGTAGGAGAGACTTGAAGGTTGGCGAGGAAACCTTGAGGAACAACTTGCAGATTAAGTTTGCGGAAAGCTTCACAAAGCTCGGGTTGATAAGGCTTGAGAATCAGACTGTTGCAGTAAGCTTTCCTGCTCAAAGCGTCAGCAATCACATTGGCCTTGCCTGGAGTATACTCGATACTCGGATTATACTCTTGAATCATTTCGACCCATCGAGTTTGCCTGAGGTTGAGATTAGGCTGAGTGAAGATGTACTTGAGACTCTTGTGATCAGTGAAAATGTCCACTTTTCTTCCCAATAGAAGATGTCTCCAAGTCAAAAGAGCATGCACAACTGCCGCCAACTCGAGATCATGAGTGGGGTAGTTCTTCTCATTAGGCTTCAACTGGCGAGATGTATAAGCAACAACTTTCTTCTCTTGCATCAATACTGCGCCAAGACCTTGGAGAGAGGCATCACAAAAGACCTCGTACGGCTTGGATTCATCAGGCGGAGTCAGAACTGGAGCAGTGATCAATTTCTCTTTCAAAGTGTTGAAAGCAATATCACACTCCGGAGACCAAACGTACTTGACGTGCTTCTGGAGAAGATTGAGAGAGGCTTCGCGATCTTAGAAAAGTTTTCAACGAATCTTCGGCAATAGCTTGCGAGACCGAGGAAGCTACGGAGTTGCTTCACGTTCTGAGGAGGTTCCCAATTCACAATTGCAGACACCTTCTCAGGATTCACGGCAATGCCCTTGGCAGAGATGATATGACCAAGATAAAGAACCTCATCAAGCCAAAATTCACACTTGGAGAACTTGGCGTAGAACTGATGTTCCCTGAGCTTATCAAGAACCAAACGCAAGTGCTTGGCATGATCTTCCTTGTTCTTGGAGAAAACCAGAATGTCGTCGAGATAGACCAAAACGAAGTCATTGGTGTAGGCGTTGAAGATGAAGTTCATCATGCGAGAGAACGTCGGAGGAGCGTTGACGAGACCAAAAGACATGACAGTGTATTCATATGAACCAAAGCTTGTCCTGAAAGCCGTCTTGGGAATATCTTGCTCACGGATTCGAATCTGATGATAACCCATACGGAGATCAAGCTTGGAGAATACTTGGGCACCTTTGAGTTGTTCGAACAGCTCATTGATGTTGGGAAGTGGGTATTTGTTCTTGATGGTCTTCTTGTTCACTGGACGGTAATCAACACAAAGTCGGTCCGTTCCATCCTTCTTCTTCACAAAAAGAACACCACAACCCCACGGAGAAGAACTAGGCCGGATGAGACCCATTTTCTCTTGAATATTGAGTTGCTTCTTCAGCTCCTTCAACTCTTAAGGTCCGAGCTTGTAAGGACGTTTGCACACAGGTTCCGTGCCAGGCTCAAGATCAATAACGAATTCAACTGGCCGGTGCGGAGGCATTCCTGGAAGCTCTTCTGGAAAGACGTCTTGATATTCGCAAACGACTGGAATTTGCGAGATAGCGTCCAATTCACCCTTCTCATTGAGAGAAAACAGACGGATGGTATTATCCCGAGCGGCAAAGACAATTACATCCTCAGACGAATGAGTCACTTGAATTTTCCTGGCTGCATAATCAAGCTGAGCCTTGTGCTTAGAAAGCCAATCCATTCCGAGAATAAGATCAGTATCCGAGTTACCAAGGATCATTGGGGAAGCCAGAAACTTGACATCACCCATCGAGATGGAAATATCGGGAACTTCGTAGTTAGCAAGCAAGCATCTACCCGGAGAGATGACTGCTAATGGCTTATGCATAACTTGAGAAAACCACCCATGCTTAGATGCAAAAGGTCTCGAGATAAAGCAATGCGATGCACCCGTGTCAAAAAGAACTTTTGCAGGAACATCATTAACAGGAAGGTTACCCATGATCACATCTGACGAGTCCTCTGCCTGAGTTGCATTCACCATATTGACCTTGGCGTACTTGGGGTTATGCTTGACCATAGCTGTACTTGCCGATCTGATAGGAGGAGGAGGAGGAAGACACCTCTAGTTGAAACACTTGTTGGCATAGTGACCCTTCTGTTGGCACTTGTTGCACGTGACCTCTGAAAGCGGACGGTGATACGGAGCACTCGATCTTGGAGCTTGAGACGAAGTCTTGTTCTGAAAGCCAGGGTTGGGTGGGTGGGAAGAACCACTGCCACCTTTGCTCTTCTGCTGATACGGCTGACAAAACGGAGGAGGAGGAAGCCAATACTTCTGCTGCTTGGCCACTTGAGTAGAGGAAGAAGGAGTAACATCTCTGACTCGCTTCTTGGAAGTATCACACCTCAACTGAGCAGCCTCTTGCTTCAGTGCCATGTTGTAGAACTCATCGTATCTCAAGGGCTCAAAGAGAACAAGAGCGAGCTGAATTTCTTCTCTGAGACCACCCCTGAACTGATATATCATGCTCTTCTCATCAGGGACGTCCTGCTTGGCAAAGCGGGCGAGCTTCTGGAACAACTTGTTGTAGTCATAGACAGACAAAGAGCCTTGCTTCAGATTGCGGAATTCCTCACGCTTGCTTTCAACCACGCTCTGGGGAATATGATGAGCTCGGAAATCTCGACGGAAATCATCCCAAGTGATAACACGTCCACCTATGGAGTCCTTGTACTGCTGGAACCATTCTGCAGCCTGATCTTTGAGTTGGAAGGAAGCGAACTTGACAAAGTCCTCAGGCCTGACGTTACTGCACTCGAAATGCTTGCACAGATCCACAAGCCAATCGTCAGCATCGGTTGCCTCAACACAATTGCTGAAAGTCTTCGGCCCGTTAGCAAGGAACTGGTTGAGTGAAGCAAAGTGATTCTGATTGCTGCCTTGATTCCCTTGGTTGCCTTGATTGCGCTCTTGAAGAATTTGCATGATGAACTGTGTGTTTGCATTGGTTGCGGCCATCACATCTTGCCATACCTCCGGAGGAGGTGGAGGTGGTGGCGGATCAGGATTCGGAGTCGTGCGCGTTGGAGGAGCCATCCTGAAGAGGTTGACCACCATTAGCACATTGATAGACAAATATTGAAGCTGAATCCAACGGAATGAAAATTGCAACATATAGTCTTCACATCCGAACAAAATGAACGAATGCATTCCTCTTGAAATGGTCACATATCCATAAATTGAGAAGCCACGTAGAATTAAGGTAGAGAAATAAATCAACAAGGTACGGATCAAGAACGAATAATCGGTAAGAAATCCCAATCTCAAACCAATATCCGTGGAAGAAGAACTAGAGCTACTAGAATTCCCACCTATGAAACTCCCGAACCTTTCCGGTTATGCAATCAGGTGTTGGGGATACAGGGGAAGCATAATATCTCACCCAAACTAGCAATCCTACATCCAGCTGTATCCATCCTTCAACACATAACCAAGAAACCTTCGGAAACCATCTACCTCAACCTTCGAAAAGCATCCGTTATACAAGTTATGGCGATACTCCCGAACTCCCGCCCCAGTACTGGGTGGCGTCGAGGTTATCTCACCAACGAACTGCATAAAAGAGATTTTCGATGTCGGCGTACTAAACTCAGGTATTCCAGAACTGCAACGATAAAATTATGATGACAACACCTCAGAGCTCAACTCCCCGGGACACTTCCACTAAACCCCTGACAGGAGGCACCAAGACAATGTTCTCATCATAAAACCATCGGAACGATTCCAAGATACCCGCGTGATCCTAAATTTTTTTAGTGAAATTTGAGAAGAGAAGAGTCAAAACTCTACGTCAGGATGCCTTACCAGAGCGATGAGGAGACTGGGAAGTAAAAAGAATTCCTAAACTCTCCGATATATAATTCCTAAATGACTCAAAACATTTTTCTAGACACAACTCGGCCGCTAAAAACGATCAAGCAATGGGGCTCCTAAGGTCGGGGAAGGCTCTGATTACCAACTTGTAACACCCTCGATGCGACTATAGCTCCCACGTGTCGAGGCACGACTTAGAGGCATAATCGCATTGAAGGCATATGTCGCAAGTTAGGCAATCTTCACAACATCCCATGTAATATAAATAATAAAGGGGAGATAACATAGTTGGCTTACACTCGCCACGTCAATCAAGTACATAAATAACATTACATCATCCAAACACTCATGGCCCGACTACGGCGCCAAAATAAAAGAGAACCCAACATGCGACACGGTCCCAATCACCCCCAACTGGGCACCACTACTGATCATCGGGAAAGGAAACATAGTAACGTTGAGAGTCTTCGTCGAACTCCCACTTGAGCTCATACGCGTCTCCTGGAGCGGAATCATCAGGCCCTGCATCTGGTGTAATAGTAATCTGTGAGCCACAGGGACTCAGCAATCTCGCACCCTCGCGATCAAGACTATTTAAGCTTATAGGTATGGCAAGGTAAAATATGAGTGAAGCTGCAGCAAGCGACTAGCAAGTATGGTGGCTATCTTATTCGCAAAAGAGAGCGAGAAGAGGAGGCAAAGCGCGAGCGAGAAACTAGAGAGCAACCTGCGCAAACATTACTCCAACACCGTGTCCACTTCCCGGACTCCGCCGAGAAGAGGCCATCACGGTAACACACTCAGTTGATTCATTTTAATTAATTAAGGTTCAAGTTATCTACAACCGGACATTAACAAATTCCCATCTGCCCATAACCGCTGGCACGGCTTTCGAAAGTTCAAGTCCCTGCAGGGGAGTCCCAACTTAGCCCATGACAAGCTCTCATGGTCAACGAAGGAATAGAGCTCCTCCAAAGACGTTCCGATCAGACTCGGTATCTCGGTTACTCAAGACACTTCGACAGGTTAAAACCAAGACCAGCAACACCGCCCGAATGTGCCGACAAATCCCGATAGGAGCTGCACATATCTCTTTCTCAGGGCACACTCAGATTGTCTAAACTTCCGGTAGGCCAGCCCAGAGTTGCCCCTGGTAGCCACCGGCGGCTGACAGTTTGGACCAACACTCAGAGGAGCACTGGCCCGGGGGGGGTTAAAATAATGATGACCCTTGAGTCTGCAGAACCCAAGGGAAAGAAAAGGCTAGGTGGCAAATGGTAAAACCAAGGTTGGGCATTGCTGGAAAAGCTTTAATCAAGGCGAACTATCAAGGGGTTCCCATTATAACCCAACCGCGTAAGGAACGCAAAATCCGGGAACATAACACCGATATGACGGAAACTAGGGCGGCAAGAGTGGAACAAAACACTAGGCGAGAGGCCGAGCCTTCCACCCTTTACCAAGTATATAGATGCATTAAGATAACATAGCAATATAATGATATCCCAACAAGTAAATAAATGTTCCAACAAGGAACGGCCTCCAATCTTCACCTGCAACTAGCAACGCTATAAGAGGGGCTGAGCAAAGCGGTAACATAGCCAATCAACGGTTTGCTAGGACATGGTGGGTTAGAGGTTTGACATGGCAATTTGGGAGGCTTGAAAGCAAGTGGTAGGCATCGTAGCAATGGCATAGCAAAAGAGCGAGCAAACTAGCATAGCAAAGATAGTAGTGATTTCGAGGGTATGATCATCTTGCCTGCACAGTTGTCAGAGTTGACTGGATCCTCGAAAGCAAACTCAACGGGCTCCTCGTTAGCGAACTCGTCTCCCGGCTCTACCCAAACAAGACAAACAAGCAACAAGGATACAATCAACCACGTGCAAACTCAAACAACATAATGCAAAGATGATATGCTATGCGGGATGCGATGCGGGATGCAAAATGCAAGATATGACAGGAAATGCATGAACCTGGCCTCAACTTGGAAATCCAAGTGTGCCACTGGAAAGATGAGATGAAATCGCTTGAAAACGATATAAAGAACGCCGGAATCGGAGTTACGGTTTGGAAATGGCAAGCGATTCAAAAATGACACTGGTCTGCGATTTACAGCAAGTAGCCATCTAAATGCAATAGAATGAACATGCTACAGCACCCAAACATGACAACAAAATACATGGCAGGGATGCATACAAGATGCTTAACAAAAGTCTAGCACTGAGCTACGGCCAATTCATCCATTAACAGGTTCAAACAAGCATGGCAAAAATGCATATGACAAACAGATCTCAGACTTAGTGAAATCAACACTTGTCTGGAATTTCAGATCAGGTAGCCCTCTTCGGAGCAACAAAACTACATGCTACAGGATCTGAACATGGCAAAGTAAAGCATGGCATGGAGCTACTCAAAGAGCTTAACAAAAGTCCCTTAGTGACCTTGAGCCAAAAGGATCAGAAAATACAATTGCAAGCATGTGAACATAGCAAAAACATAATCAGTTTTCAGACTTAGTGAAAAACTGACACATGCTGAAATATAACTCAAGTAGGCATGTTTACGAGCTCGATGCACTCACTACGGTGCAAGTCATGGCAAGACAAGCATACACCCATCAATAAGGCACAAAATGCAAGCTAGACATGGCAAGAACAATAGCATAGCATGCACGGATCAACTACAACATCACGGCAAAATTGCAAACAAGTTGACAATCTGCCCAGATTCACAAAGTAGCAAAAGTAGAGCTCGATTGACTCAAGCTAGGGTGCTCCATAATTGCAAACAAAGACATGGATGGATAGAGCACTACAATATTAACAAAACATCCTTACTGATCATCCTCAAAAGAGGCACGGATCACTAGGAAACAACATGAACATATGGCATCATGAGATAAACAGCTCCAGGACTTAGTGAAATTACTAAGTCCCTGAAAACAGAATTAGCAAGTGCACCACTTTGCAAGCTTGCACAAGTCACCACACACATCACAAAAATACATGGGTTGCACCTCTGGAAAGATGACAAAACCCTTAACAAAACATATGTAGAGCATCAGGGCATATCATGCACACAATAATCATGGCAAAAATGACAAAAGCTAAACGGAGTAGCAGATCTGACAATTAACTCAAGTAGCCCTCTTCTAACAGCATTTCGGGCATCAAGATGAGCTCAAATGAAAATGATGCAATGGAATGAAATGATGTACTCTCTGAGGTGAACATTTTGATATGCTATATGCATGAATCGGAGATACGAATGCAAAGTTACGGGCTACAAACATGTGCATATGGACTGAGAATCTTCGGGACTTAGCGAAAAATGCAACCTCCCAGATCTAGGGTTTCGGAGGCACGCGGCCCGAGGTTCGCCGGCGCGAGCTCGAGGTCGCCGGCGAGGTGGGTTCGTCGGCCGGGAGAAGAGGGGAGACGAGGCCGGGGCCGGATCCTGCGGAGGAGGGAGGAGGCGGCGCCGACGGTGGCCGGACCTGGCGGCGACGGCGGCGGGGAGCGTGCGGGGCGCGGCGCGAGGCGGGTGCCGACGTCGATGGCGGCGGCGATGGCGAGCGGCGGCGGCCTGCGGTGCCGGGGAGGCGGCGAGAGGAGGCGGGCGCGCGCGGCGAGGTGGGCGGCGGTGCGGGCCGGGGGGCCCAGCCTGGGCTGCGGCGGGCCCGCGCGGCGGGGGGGCGCGGCGATGTGGGCGCCCGGGCGGACGAATCCCGGGGCGCCACATGGCGGCGGACGGCGGACCGGACGTGTCCGTCGGCAGGAATTTTGTCCGGCGGTGCGCGGTGCTGAGATCTAGGGTTAGGGACGAGGGAGAGATCCGGATTTGGAGGGGGTGTTTAAATAGGCATAGAGGGAGCTAGGAGAGTCCAAATGAGGTGCGGTTTTCAGCCACGCGGTCGTGATCGAATGCTCTAGATGATGGAGCAGAGTTAGGTGGGTTTTGGGCCAAATTGAAGGGGTGTTGGGCTGCAACACACACGAGGCCTTTTCGGTCCCTCGGTTAACCGTTGGCGTATCAAACGAAGTCCAAATGGTACGAAACTTGACAGGCGGTCTACCGGTAGTAAACCAAGACCACTTGGCAAGTCTCGGTCCAATCCGGAAATGTTTAATCCCCACGCACGAAAGAAAGCTAGAAATGGCCACCGGAGGAGAACGAAGCGCCGGAATGCAAAACGGACAACGGGGAAAAAGCTCGAATGCCTGAGACGAACACGTATGCAGATGCAATGCACATGATGACATGATATGAGATGCATGACAACGACAACAACACACGGAGACAAAGACCCGAACCCGAGGAAATAAATATAACTTAAAGCCGGAAACGGCAAGAGTTCGAGTACAAATTGGGAAAGTTACATCCGGGGTGTTACAACACTCCACCACTACGAAAGGATCTCGTCCCGAGATATAGGACTGAAAGAACGCCGGGTACTCAGAACGGAGGTGATCCTCGCGTTCCCAGGTAGCTTCACGGTCGGAATGGTGTGACCACTTGACTTTGAGAAATTTGATTGACTTGTTGCGAGTCTTGCGTTCAGTCTCTTCAAGAATAGCAACTGGGTGCTCACGATAAGAGAGATCTTCTTGGAGCTCAATGTCCTCGAAGTTGACGGTGCGGTCAGGAGTCTTGAAGCACTTTCGAAGCTGAGAGACATGGAACACGTCATGAACATTTGCAAAGTTTGAAGGAAGCTCGAGTTGATAGGCGAGGTCGCCTCTCTTGCTGACAATCTTGAAAGGTCCCACGTATCTAGGGGCAAGCTTCCCTTTGATACCGAAGCGACGAGTACCTTTCATAGGAGAGACGCGGAGGTAAACATGATCTCCGATCTCGAAAGCCAAATCACGGTGCTTACTATCATAGTAGCTCTTCTGACGGGATTGGGCTGCTTTGAGGTTATCACGAATGACTTTGCACATTTCTTCTGCCTCTGTGATTAAGTCATTACCCAAAAGCTGACGTTCACCGGTTTCAGACCAGTTGAGAGGGGTACGGCACTTCCTGCCATACAGAATTTCAAATGGGGCCTTGCCCGAACTTGCTTGAAAACTGTTGTTGTAGGAGAATTCAGCATAAGGAAGACAATCCTCCCACTTCATGCCGAAGGAGATCACACAAGCCCTGAGCATATCTTCAAGAATCTGGTTGACACGCTCGACTTGACCGCTAGTTTGAGGATGGAAAGCTGTGCTGAAGCGGATGTTCGTGCCCATGGCCTTCTGAAAAGAATCCCAAAACTTCGAGGTAAAGATGCTGCCACGGTCTGAAGAGATCACTTGTGGAATACCGTGCAGAGAGACAATACGAGAGGTATAGAGTTCCGCCAATTGAGCTGCAGTGATCGACTCTTTGATAGGCAGAAAATGAGCCACTTTGGTGAGTTTGTCGATGACAACGAATATAGCATCATTGCCACGCTTGGACTTTGGAAACCCAGTCACGAAGTCCATTTCAATGTGGTCAAACTTCCATTCTGGAATGGCAAGAGGTTGGAGGAGACCAGCTGGCCTTTGGTGTTCTGCCTTCACTCTTCTGCAGACATCACATTCATTCACGAATTGAGCGATCTCGCGCTTCATTCGAGTCCACCAATAAGCTTGCTTGAGGTCCTGATACATCTTCGTGCTCCCAGGGTGGATGGAGAGGAGAGAATTGTGAGCCTCGTTCATGATCACTTTACGAAGGTCACCTTTGGGTACAACAATACGATCCTCGAAGAAGAGAGTGTCCTTGTCATCAAGGCGGTAGCACTTGTACTTGGACTGACTCTTGGCAATCCCAATCTTCACCTTTTTCACCATAGCATCAAGAAGCTGGGCTTGGCGAATCTGGTCTTCCAAGGTAGGAGAGACTTGAAGGTTGGCGAGGAAACCTTGAGGAACAACTTGCAGATTAAGTTTGCGGAAAGCTTCACAAAGCTCGGGTTGATAAGGCTTGAGAATCAGACTGTTGCAGTAAGCTTTCCTGCTCAAAGCGTCAGCAATCACATTGGCCTTGCCTGGAGTATACTCGATACTCGGATTATACTCTTGAATCATTTCGACCCATCGAGTTTGCCTGAGGTTGAGATTAGGCTGAGTGAAGATGTACTTGAGACTCTTGTGATCAGTGAAAATGTCCACTTTTCTTCCCAATAGAAGATGTCTCCAAGTCAAAAGAGCATGCACAACTGCCGCCAACTCGAGATCATGAGTGGGGTAGTTCTTCTCATTAGGCTTCAACTGGCGAGATGTATAAGCAACAACTTTCTTCTCTTGCATCAATACTGCGCCAAGACCTTGGAGAGAGGCATCACAAAAGACCTCGTACGGCTTGGATTCATCAGGCGGAGTCAGAACTGGAGCAGTGATCAATTTCTCTTTCAAAGTGTTGAAAGCAATATCACACTCCGGAGACCAAACGTACTTGACGTGCTTCTGGAGAAGATTTGAGAGAGGCTTCGCGATCTTAGAAAAGTTTTCAACGAATCTTCGGCAATAGCTTGCGAGACCGAGGAAGCTACGGAGTTGCTTCACGTTCTGAGGAGGTTCCCAATTCACAATTGCAGACACCTTCTCAGGATTCACGGCAATGCCCTTGGCAGAGATGATATGACCAAGATAAAGAACCTCATCGAGCCAAAATTCACACTTGGAGAACTTGGCGTAGAACTGATGTTCCCTGAGCTTATCAAGAACCAAACGCAAGTGCTTGGCATGATCTTCCTTGTTCTTGGAGAAAACCAGAATGTCGTCGAGATAGACCAAAACGAAGTCATTGGTGTAGGCGTTGAAGATGAAGTTCATCATGCGAGAGAACGTCGGAGGAGCGTTGACGAGACCAAAAGACATGACAGTGTATTCATATGAACCAAAGCTTGTCCTGAAAGCCGTCTTGGGAATATCTTGCTCACGGATACGAATCTGATGATAGCCCATACGGAGATCAAGCTTGGAGAATACTCGAGCACCTTTGAGTTGTTTGAACAGCTCATTGATGTTGGGAAGTGGATATTTGTTCTTGATTGTCTTCTTGTTCACTGGATGGTAATCAACACAAAGTCGGTCCGTTCCATCCTTCTTCTTCACAAAAAGAACACCACAACCCCACGGAGAAGAACTAGGCCGGATGAGACCCATTTTCTCTTGAATATCGAGTTGCTTCTTCAGCTCCTTCAACTCTTCAGGTCCGAGCTTGTAAGGACGTTTGCACACAGGTTCCGTGCCAGGCTCAAGATCAATAACGAATTCAACTAGCCGGTGTGGAGGCATTCCTGGAAACTCTTCTGGAAATACGTCTTGATATTCGCAAACGACTGGAATTTGCGAGATAGTGTCCAATTCACCCTTCTCATTGAGAGAAAACAGACGGATGGTATTATCCCGAGCGGCAAAGACAATTACATCCTCAGACGAATGAGTCACTTGAATTTGCCTGGCTGCATAATCAAGCTGAGCCTTGTGCTTAGAAAGCCAATCCATTTCGAGAATAAGATCAATATCCGAGTTACCAAGGATCATTGGGGAAGCCAGAAACTTGAAATCACCCATCGAGATGGAAATATCCGGAACTTCGTAGTTAGCAAGCAAGCATCTACCCGGAGAGACGACTGCTAATGGCTTATGCATAACTTGAGAAAACCACCCATGCTTAGATGCAAAAGGTCTCGAGATAAAGCAATGCGATGCACCCGTGTTAAAAAGAACTTTTGCAGGAACATCATTAACAGGAAGGTTACCCATGATCACATCTGACGAGTCCTCTGCCTGAGCTGCATTCACCATATTGACCTTGGCGTACTTGGGGTTATGCTTGACCACAACTGTACTTGCCGATCTGACAGGAGGAGGAGGAGGAAGATGCCTCTGGTTGAAACACTTGTTGGCATAGTGACCCTTCTGTTGGCACATGTTGCACGTGACCTCTAAAAGCGGACGGTGATACGGAGCACTCGATCTTGGAGGTTGAGACGAAGTCTTGTTCTGAAAGCCAGGGTTGGGTGGGTGGGAAGAACCACTGCCACCTTTGCTCTTCTGCTGATACGGCTGACGAAACGGAGGAGGAGGAAGCCAATACTTCTGCTGCTTGGCCACTTGAGTAGAGGAAGAAGGAGTAACATCTCTGACTCGCTTCTTGGAAGTATCACACCTCAACTGAGCAGCCTCTTGCTTCAGTGCCAGGTTGTAGAACTCATCGTATCTCAAGGGCTCAAAGAGAACAAGAGCGAGCTGAATTTCTTCTCTGAGACCACCCCTGAACTGATATATCATGCTCTTCTCATCAGGGACGTCCTGCTTGGCAAAGCGGGCGAGCTTCTGGAACAACTTGTTGTAGTCATAGACAGACAAAGAGCCTTGCTTCAGATTGCGGAATTCCTCATGCTTGCTTTCAACCACGCTCTGGGGAATATGATGAGCTCGGAAATCTCGACGGAAATCATCCCAAGTGATAACACGTCCACCTCTGGAGTCCTTGTACTGCTGGAACCATTCTGCAGCCTGATCTTTGAGTTGGAAGGAAGCGAACTTGACAAAGTCCTCAGGCCTGACATTACTGCACTCGAAATGCTTGCACAGATCCACTAGCCAATCGTCAGTATGGTGGCTATCTTATTCGCAAAAGAGAGCGAGAAGAGGAGGCAAAGCGCGAGCGAGAAACTAGAGAGCAACCTGCGCAAAGATTACTCCAACACCGTGTTCACTTCCCGGACTCCGCCGAGATGAGGCCATCACGGTAACACACTCAGTTGATTCATTTTAGTTAATTAAGGTTCAAGTTATCTACAACCGGACGTTAACAAATTCCCATCTGCCCATAACCACGGGCACGGCTTTCGAAAGTTCAAGTCCCTGCAGGGGAGTCCCAACTTAGCCCATGACAAGCTCTCACGGTCAACGAAGGAATAGAGCTCCTCCCAAGATGTTCCGATCAGACACAGTATCTTGGTTACTCAAGACATTTCGACAGGTTAAAACCAGACCAGCAATACCGCCCGAATGTGCTGACAAATCCCGATAGGAGCTGCACATATCTCTTTCTCAGGGCACACTCGGATTGTCTAAACTTCCGGTAGGCCAGCCCAGAGTTGCCCCTGGTAGCCATCGGCGGCTGACAGTTTGGACCAACACTCAGAGGAGCCCTGGCCCGGGGGGGGGGTTAAAATAATGATGACCCTTGAGTCTGCAGAACCCAAGGGAAAGAAAAGGCTAGGTGGAAAATGATAAAACCAAGGTTAGGCCTTGCTAGAAAAGCTTTAATCAAGGCGAACTATCAAGGGGTTCCCATTATAACCCAACCGCGTAAGGAACGCAAAATCCGGGAACATAACTCCGATATGACGGAAACTAGGGCGGCAAGAGTGGAACAAAACACTAGGCGAGAGGCCGAGCCTTCCACCCTTTACCAAGTATATAGATGCATTAAGATAACATAGCAATATAATGATATCCCAACAAGTAAATAAATGTTCCAACAAGGAACGGCCTTCAATCTTCACCTGCAACTAGCAACGCTATAAGAGGGGCTGAGCAAAGCGGGAACATAGCCAATCAACGGTTTGCTAGGACATGGTGGGTTAGAGGTTTGACATGGCAATTTGGGAGGCTTGCAAGCAAGTGGTAGGCATCATAGCAATGGCATAGCAAAAGAGCGAGCAAACTACCATAGCAAAGATTGTAGTGATTTCGAGGGTATGATCATCTTGCCTACACAGCTCTCAGAGTTGACTGGATCCTCAAAAGCATACTCAACGGGCTCCTCGTTAGCGAACTCGTCTCCCGGCTCTACCCAAACAAGACAAACAAACAACAAGGATACAATCAACCACGTGCAAACTCAAACAACACAATGCAAAGATGATATGCTATGCGGGATGCGATGCGGGATGCAAAATGCAAGATATGACAGGAAATGCATGAATCTGGCCTCAACTTGGAATTCTAAGTGTGCCACTGGAAAAATGAGACGAAATCGCTTGAAAACGATATAAAGAACGCCAGAATCGGAGTTACGGTTTGGAAATGGCAAGCGATTCAAAAATGACACCGGTCTGCGATTTACAGCAAGTAGGCATCTAAATGCAATGAAATGAACATGCTACAGCACCCAAACATGACAACAAAATACATGGCAGGGATGCATACAAGATGCTTAACAAAAGTGTAGCACTGAGCTCCGGCCAATTCATTTATTAACAGGTTCAAACAAGCATGGCAAAAATGCATATGACAAACATATCTCAGACTTAGTGAAATCAACACTTGTCTGGAATTTCAGATCAGGTAGCCCTCTTCGGAGCAACAAAACTACATGCTACAAGACCTGAACATGGAAAAGTAAGGCATGGCATGGAGCTACTCACAGAGCTTAACAAAAGTCCCTTAGTTCCCTTGAGCCAAAAGGGATCAGAAAATACAATTGCAAGCATGTGAACATAGCAAACACATAATCAGTTTTCAGACTTAGTGAAAAACTGATACATGCTGCAATATAACTCAAGTAGGCATGTTTACGAGCTCGATGCACTCACTACGGTAAAAGTCATGGCAAGACAAGCATACATCCATCTAGAAGGCACAAAATACAAGTTAGACATGGCAAGAACAAAAGCATAGCATGCACGGATCAACTACAACATCACCGGCAAAATTGCAAACAAGTTGACAATCTGCCCAGATTCACAAAGTAGCAAAAGTAGAGCTCAATGAACTCAAGCTAGGGTGCTGCATAATTGCAAACAAAGACATGGCTGGATAGAGCACTACAAGGTTAACAAAACACCATTATTGATCATCCTCAAAAGAGGCACGGATCACTACGAAACAACATGAACATATGGCAACATGAGATAAACAGCTCCAGGACTTGGTGAAATTACTAAGTCCCTGAAAACAGAATTAGGAAGTGCACTACTTTGCAAGCTTGCACAAATCACCACACACATCACAAAAATACATGGGTCGCACCTCTGGAAAGATGACAAAACCCTTAACAAAACATATGAAGAACTCACGGGCATATCATGCACACAATAATCATGGCAAAAATGACAAAAGTGCTAAACGGAGTAGCAGATCTGACAATTAACTCAAGTAGCCCTCTTCTAACAGCATTTCAGGCATCAAGATGAGCTCCAACGAAAATGATGCAATGGAATGAAATGATGTACTCTCTGAGATAAACATTTGGATATGCTATATGCATGAATTGGAGCTACGGATGCAAACTTACGGGGCTACGAACATATGCATATGGACTGAAAATCTTCGGGACTTAGTGAAAAATGCAACCTCCCAGATCTAGGGTTTCGGAGGCACGCGGCCCGAGGTTCGCCGGCGCGAGCTCGAGGTCGCCGGCGAGGTGGGCTCGTCGGCCGGGAGAAGAGGGGAGGCGAGGCCGGGGCCGGATCCGGCGGAGGAGGGAGGAGGCGGCGCCGGACCTAGCGGCGGCGGCGGCGGGGAGCGCGTGGGGCGCGGCGCGAGACGGCTGCCGGCGTCGATGGCGGCGGCGATGGCGAGTGGCGGCGGCCTGTGGTGGCGGGGAGGCGGCGCGAGGAGGCGGGCGCGCGCGGCGAGGTGGGCGGCGGTGCAGGCCGGGGGGGCGGCCTCGGCTGCGGCGGGCCCGCATAGCGGGGAGGCGCGGCGATGTGGGTGCCCGGGCGGACGAATCCCGGGGCGCCACATGGCGGCGGACGGCGGACCAGACGTGTCCGTCGGCAGGAATTTTGTCTGTCGGCGCGCGGTGCTGAGATCTAGGGTTAGGGACGAGGGAGAGATCCGGATTTGGAGGGGGTGTTTAAATAGGCATAGAGGGAGCTAGGAGAGTCCAATGAGGTGCGGTTTTCGGCCACGCGATCGTGATCGAATGCTCTAGATGATGGAGCAGAGTTAGGTGGGTTTTGGGCCAAATTGAAGGGGTGTTGGTCTGCAACACACATGAGGCCTTTTCGGTCCCTCGGTTAACCGTTGGAGTATCAAACGAAGTCCAAATGGTACGAAACTTGACAGGCGGTCTACCGGTAGTAAACCAAGGCCGCTTGGCAAGTCTCGGTCCAATCCGGAAATGTTTAATCCTCACACACGAAAGAAAGCTAGAAATGGCCACCGGAGGAGAACGAAGCGCCGAAATGCAAAACGGACAACGGGGAAAAAGCTCGAATGCCTGAGACGAACACGTATGCAGATGCAATGCACATGATGACATGATATGAGATGCATGACAATGACAACAACACACGAAGACAAAGACCCGAACCCGAGGAAATAAATATAACTTAACGCCGGAAACGGCAAGAGTTGGGGTACAAATTGGGAAAGTTACATCCGGGGTGTTACATCTGCTGAAAAGGAAGAAGTGTCGTTGTCGAGGTAGTCGATCACAAGGGCCGCATCGGTCTCGGGGTCTACGGGAGAGAAGAGGGGGAAGAAACAATGAATATAAAGCAAACAAAGCATCATAAAGTTTAACCTGGTAATACGTGGTGTTAGGGGTGAAATAACGCAGTGCTAGACGTTGCAGACTGAGAGGGAAAACATCCGGAGGGGTTTTTCTAGCGTCTGACGTTTTCCGGACAGATGAAAAGATAGGGAACGGTTCCGTGTTTAGCATGCTAGGATTATGTGACAGGTGAACAAATCGCGTATTCCGATTGAATCGTCTTTCTGAGAAACTTTTATGTACAAAAGAGCTATGGATTATTTTATATGAATTATCAAAGATTTAAACATTTTCAAGAATTCTTTTAATTCGAAGTTAATTGGGAAACTGCTTTGGGCACCCAGAAGTGTACCCAATGGCAGTAGCCTCAAAGGCTGAGGAGTGGGGCTAGGGTCAAAGTAAATAGCCCAATCAGAGTTGACTGGTCAAAATGAACAGTGCCGCGGGACCTGGACGCCATAGGCTGTAGCTAAATTAATTTTGTTATTTATTTTAAGCTCCAGAGGACCCAAATGTCATCTGTACATACACTAGTGTAACCACTAATTATCATCTACTGGTCTAAACAGGGGCTATCCCCATCGGCCATGGCCCAAGCCGGCTACTAGTGTGCTTGGGCATGCACGCACGGTGTGCTTGGGCAAGCCGGCCACTGGTGCACCACAGCCAGCAGCTA
The DNA here is from genome assembly GCF_018294505.1 of Triticum aestivum. Classification (NCBI taxonomy): domain Eukaryota; kingdom Viridiplantae; phylum Streptophyta; class Magnoliopsida; order Poales; family Poaceae; genus Triticum; species Triticum aestivum. Next base: position 230,229,261 of record NC_057803.1, read on the forward strand.
CAACAACAGTAGAGCAGCGATAGTAGCGACCGTATGCATCAGCAGTAGAGGCGGCACCTAGCAGGAGTAGCAGCAAAGCAGCAGAACCGGTGAGGCAAGCAGAGCAGCAGCGACAAAGCAGCAGTAGCAACACGTATAGCAACGGTGTAGTAGGCAACCAGCAGGCGAGCAAGGCGCGGCCCAGGCAGCAGCAGCCTTGCCGGGCACGCGGCCAGCGGGGAGGCGAGAAGGGCGCGGGCGCAGCGGGAAGCAGAGCAGCGCAGGCGGGCGCGGGCGCATGCACGTGGCACGACCAGAATTATTGACGGCATACGGGTTAGCTGGCAGTGGGGCGCGCTAACGCGGGCTGGAGGCACAGGGTACGACCACGGCGCGGTGAGCGCATGCTCACCACGAGCACGGGCGCGTGGCAGTGGAGCCAAACGTCGATGGATCTACCAGGGTGAAGGGAGGGGACGGAAGGCGGAGCTCACCGGGAGGTGATTCGCGAGCGCGAGATGGCCGGGGAAGCTCCGGAGGCGACGAATCGAGTCGAGGTTGTGCCGCGGCCGACGGGGAAGACTACGACCGATCCATCAGTGTGTTGCATCTCCAGATGAACCCATGTTCATGGTTGAAGAAGACGAAGGAGCAGCGTCCTCTGGACCTCCTCTCGAGGCTCGGGGAGGCTACGACACTCGAGGTTGACGACGATGCAGCCATGGTTCCGCTCTAGCGAGCTCGGGATCGTGTGTGAGATGCGAGGGAGGGGAAAACTGAGGGCCTAGGGTTTCGGCGAGAGAGATAGAGAGAGTCGAGGGCTTGCTCTTGTCCATCCCCTCGACCGCGGGATGGACGACAGCAGCGGCATCGGTGGCCATGGCGGGGTGGATGGCCGCCACGCCATCCTCTGGTGTATAGAGGAAAGGGATGCGAGGGGATGGGCTTGGCCTTACACTATGGGCGTACGGCCCAGTCCAATAGTGGGGCCTTTTTATTTTCCCTTTATCTTTTCTGGTTTATCTGGTGTACTCGTTTTATATTTCTTAGCTACTATTTGGTATTTATTTGAGCGAGCAAATGATTTTTGTTACAGTCGAAACTTGGCACAAAAATACAGTGCAGTAGCATAGGGCCACACATAAAGTTTCACATGGTTTGGGAAAAGTATGAATATATGTTAGAATTTTAAACGACCAAATTAAATGTTACTGGTCCACCAAAATATTTCTATGGCCAAAATAAAAACCCAATTTGAGTTGATTTCTTCATGAAAATTACTTGGGCATTATTTGCAACATCTCAAACATTTTTGTTTCTCTATTTGGAGAAATAATAGTTTGATTTGCAATTTAAATTTGATTTTGACTTTGATGTCTTGGACAAGTGGCAATTAGCAAGGTAATCATGATGACATGGCAACCATTAGGGGAATATTACTCTAGCATGATTCTCGGGGTGTTACAAATCTCCTCCACTACAAGAAATCTCGTCCCGAGATTTAAGAGGGTGAGTAAGGTGGAAAGTTCTGGTTATGACATTCTAATGGATCTTCTCGTTCTTGGTTGCTCTTCTCGAAGAAGTTGATCCCTCTCGTTGATGTCTTCAATTTGCTGCATCAGGGCATCATGACGAAGTCCTCATCCTTTCTTCGGAAACTCCATCATACTTACGAATAGGTAAGGGGTACCTAGACAACGATAGGATGCTATAAGGGGTAATCATTTGGGGGTTATCCCATGAGTGAACACATGAGTATCTCTCGAGTTGAACAATGAAAAACATCGAGAGCAGAGTAAGAAGGTACAATAAGAAGTTTCAAGCGGATAGACAATCGTTTGATGTATGAAACAGAGTGTGAAAGGGTTTCAAATCAACGAGAATAAGTATCGCCTCTGATACCAGAACAAAAACATGGTATGGAAAATTAGCTCATGAATTACATACGAAGCCAAGTGCAAAGGACACTTTAGCATCAAGGGTGTACAAGAGAGTCAGGTTTCGATCATGTGGAACTGTGGGTTATGGGCCCACCATGTTGTTCAAAAGTAGGAAGGGCGCTGACATATTGCACGATCACGATAACAAGGCATGTTAGAGGATAGCATGTCAGTTATGTCGGCAACAACATTGGTACCAAGGGCAAGGGACGACCATAACCATTTTCCTGCTTGTTAAAATGAGGGAGACCAATAAGGCAAAGTTCTCGTCGATCGGTGGTTACTGGAATGTCAACAACAACAGAAACGGGGTCTCACTGACAAGGTTGTTCATCGGGGTGTTTTATAAGCAGGGAATTATTCCTGCTTATATCATATATAGATCACAAGAAAAGTTAAACAAACCAATGGAAAGGAAAATGTGTTTATACACAAGATTTAGGAGTGTATCTTTTCCCAAGGAAAAGTAGAGCATTATATACATGTCAGAACAACAAGTACATCACCATTTAGATAAAGGGGCAAGGGAATTCATGATGTTATCCATACAATGGTGTCTGGATAATAGATCAAGAAGCATTTGGCAATGTGCCTCCAATGTTCTTGTTCATATTCGGAATACCACAGTCATGCTTCGAGGTAGCATTATCATGGTGTTTTAAGCAAAGTTTGAACGCGAAGGTCACAAGAAGTACAAAGGAACAATTGCAAGGATGTCAAGGAACGTAAGATATAACCAAAACATGATCAAGTCTGTATTGGTAAGAAGATAAGGATGTCGCCGATGATAACACAAATCATCGAGGGGCAAGGATGGTATTTCTCCTCAAGAATTTGATTGATATCTTAGGACAAGTCAGTATATTGATGGTGATCATGACAAATTTTGTCGAGAGGCTCTATGAAGATGCAATTGATCAACGACTGCATCAAGCAAAAGAACTGATGCAACGAAAGATTATTGGAACCACGGATACGACACAAACTCAGAGTCAAGCTTACTATTCGAGGTGAAACGATGTGACGAGGAAGATCGATGTAAGCTTAGCTCGTCGTCAAAAGTTGTGCTACGGGAATAAGGACCAGGTAGCACGGTTAAAAATCGGTATGACAATGATATAGCCGAGCAGGCTAGGAATGACGTGATGTAGTATCATTCCAAGAAAAACAATTCACATGAGGTAGTGCAATGACGTAATATCCTCGATATAACATGGGGCAATTCTTGAGGGTAGATCAGAATAGGGTGTGGATAGGTGAAATGATCTGCAGAAGACAAGTACTTTTAACTTATCCGGGAGAAGGATTCAAGGAGAAAATATGATCGGAACCACGATTGTAAAGGATCAATTTACAGATACAAGATGAACTTATACCAAGGGGAAATTATTTTTACCAGCAGCTTCGATGATAAGTTCTGCATCGGGTCCACAGGCATGACACAAAGTTCAAGGTCAACTCCCACTTCTTCAATGAACAACTTCTCATTCACTGCTCTCTGTTAAGAATGTTTAGAGTTTGAAAGTTTAACTGGTGGAATACCAGAAGGTATGGCACATGAAGCCTTGTGGGTTCTCACAGATAGCGAAGGCATAGACACAACCCGTAGGGGCATTTTACGGATCTATACCACACGCTTATAGAAGCAACACACAACATTTCAAAATGGGATATGGACGAAAAGAATTAAATAGTACCGCATTGCCGAAGGCAATTGTAACTGAGGAAGAACTCTCAAAGATAGAAGATGAAGGACATTGTCAGATAATAACCCAGCAATGGGTCTGGCGGTCCACAACGGAGCTGATGTGAGTATCGATACTCAATCAAAGGAAGAAATAATGCAAAGGCATGGGGTTATCGTTAGATCTGGTTAATTTCAAAGCTTAAATACAAGGAATTATGATTTCCAAATCGGGGGATCAGAAGCAGAGGCTCTGATCAAAAGATACGTAAGTTTGATAGTCATAGATCGACAATCAATCAAGGTTTGATTTGCCGAGAACCAGCTCATGTGCGGAGTGACATCTGAGCTGAAGGGAAGAATTCTAATTGTGACTGATGATGGCGAGCATTCACAGTCATATTCAATCAGAGGCTCAAAATGACGATGACAAAGGATCCTAATGAATATTGCTAGATATATGTAAAGTAACCATAATGTAAGCAGACAAGTATTTGTAGAATAATAGTTGGCAGATGATTATCGGAAGATCGGATAGCATTTCAATGGATTTTGGGAAACACATGATCAACTGGGATGAACAGATCCCCGGTAAGTGTGAGGAATTATTCGTAAGGGCTTTCATAAGTGTAAACAGACGACAAGGAATTGTAAGGCAGTAGGCACAAAGTATTCTCAGAATAACAAAGAGTATTTCGGGGCATCTGGTAATAACAAGAGCAAGTGGGGAAAAATGTACGAACGGTATGGATATGTAGTTATCCATAGGGTTGACGGTGGAAGGGAGTTGCGAAAGAGATGAGCACCAGTTCCCGGGAGAACATTGCAAAGTATCTTCGGAATCTTCTCGTGAAGCTGGCGATTAGCTGGAAAGAGGGGCTCTCGGTAGAAAGTAACAACGAGAACCTAGAGTTAGAGTTAGTAAAAAAATTAACCCAAATAGAAGAGATATCAGAATCCCAGAGTATAGAAGAGGAATAAAAGATTGTAATACCACCCATTTGTGATGTGGGCCCGTATTCCATAGAACAATGTTAGTAAAAAACTTGTAATGATTAGACTCAACTTCGGCCAAGGAGATGGAAAGGGGGCTACCTACAGGCAGTCGGCTCTGATACTAACTTGTGACGCCCCCGATTCAATCGTACACTAATCATACACGCAAATGTGTATGATCAAGATCAGGGACTCACGGGAAGATATCACAACACAACTCTAGACATAAATTAAAAATAATACAAGCTTTATATTACAAGCCAGGGGCTTCGAGGGCTTGAATACATAAGCTCAAATACACAAGTTTCAGCGGAAGCAACAATATCTGAGTATAGACATAAGTTAGACAAGTCTTCATTAAGAAGGCTAGCACAAAAGCAACAATGATCGAAAAGGCAAGGCCTCCTGCCTGGGAGCCTCCTAACTACTCCAGGTCATCAGCGGCCGTCACGTAGTAGTAGGCACCCTTGGGGTAGTAGTAGTCATCAGTGGTGTCGCCTGGCTCCTGGGATCCATCATCTGGTCGCATCAATCGGGTATGGGGGAAAAGAGGTAGCAAAGCAACCGTGAGTACTCATCCCAAAGTACTCGTAAGACTTACATCAGAGCTAAACTAAATATGCATCTATATCAAAGGAATAGGTTGTATCTGTGGACTATACTTCAAAATGCCAGAAGAGAAGGGGATAGCCTATCCTATCGAAGACTAGCATCTTCAAGCAGATCCAAGCATCATGCAGCATCAGAAGAGATAAGAGTGGCATATTGTAATATTAGTAAGTATGTTGTAACATTGCCCAGAGATCACTTCCTCGACTCCCTGCGAGGAAACAAACCCGAAGCCATCATTTCCATTACATGCATCATCATCCAGTTCTAGTTGTATCGGTCGGGATACAACTCTGAGCTTCCATTACCGTGGAGATGGCTATTCAAATAGATAGAATACTTCCCTGCAGGGGTGCGCCAACTTACCCAACACGCTCGATCAACTCCGGCCGGACACACCATCAGGTCATGACCGCCCTCGGCTGATCAACACACCGCAGTCCTACCTAGACTCGTCAGAGAGGCCAGCATGCCAGTCTACATCCTAAGCGCGCAGGGGTCTTGTGTGACGCCCTCGATTCAATCATACACGCAAACATGTACGATCAAGATCAAAGACTCATGGGAAGATATCACAACACAACTCTAGACACAAATTAAAATAATACAAGCTTTATATTACAAGCCAAGGGCCTCGAGGGCTCGAATATAAAAGCTCGAAAACAAACGAGTCAGTGAAAGCAACAATATCTGAGTACAGACATAAGTTAAACAAGATTGCCTTAAGAAGGCTAGCACAAAAGTAGCAATGATTGAAAAGGCAAGGCCTCCTGCCTGGGACCTCCTAACTACTCCTCGAAGTCGAACTCCACGTAGAATCATTCTCGGGATCCTCTGGCTCCTGGACTCCATCATATGATCGCAGTAACCAGAAAAGGGGGGGAAAGAAGTAGGAAAGCAACCGTGAGTACTCATCCAAAGTACTCGCAAGCAAGGATCTACACTACATATGCATTGGTATCAATGAAATGGATAGTATCCATGGACCAAACTACAGAATGCCAGAATAAGAGGGGGATAGCTAGTCCTATCAAAGACTACGCTTCTGGCAGCCTCCATCTTGAAGCAGTAGAAAAGAGTAGATGGTAAGTTAACCAAGTATCATCGCATAGCATAATCCTACCCGGCGATCCTCTCCTTGTCGCCCTGTTAGAGAGCGATCATCAGGTTGTATCTGGCACTTGAAAGGGCGTGTTTTATTAAGTATCTGGTTCTAGTTGTCATGTCACATCCCAAGTTCTGGTAATGCCTAGTGCTAACATATGGTGTTGCATCATGTATACTTTACTCAGAAAATTTGAAATGGGGATGACAAGCCCTAGCACCAAATGAAATGCAATTAGGATCAAAATAAAAATATTTTCAATGAACCCAGAATGCCCTTTAGAAAAGTTCATTATTTTTTATAAAGGTGAAAACCTCTGCCAAAAATGATGCACATATTTTTAGGCCATCCTGGATTTTTGAATTAAATCATATGTTATTTGCAATTGGGCATTTAAATGCTATATAATATTTTAAATGCTCAATTAATTCTGAACTTAAGTGAGGGCTGTTGGGAATATTCCAACCAGAGGCCACAATTATTTTCAGGATTTTTGGAAACGTTCTGGTATTTTTAATAAAGCCCAGAAGTTACAGAGAAATAGAAAAACATTAACAAAGGAGAGAGAGAGGTTACCTGTGCAACTTACCTAGCAGCCCACTAGCGGCCCAGTAGACAGCCGGCCTGCTAGGCCCAGCCCAGCCCCTCGCGCGTCGTCTTCCTCGCGCCTACTGGCGTTGTGCGTGGCCGCGCGCACAGCCATGCCGCGGCCACCTCCTGCTAGCCATGCAGCTGCTCCCCCTCGCCCTGGACGCTGCCACGCGACCCCTCCCCCTCGATCCCCTCTGCCTCTCCCCTCACTCTCCGCTCTCCCCCTCGCCTCTAGCCCTTCCCCGAGCTCACCCGAGAGCAACCGCCGCCGCCGTTCGCTGCCACCATGCCCAGAGCCACCTCCTCGCCCTCCACCCGAGTCCAGAAGCTCTGCCTCGTCTACCTCGTCCTCTCCATCGACTCACGCGACGCCGGACGCCTCGAAGCGCCGCCATCGATGCCTTCTTCAACCTCGGGACCGCCGGCCATCTCCGTCAAATTCGTCGGCTCCGGACCGTCCCTGACCTCGCCGAGCGTCCCCTCGTCATCGCTATGAGCCACTGACCTTCTCCCCTAATTCAGCAAGCTCGCCCCCATGCCGTAGCGCCGTTCCCCACGAGCACCGGAGCCGCCGTCCGCCATTGCTGCTGCACGCATAGCCTCCATGCTCCCCTGGCCTCACCGTGCTGCTCTTAGTGCTCCCCGTGTCTAGCCGGTGCTGCCCAGCCTCTCCATTTGCTCACTGATGCACCGTAGCGACGAATCCGTCGAGCCCGTGCTCCGGCCGCCGCTGACCTTGACGCCGTCGTCGCCTCCGGCCATCCCACGGTCTCCTGCGTGTTCCATTGGATGCGCGAGAGCCTGGGCTTCGCACCGGTGGTCTCGGCCGCTAATTTGGTCGCCAAAGGGCAAAATCCGAGCCCCTCCGCCGTCTCGGCCTCGCCGGCGACTCAACGCCGGCAGGGTTTGACCCCTGTTTGACTGGGGTTTGACTCCCCTGAGTCAGTGACATGTGGGCCCAAGCCCCTAATTAGTTAACTCGAGATTAATTAGAGCTAACTAATTTAGTTAACTAAACTAGACACTGTCATGCGGGCCCTGCCCTGCTAACAGCCTGGTTAGGGTTAGTTTAACACTAACTAACTCAGTTAGTGGACTGAGTCACTGACCAGTGGGTCCCACTGGTCAGGTTTGACCCGGACTAGCCCCTGTTGACCTGCTGACATCATTCTAACGTCAGGCTGACGCAGTAATGCTTTCTGGATTTTAAATAAATTAGAAATGATTTATTAATTCTAGAAAATGCCAAAACTTCTAAAATCATAGAAATTCAACCGTAACTCCAAATGAAATAAATTATATATGAAAAATTATCAGAAAAATTCAAGGAATCCATCTGTGCCATTTTCATGCATGTTAAAACAACTTAAGGCCACTGTTTAGGGCAAATCCAATAAAGGGCATTTAAATAATCATATATGGAGTTGGAATTTGAATCTTGTATTCAAACCAACTTCATTTAATTGTGTTGCTAGTTGCATTAGCTCAATCAACAACATATTTCCATGTCATTATCATGCATCATGTTGTGCATTGCATTGATTGTGTTCCTTCTCTATTGCCGGTGGTTGTCCCCTCTCGATAGACGTTGTACCGACGTTGTGATCGTTGACACTTATGAAGACCCAATGATATCTTCAGAAGTGTCAGGCAAGCACAACCCCCTTGTTCATTCCGATACAATCCCACTCTCTCGCTCCTGCTCTCTTTTACTGCATTAGGACGACAACGATTCATATGTTACTTGTTGCGGTAGTTGAACCCCTTATCCTCTGCATGACCTGTCATTGCCACAGTAAATAGATGAAACCCACTAGCATGAGTAGGAGTTGTTTGAGCCCTGATGTGCCTACTCATTCATGCTTGTTTGTCATGCCTGCTACTGCTTAGAGTTGAGTCAGGTCTGATTCATCGGGGGTGAATTGGAACAGTGATGAACATGTCCTATTGTGTGTGAGCTAAGTGTGTGAACACGATTTGGTGAAGGTAGCGGTGAGAGGCCATGTAGGAGTACATGGTGGGTTGTCTCATTGCAGCCGTCCTCAAGAACTGAGTTCTGTGTCTGTGATCCATGAACAGCTACTACCACTCATTGGGATCCTTAATTGACCCTCTCGGCTTCTTAATCACCCTAGTACTCTGTCCAGGAGTTGCAACTAGTTTCTGGTGTTTGTAGGTTATGTGTTGGCGGCCGTGCGTAGCACTGACCCTAGGGGTGGGCTATGTTGCGATAGATACACCGTGGCACGGTGTACCGGGCGCCCGTTTGGTGTTTCGGGAACCCTGTTCACATCGTTCGGGGCCGTATGTGGAAACCTCGGCCGGACTCCCTGCGGATGGAACCTGGATAGGCGATAAACCTGGACTAGAGACTTAAGTGTTTAGGTAGGCCGTGGCCGACACCCTCGCCAGGCTTCCGCTTGAAGGTTGCCGAGATACATGACGTGTATATGGTGGTAAGTGGTGGGAGCGTGTGTGAAGAAGTACACCCCTGCAGGGTTATCATTATTTATTCGAATAGCCGGATTCCTCGGATATGGAAACTTGGACCCCTTGCATAGTTCATAGACAAGTGAAAGTGGATACTCTGAAACTCGCAAGATAAGCGTGAGTCCTATGGATGGCCTTCTCGTAGGGAGACGGGAGCGGTTCCATAGTGGTGTATTGAATGGTGAATATGTGGACTCGTGTGCGCCACCTCAAAAGAGTTGCTTGCAGTCGTAGTTCAGGTTAGCCACTGAGTCAAAGCTGGCTTGCTGCAGTTAAACTCCACTACCCCCTTGTTGATACCGATGCATATGTAGTTAGTTCTGATGTAAGTCTTGCTGGGTACATTTGTACTCACGTTTGCTTATTTTATGTTTTGCAGAGAGACGTCAGTCTCGCTAGTAGTTCCGTGTGGACTTCGACGTTTAGCTTGATACCTCAGCTACGATCTTGTGCCCTCGGCAGGATCTGGTAGATAGTCAGGCTTCTCAGCCTTTTCATTTGTAGATGTCTGTACTCAGACATGTTAAGCTTCCGCATGTGCTTTGACTTGTATGCTCTGAATGTTGGGTCATGAGACCCATGTTTGTAATATCTCGCTCCTCGGAGCCTAATGAATAAATACTTGAGTCGTAGAGTTATGTTGTGATGCCATGTTGTATTTACACATATCGAGCATATTGTGTGTATGATTGAAATGCTTGGTATGTGTGGGATCCGACAATCTAGTTGTTTATCCTTGGCAGCCTCTCTTATGGGGAAATGTAGTCTAGTGCTTCTTGAGCCATAGTAGTCCGCTACAGCCCGGTTCACCGGAGTCCTGCTAGCCCAGCACTACTGCTCAGGAACACTTGACTGGCCGGCATGTGTTTCACTTCGTTCCTGTGTCTGTCCCTTCGGGGAAATGTCACGCGGTGACATCCGGAGTCCTGCCTAGCCTGCTACAGCCCGGGTTACCGGAGTCCTGTTAGCCCAGTGCTACAGCCCGGATTCACACGCTGCTGACCGACATGCTCGATGTGATTCATGTATGCCTGTCCCCATAGGTTAGTGCCGCTTTGGGTTCACGACTAGCCATGTCGGCCCGGGTTCTCTGTCATATGGATGCTAGCGACACTATCATATACGTGAGCCAAAAGGCGCATACGGTCCCGGGCCATGGTAAGGCGACACCCATGGGAATACCGTGCGTGAGGCCGCAAAGTGATATGAGGTGTTACCGGCTAGATCGATGTGACTTGGAATCGGGGTCCTGACAGCGTTGGTATCAGAGCCTGACTGCCTGTAGGATTACCAAGCCAAACCGGTCGAAGTCGTGTCTAGAAATGCTTTAGTTATGTAAGGGAATTGATTGTGGAAGGGAACGTAAGGCTCTTTTTACTCCTTATATCTTATGCCCTTCTGATCTGAGTCATCCTCTTCTCTTCTACGGGGATTAAGAACTAGGCCTTCTCATCTATCTATCAGGATGACGTGTTACTAATCCATAGACTTATAGAATTGATAGTTTTAAGCCTCAGTTCCGTTCCTACTACCTCCGTATGTTGTCAGTTGATCTCGGAACCTTGATATTGTTGTTGAGTGGCTATGCCACCATTTTTGCAGGTTGTCTCAAATCTTTTTGAGCATTTACAGCCGTTATGCTGTCCGAGTTATCACAGGTTTCTAAGTAGTCTGATGCATTTTCAAACCCCTTCCTCCTGTTCCTGATGTCCTTTTGGGCCAGTTTAATCACACTAATCGGTGAGTTGAGGTACTCTGTTGCCTCGACATATATGTTGGAGCTATTACTATGACCCTAGGTGTTTTAGGGAGTCACCTAGTGATCTAGCCATGTTTTGTATTCCTAGTGTGTGATTCTGGCCATTATTCTCAAAAGCATCCCGTGATGCCATGTAGTGGTAGGTATTCTATTCATGGGTTCTTGAACCCGAGATTCACTCTACTTTACCTCTTGTTGATAGTGTTGCTAGTTCCTTTAGGATATTAGTAACCCTTGCGATAGTCCTCGAGGTCTGTGGTATATCGTTCTTCCAATACCATGAGCCAATATGGCAGTAGTTATTTGAACCAAAAGATCACAATCAGAGTACTCTTGAGGAGTTCTCCATTCATAATTGTGACTCTGCTAGTCCTACCTCTCTGCATGGTTTATCCGGAAGAAACATGTCGAACTTGGTTCGACATACTAATCTATGCATCCACAACTTAGAAAGTTATATGTTCCTCGAGTTGTTCCTCTTCAGTTGTATCCCGACCATCTTCTATCAATTGATAGTCAAGAGTATGTGTGCATTTGTGCTCATCGATGCCTATTATTCTTGTGGTCCGTCAAGCCATTCTATTCCGGAATGACTAGGAGAAACAAACTCCAGTACCTCATCCATCTCTGGGATTGGGTCAAAGCAGTTGTATTCCGTAGATCAGAATGCCAATCCAGCTTCTGTTCTGTTCTACCTTGGAGTGTTGCCTCCTTATATCAGGAATGTCATGGGAATTGCACCACCTTTTATAAATTATTAACGCAGTAATATTTCTTGCCATCATTGTTCGTTCCTCAACTCCGTGTTATTATAACCGGAATGCCGACAAGTGAACCGTGATGTGTGAAAGCAATATTCCTAGCAACTCTGTTGCTTGGTAGTTAATGGACAATACTCTCATTCTTAGCGTGCTGGTATTAAATCATCATTCTAAGATTGACGTGCTACCTAGTCCATATTTCCGGGTGCACTCATCGACCAATGAGTTAGGACTGTGATAATCCCTCGCTCCTTGATCATATCGTCTTGCCCTGAAAAGCAAGATTGTTCTCGAGCTTAATAACATATTGGTGGTTCGTGATTTTCCGAATATCTTCTCGGAGGTATCACCAGGCTGTCACCTGATCGCTATGTTGAGCTCGTGATCAAGTTGGTTTCTTGTAGCCACCCTCTTCTCCAGGAATCTATGTTGGATACCCTGAGCTAGTTGGTTAAGCTAGACAACAACTTGGAGAGTTGGAAGATGAAAACTTGTCCGACTTAGTTCATCACTAAGGGATATCCTTGTGTGTGTGTGTGTGTGTGTGTGTGTGTGTTGAAGAAAGATGATATCTTCATCGACTGATCCCCGTGATCAGCTGTTGAATCTATTATCTTGTCCAAACCTTGATTTGAGTGTGGGCTATCGTCAAATCAAATCAGAACCAACGATGTTCGTAATGTTGTCTTACTTGCGGTTGTCCCTCGAGCATACACCATTATATCTTTGGTATGACCAATACTATCACATTGTTCACATAGTGGTGGAAGTCCAGTGATATGGATATTCTGATGAGTTGCTGTTAAGCCCATCAGCAGCATTTTGTCTCCCCCATGATTCACGTGAACATTACACTAGTGTTGGAAACTTTATAAGCATTGCCCTCATGTCCCGATCATGAAGCATATGTCCGGTTGAAAGATGTGACTTCCTCTAATTCATGTGCATCTGATGTAAGTTGCCGCCATGAATTCGAGAAAGTTTGTTTTTGCTTCCTCTGGAATCATCCCAAGTCAGTCATGCATGTGTGAAGTATTCTATGGTCTGATAGACTGATCATCTACATTCTATACGTATCCCTAGCACACCAAGCCACTGATTGATTTGTTCAAGGAGAAGAAGTTTCTTCTTAAGAGTTAGACCTACGCAAGGACTTCGATATCCTCGTTGATGGTTCCCCCTGAACTCGGTAGTGTTTCATTTTAAGACTACCAGGTGACCATGCTTGTCTAGGACAACATGTTCACATGCTTGTAGCAGAACCGGCTCATGTTTTGGAGCTTACTACCGTAGTTCATTCCCCCGAGAATCTCGCAACATCGTCTCGTCGATTTGTGTTGCAAACCTTCATTTTCCTTTCTAGACTCGATGAGTCTGGAATATCCTGACACCAACCAGATCTGAATCTCAGGCAGATATGATGGTTGGAACCTACTCCAAGAACTATAATGTTGGTCGCTCTGTAACCGGTAACGTGGATGTCGTGGCCAACACACCTAGCCGGAAGGCCTATTATTGTAGTATATTGATTGAGGAAGTTGGTCACCTCCCCATAAGGATTTCATACGATTTACTCCAGAAGTTGTTCCTTATGGATCTATTGTATTCCGAAGTCCGACCACTACTTGGTGGCTATGCCGATGCCTTAAAGCATGACCGTGGTAACCAGTACATCAAGGAGAACATTAGAAGTGGAGAGCTAAATGTCTCTGGGTCGATCATCCAGATTTCATTCCCTTGGCCTCGCCAAGGTGAAATCTGAGAAAGTGTTATCTTCCTTTGCACCCGCATTGTCCATCACTATTCATCATGGTAGTAAGATGTGTTGCCAGGATCCTCGGCACGGATGTTGGTAAGATCTTGATGAGTATGGAAATGCTCAAGTTCTTGAGAGCACGCTCAGGCACTAGGTTCTGATGTTATCGTTAACTGAAATGTGCCTCCGTTCTCTCAGTTGTTCGATAGCCATCCAATTGGTGGAATCACCTTTGCCGGTGAACCTTCTCCCCAGTTACTAGAATCATTCCCAACATTTGCATTTTGTTCCCAGCTTACACCTTAGTAGTTGTTGTTCAGGATCATCTTCAAAAGTGGACTTACCATGGGTCTCATCCATTTCCGATGATAAGCAAAAATCATCCATTGCGTTGTCTTCAACAAGATAGTCCACATCATCCATCCTACTCGAAGTATGCCATTCTTTCGAACCCCTTCCACGATCGATTGTGATTACCTCAGGCTGGTATAGAGAGTTTCAATGATCTTTGTATCAAAAGTAATTCTTTTTGCCACTTAAGGGAAATGCTCTATGAGTCACTTTTCCCTAAGGTGTCCCGTTATGGAATCATGGCAATTACCTCCTCGCTACTTTGAAACCATGCACCATCCTACTCCAGCGGGGAATTGTTGCCTACCAATTTGAACCCTTGTCATCTATTACCTTCCATCTCTCTCGATGTGTGTTTTGTGTCTCAGCTTAAGAGATGTTCCAATGTCTCACTCTATGAGTTGATCCTAAGTTGCTCGATCTTTGAGAAGATCGTTTCCTGTAGAGTTTCCTTCCCTCTTCATCGTGTTGGATGAAGATCTCGAAGACAAAGACGTCAAGAGCAATGTGATGCAATATATCGGTATCTTCGAGAAGGGCAGTTCGATCGAGAAGACTGTGATAGTTTTGTGACCCCTCTGTCTTCTTACTCCACCTCCTGAATCTCGGGACGAGATTCTTGTTTTAGTGGGGGTGAGTTGTCACATCCCAAGTTCTGGTAATGCCTAGTGCTAACATATGGTGTTGCATCATGTCTACTTTACTTAGAAAATTTGAAATGGGGATGACAAGCCCTAGCACCAAATGAAATGCAATTAGGATCAAAATATAAATATTTTCAATGAACCCAGAATGCCCTTTAGAAAAGTTCATTATTTTTGATAAAGGTGAAAACCTCTACCAAAAATGATGCACATATTTTTAGGCCATCCTGGATTTTTGAATTAAATCATATGTTATTTGCAATTGGGCATTTAAATGCTATATAATATTTTAAATGCTCAATTAATTCTGAACTTAAGTGAGGGCTGTTGGGAATATTCCAACCAGAGGCCACAATTATTTTTAGGATTTTTGGAAACGTTCTGGTATTTTTAATAAAGCCCATAAGTTACAGAGAAATAGAAAAACATTAACAAAGGAGAGAGAGAGGTTACCTGTGCAACTTACCTAGCAGCCCACTAGCGGCCCAGTAGACAGCCGGCCTGCTAGGCCCAGCCCAGCCCCTTGCGCATCTTCTTCCTCGCGCCTACTGGTATTGTGCGTGGCGCACGCACAGCCGTGCCGCGGCCACCTCCTGCTAGCCATGCAGCTGCTCCCCCTCGCCCTGGACGCTGCCACGCGACCCCTCCCCCTCGATCCTCTCTGCCTCTCCCCTCACTCTCTGCTCTCCCCCTTGCCTCTAGCCCTTCCCCGAGCTCACCCGAGAGCAACCGCCACCGCCGTTCGCTGCCACCATGCCCAGAGCCACCTCCTCGCCCTCCACCCGAGTCCAGAAGCTCTGCCTCGTCTACCTCGTCCTCTCCGTCGACTCACGCGACGCCGGACGCCTCGAAGTGCTGCCATCGATGCCTTCTTCAACCTCGGGACCGCCGGCCATCTCCGTCAAATTCGTCGGCTCCGGACCTTCCCTGACCTTGCTGAGCGTCCCCTCGTCATCGCTGTGAGCCACTGACCTTCTCCCCTAATTCAGCAAGCTCGCCCCCATGCCGTAGCGCTGTTCCCCACGAGCATCGGAGCCGCCATCCGCCATTGTTGCTGCACGCATAGCCTCCGTGCTCCCCTAGCCTCACCGTGCTGCTCTTAGTGCTCCCTGTGTCTAGCCGGTGCTGCCCAGCCTCTCCATTTGCTCACTGATGCATCGTAGCGACGAATCCGTCGAGCCCGTGCTCCGGCCGCCGCTGACCTTGACGCTGTCGTCGCCTCCGGCCATCCCACAGTCTCCTGCATGTTCCATTGGATGCGCGAGAGCCTGGGCTTCGCACCGGTGGTCTCGGCCGCTAATTTGGTCGCCGGAGGGCAAAATCCGAGCCCCTCCACCGTCTCGGCCTCGCCGGCAACTCAACGCCGGCAGGGTTTGACCCCTGTTTGACTGGGGTTTGACTCCCCTGAGTCAGTGACATGTGGGCCCAAGCCCCTAATTAGTTAACTCGAGATTAATTAGAGCTAACTAATTTAGTTAACTAAACTAGACACTGACATGCGGGCCCCGCCCTGCTAACAGCCTGGTTAGGGTTAGTTTAACACTAACTAACTCAGTTAGTGGACTGAGTCACTGACCAGTGGGTCCCACTGGTCAGGTTTGACCCGGACCAGCCCCTGTTGACCTGCTGACGTCATGACGATGTCATGCTGACGCGGTAATTAATTTCTGTTTTAAAACAATTCAGAAAATTCCAGAAATTAGTATAAACTTCTAAAATTCATAGAAATTCAATCGTAACTCCAAATGAAATAAATTATATATGAAAAATTATCAGAAAAATTCAAGGAACCTGTTTATGGCATTTTCATGCATGTTAGAACAACTTATGGCTGGTGATTAGGCCAATTCACATAAATGGAATTTAAACTCTCACATATGGAGTTTGAATTTGAACCTAGGGTTCAAACCAACTCCATTTAACATGTTGCTAGTTGCATTAGCTCAAACCACAGCATATTGACATGTCATGATCATGCATCATGTTGTGCATTGCATTGATTGTGTTCCTTCTCTGTTGCCGGTGGTTGTCCCCTCTCGATAGACGTTGTACCGACGCTGTGATCGTTGACGCTGATGAAGACCCAATGATATCTTCAGAAGTGCCAGGCAAGCAAACCCCCTTGTTCATTCCGATACAACCCCACTCTCTCGCTCCTGCTCTCTTTTACTGCATTAGGACAACAACGATTCATCTGTTACTTGTTGCGGTAGTTGAACCCCTTATCCTCTGCATGACCTGTCATTGCCATAGTAAATAGATGAAACCCACTAGCATGAGTAGGAGTTGTTTGAGCCGTGATGTGCCTACTCATTCATGCTTGTTTGTCATGCCTGCTATTGCATAGAGTTGCGTCAGGTCTGATTCATCGGGGAACGAATCGGAGGTGTGTGAACATGTCCTACCTTGTGTGAGCTAAGTGTGTGAATACGTTTTGGTAAAGGTAGCGGTGAGAGGCCATGTAGGAGTACATGGTGGGTTGTCTCATTGCAGCCGTCCTCAGGAACTGAGTTCTGTGTCTATGATCCATGAACAGCTACTACCACTCATTGGGATCCTTAATTGACCCTCTCGGCTTCTTAATCACCCTAGTACTCTGTCCAGGAGTTGCAACTAGTTTTTGGTGTTTGTAGGTTATCTGTTGCCGGCCCTGCGTAGCGCTGACCCTAGGGGTGGGCTATGTTGCAGTAGATACACCATGGCACGGTGTACCGGGCGCCCGTTTGGTGTCTCGGGAACCCTGTTCACATCGTTCGGGGCCGTATGTGGAAACCTCGGCCGGACTCCCTGCGGATGGAACCTAGATAGGCGATAAACCTGGACTAAAGGACTTAAGTGTTTAGGTAGGCCATGGCCGACACCCTCGCCAGGCTTCCGCTTGAAGGTTGCCGAGATACATGACGTGTATATGGTGGTAAGTGGTGGGAGCGTGTGTGAAGAAGTACACCCCTGCAGGGTTATCATTATCTATTCGAATAGCCGGATTCCTCGGATATGGAAACTTGGACCCCTTGCATAGTTCATAGACAAGTGAAAGTGGATACTCTAAAACTCGCAAGATAAGTGTGAGTGCTATGGATGGCCTTCTCGTAGGGAGACGGGAGCAGATCCATAGTGGTGTATTGAATGGTGAATATGTGGACTCGTGTGCGCCACCTCAAAAGAGTTGCTTGCAGTCGTAGTTCAGGTTAGCCACTGAGTCAAAGCTGGCTTGCTGCAGTTAAACTCCACCACCCCCTTGTTGATACCGATGCATATGTAGTTAGTTCTGATGTAAGTCTTGCTGGGTACATTTGTACTCACGTTTTCCTTATTTTATGTTTTGCAGAGAGACGTTAGTCTCGCTAGTAGTTCCGTGTGGACTTCGACGTTTAGCTTGATACCTCAGCTACGATCTTGTGCCCTCGGCAGGATCTGGTAGATAGTCAGGCTTCTCAGCCTTTTCATTTGTAGATGTCTGTACTCAGACATGTTAAGCTTCCGCATGTGCTTTGACTTGTATGCTCTGAATGTTGGGTCATGAGACCCATGTTTGTAATATCTCGCTCCTCGGAGCCTAATGAATAAATACTTGAGTCGTAGAGTTATGTTGTGATGCCATGTTGTATTTACACATATCGAGCATATTGTGTGTATGATTGAAATGCTTGCTATGTGTGGGATCCGACAATCTAGTTGTTTATCCTTGGCAGCCTCTCTTATGGGGAAATGTAGTCTAGTGCTTCCTTGAGCCATAGTAGTCCGCTACAGCCCAGTTCACCGGAGTCCTGCTAGCCCAGCACTACTGCTCAGGACACTTGACTGGCCGGCATGTGTTTCACTTCGTTCCTGTGTCTGTCCCTTCGGGGAAATGTCACGCGGTGACATCCGGAGTCCTTCCTAGCCTGCTACAGCCCGGGTTACCGGAGTCCTGTTAGCCCAGTGCTACAACCCGGATTCACACGCTGCTGACCGACATGCTCGAAGTGATTCATGTATGCCTGTCCCCATAGGTTAGTGCCGCTTTGGGTTCACGACTAGCCATGTCGGCCCGGGTTCCCTGTCATATGGATGCTAGCGACACTATCATATACGTGAGCTAAAAGGCGCATACGGTCCCGGGCCATGGTAAGGCGACACCCGTGGGAATACCGTGCATGAGGCCGCAAAGTGATATGAGGTGTTACCGGCTAGATCGATGTGACTTGGAATCAGGGTCCTGACATGTCATAAGGTCAATGTACAACTCCGGGTCGTCCTTTTACCATGGACATGGCTATTCGAATAGATAAACTTCCCTGCAGGGGTGCACCACATTTCCCAACACGCTCGATCCCATTTGGCCGAACACACTTTCCTAGGTCATGCCCGGTCTCGGAAGATCAACACGTCGCAGCCCTACATAGGCACAACAGAGAGGTCAGCACACCGATCTAAATCCTATGGCGCAGGGGTCTGGGCCCATCGCCCATTGCAAACCTGCACGTTGCGAATGTGGCGGCGAGCAGACCTAGCCTCCCTTATACAAGAGCAGGCATTCCAGTCCAACCCGGCGCGCGCCGCCCAGTCGCTGACGTCAAGAAGGCTTCGGCTGATACCACGACGATGAGGGCCCATAACTGCTCCCACGTAGTTGGTTAGTGCGTATAGGCCAGTGGCCAGACTCAGATCAAATACCCAGATCTTGTTAAACGTGTTAATTGAATTAACCGCGGACGCCGACCAGGGCCAGGCCCACCTCTCTCCTAGGTGGTCTCAACGTCCCCCGTCGCTTCACCACAAAGATCCACTCGGAGAACCGTCGGGATAAACGTCCTTTCGGTCCCAATCCATGAATCACTTGCGGGTACTCTACGAGCCATCCCAATTTATTCACCACATATATCATGTATTATGTATATAAGTATATACCCGTGATCACCTCCTGAGTGATCACGACCCGATAGTATAGCATGGCAGACGGACAAGAATGTAGGGCCACTGATGGAATACTAGCATCCTATACTAAGCATTTAGGATTGCAGGTAAAGGTAACTACAGTAGTAGCAAGGACAGGCTATGCATCAGGATAGGATTGACAGAAAGCAGTAACATGCTACACTACTCTAATGCAGGCAGTAGAGAGAAGAATAGGAGATATGTAATGATCAAGGGGGGCTTGCCTGGTTGCTCAATCTGGCAAGGAGTGGTCGTCAGTGATGTAGTCGTACTCAGTGGCATCAGCGCAGGTCTACCGGAGAAGAAGAGGGGGAGCGAAACAGTAAATACGGAGCAAACAAAGCATCACAAAAAATAACAAGGCAATACGTGGTGCAGGGGTGATCTAACGCAGGGATAGGTGATACGGCAAAGGCGGGGAAACATCGGGAAAGTATTCCCGGTGTTTCGCGTTTCAGACAGACGGACCGGAAAGGGACTGTTGCTGGTTCGCTATGCTAGGGACATGTGGTGAACGAACGAACTGCGTATTCGGATTCGTCTCGTCGTTCTGAGCAACTTTCATGTATAAATTATTTTCATCCGAGCTACGTATTATTTTTTATATTAATTTTTAAAGTTTTAATTCATTTTCTAGAAATCACTGGATCTAATTTAATTCGAAATTATAACAGTAATTACTTTTGTCTCCTAGTGTTACTCTAGCCTATGAGTATGCCAGTGGGGCTAGTGGGGTGGGTTGACCTAGTCAAAGATTGAATAGTCAAATGATGAATAGTGTAGGATGGTCCTATATGCCATGGTCTCAAATGTTAATAAAACAACTCACTAATTTAATCTAAGGGGGAATCCCACATGTCATCTACTAGTAGATAACCTAACTACTAATTAATCCTAAACTAATTGGACATGGCCAGAAATTAGTCACGACCAGCCACACACACAGCAAACACACACGCACACACACATAACACATAGCTAGGGGTTACTTTTGTTCCCTATTAACAGAACAAATCATTTTGCGATTTTCATAGGATTTAATTCATGCATCAAAAGGATTTGGTCCAATGGGATAAAATAGAGTTTGTCATGTATATTTTCCGCTCATATTATTTTTGCTCATGTTAGTAGTTGGTTAGCCACCGTTTTGGGACTGTTTAGAGGGTTTCTCATTGTAAAACTAGAAAATCTAGGTAGTAGCTACAAAGTACAGTAAGCAATGGTAGTAGTAGGATGCACCAGCAGCTAGTAGCAGAGGAGAGCGGGATTAGGGTGCAGCATGGTAGCCCGAACGGCCACAAGCGTAGGCAGCAGCAGCTTCGACAAGCAGTGGCAGCAGCAGCACTCGGTGTGGATGAGTGGGCATGGTGCGCGCGTGGACAGTGTTAGAGATTTAGGGTTTGCGGTCTACCTTTTAATTCCTCTGCGCTTATCCATGGTGCCATTCACAATTCGCATATCTGAGGCTATGGGGTAGGGACCTTCTTATAATGTCTTTCCAAAGAGTCCACCTCTTGTACAAATATAAGATTCCTAGTCTTTTCTACTAGTTTCTGTGATAGAGTCCAGATCAAATTACCAACCAGGATCATATTTGTCTGTTTTATGGATTCTATCCATTTTGTCCCCGAAGCATGCGCTTGTGAGCAACGTGCCATAATAGAGTGTAAATTCCTCTAATTATTAGATCAACATTAGGGCTGTAATCTAATTATATGATCTAGCTCCTTCCAATCATCATTATACACAGGTATATCTGGCCATGGGACCGGGCCGGGCCGGGCTTGGGCCGGGCCTAAAAAAGCCCACGACAAAAAACTGAGGCCCAGGCCCTCCCAGGCCCTACCATCGGGCCTACTTTTCAAGTCCAAGCCCGGCCCATCTGGTAAAAAGCCCTGAAAAGCCCTTAGGGCTTAGGGACATGGGCCGGGCCACTTCCTTAAAATGCCAATATGACAAGCCCAAGCCCGTCCAGGCCCTGCTGGTGGGCTCAAAACTTAGGCCCAAGCCTGGCCCACATGCAAGCCCATCGGGCCTAGGCCCTGGAATTTAGGGTCGGGCCTGGGTGGGCCGATAGGGACGGGCCGGAGATGGCCAGGACTATACACAGGTAGTCTTTCCAATATAAATAGTATATTGTATTCCACCGATAATCGACCAGCTTCCTTAAGTATATAAAACTTAAGTACGTTCCAGCAAGTAACAATTCCATGCTAAACATGTACAATAATTCCATGTATAAATACATGTATAATTACATAATGAGGTATTCCGAATATTTAACAATTCCAAGTAATTTGAATATAGTTGCAGGACACATAATTCCAACATCTCCCACTTGTCCAAAACGATCATTGAAATATTCATAAACCCATAGCCTTAAAATGCTTACCAAATACCTCATGACTAATAGGATTAGTCAAGGGGTCAGCAACCAGATTAACACTACGTTGAAAATCCAAAGAAATATATAGTGATACCTTCCCTCAACATGTTTCCTTGCCATGACACTTAAGATCATTAGAGACCTTTAGTTTCCGCCTAATTATTCCAGCATAGCTGTCCTCGGTGCCTCGAGTGTAATTCCACCTTTATAGGCACCTTGAGTATTTTGCTTCGTCAAGTAAAATTCTGCATCAATAGTTTTCCATCACATATATAATAATATGATTAATTCCACATCAAGACAAGTATAAGATAACCATGTTGAATAAATTTTCAAAACCACATAAATATCAAATCCAATCAGTAAATGAAGTTCCATAATTAACCAGGTTTTGAAATAAATTCCTGACTTCAGTCAGTGAACTTGCACCATATTAGTACTACAAAAAAATTGAATATGCGTACCTGGACTTATTTCTCATCTTGTAGATAGAGTAATAGCTTCCTCAATGCGTTTAGCTTCAATATAAATTTTAGAACAGGTGACTGGTTGTGGTGCACTTTCCACAATATTAAATGATGTGTGAGATTCCCTCAACTGCTCGTATTTCCTTCCACTGCTTGAATGAGCATAAATTCCGGTAGCTAAGGTATCATAATAAATGAAGATACATAGGAATTCCAGTACCATTTATTATTCTATTTTCCTTAGGAGTTCAAATATAATTCCTCACTAGTATGATTCCCTTTATCAAAGGTGTTTTAACAGATTTGCATCACTTCAAAATATTTTCTATGTATTTCCACTTGTAAAACATAGGATGTTTCAAATGTTTCTTTCATATGAAAGTTAAAACATGACCAAGCTTTCACTTCCATCAATGTGACTTTATCATTGCAAACAACAAAACAATATTAACATATACAATAATAATGCAAAATACTTTACACTAACATGTGTAGATGACCGCCTTGCTTCATTTAGAAAACCATATGACCTGCTATTCCATTGATGTGAAGCTCGTTGTAAGACCATACATTAATGTACTTAATTAGCAAATCATGTCTTTAGTTCCTCTTTCCCAAAATTCCAGGAAAGAGAGATTCCACAAAGTAAATTTTCCTTTGTGCAAAGAAGTGAATAGCAAGAGCGACATTATAATATTCCAATGAGACAAATTTCCTCACAAAAAAAAAACACTTACAAACAATGGGCTTGCGGTTGTTTGGTATGATAATAAGTTCCCAAACTATATAATTCCTCATTGAGTTTATTCCTTCCCGCATTTCTTCCACCCATAGTTGACAATGGTGAAAAAAATTAAGCCTTCTTAGGAGTCTTCCTCTACTATTTTGAGTGACTTCCCCAAAAATCACATAACAATTATCCATAGATTACATTCCAAGTTAATTCGTCCCACTTATCCTAACCATATCATGTTGGTGTTGGGGAACGTTGCAGAAAACAAAAAATTTCCTACGGTTTCACCAAGATCCATCTAGAAGTTCATCTAGCAATGAGTGATTGGATTGCATCTACATACCTTTGTAGATCACGCGCGGAAGCATTCAAAGAACGGGGATGAGGAAGTCGTACTCGACGTGATCCAAATCACCGGAGATCCTAGCGCTGAATGGACGGCACCTCCGCGTTCAACACACGTACGGTCAGCGTGACGTCTCCTCCTTCTTGATCCAGCAAGGGGGAAGGAGAGGTTGAGGAATATGGCTCCAGTAGCAGCACGACGGCGTGGTGGTGATGGAGTTGCAGTACTCCGGCAGGGCTTCGCCAAGCACTATGGAGGAGGAGGATGTGTTGGAGAGGGAGAGGGAGGCACCAAAGGCATGGGGTGAGAGGCCCTCCTTCCCCCACTATATATAGGGAGCCTAGGGGGGCGCCGGCCCTAGGAGATGCAATCTCCTAGGGGGGGGGGCGGCGGCCAAGGGAGGAATCCCTCCTCCCCAAGGCACCTAGGAGGTGCCTTCCCCCTTTAGGACTCTTCCTTTCTTGATCTCTTGGCACATGGGCCTCTTGGGGCTGGTGCCCTTGGCCCATACAGGCCAAGGCGCACACCCCTACAGCCCATGTGGCCCACCGGGGCAGGTGGCCCCACCCGGTGGACCCCCGGGACCCTTCCGGTGGTCCCGGTACAATACCGGTGACCCCGAAACTTGTCCCGATGCCCGAAATAGCACTTCCTATATATAATTCTTTACCTCCGGACCATTCCAGAACTCCTCGTGACGTACGGGATCTCATCCAAGACTCCGAACAACATTCAGGTTACTGCATATACATATCCCTACAACCCTAGCATCACCGAACCTTAAGTGTGTAGACCCTACGGGTTCGGGAGACATGTAGACATGACCGAGACGACTCTCCGGCCAATAACCAACAGCGGGATCTGGATACCCATGTTGGCTCCCACATGCTCCTCGATGATCTCACCGGATGAACCATGATGTCGAGGATTCAATCAATCCCGCATACAATTCCCTTCGTCAATCGGTATGTTACTTGCCCGAGATCCGATCGTCGGTATCCCAATACCTCGTTCAATCTCGTTACCGGCAAGTCCCTTTACTCGTACCGTAATGCATGATCCCGTGACCAGACACTTGGTCATTTTGAGCTCATTATGATGATGCATTACCGAGTGGGCCCAGTGATACCTCTCCGTCATATGGAGTGACAAATCCCAGTCTTGATCGTGTCAACCCAACAGTCACTTTCGGAGATACCCGTAGTATACCTTTATAGTCACCCAGTTACGTTGTGACGTTTGGTACACCCAAAGCACTCCTACGATATCCGGGAGTTACACGATCTCATGGTCTAAGGAAAAGATACTTGACATTGGAAAACTCTAGCAAACGAACTATACGATCTTGTGCTATGTTTAGGATTGGGTCTTGTCCATCACATCATTCTCCTAATGATGTGATCTCGGTATCAATGACATCCAATGTCCATAGTCAGGAAACCATGACTATCTGTTGATCAATGAGCTAGTCAACTAGAGGCTTACTAGGGACATGTTGGTGTCTATTATTCACACATGTATTACGATTTCCGGATAACACAATTATAGCATGAATAAAGACAATTATCATGAACAAGGAAATATATTAATAATGCTTTTATTATTGCCTCTAGGGCATATTTCCAATAGTCTCCCACTTGCACTAGAGTCAATAATCTAGTTACATTGTGACGAATCGAACACCCATGGAATTCTGGTGTTGATCATGTTTTGCTCTAGGGAGAGGTTTAGTCAACGGATCTGCTACATTCAGGTCCGTATGTACTTTACAAATATCTATGTCTCCATCTTGAACATTTTCACGAATGGAGTTGAAGCGACGCTTGATGTGCCTTGTCTTCTTGTGAAACCTGGGCTCCTTGGCAAGTGCAATAGCTCTAGTGTTGTCACAGAAGAGTTTGATTGGCCCCGACGCATTGGGTATGACTCCTAGGTCGGTGATGAACTCCTTCACCCAAATTGCTTCATGCGCTGCCTCTGAGGCTGCCATGTACTCCGCTTCACATGTAGATCCCGCCACGACGCTCTGCTTGCAACTGCACCAGCTTAGTGCCCCACCATTCAAAATATACACGTATTCGGTTTGTGACTTTGAGTCATCCAGATCTGTGTCGAAGCTAGTGTCGACGTAACCCTTTACGACGAGCTCTTCGTCACCTCCATAGATGAGAAACATTTCCTTAGTCCTTTTCAGGTACTTCAGGATATTCTTGACCGTTGTCCAGTGTTCCTTGCCGGGATTACTTTGGTACCTACCTACCAAACTTATGGCAAGGTTTACATCAGGTCTGGTACACAGCATGGCATACATAATAGAACCTATGGCTGAGGCATAGGGGATGACACTCATCTCTTCTATATCTTCTGCCGTGGTTGGACATTGAGCTGAGCTCAATTTCACACCTTGCAACACAGGCAAGAACCCCTTCTTAGACTGATCCATATTGAACTTCTTCAATATCTTATCAAGGTATGTGCTTTGTGAAAGACCTATGAGGCGTCTTGATCTGTCTCTATAGATCTTGATGCCTAATATATAAGCAGCTTCTCCAAGGTCCTTCATTGAAAAACTCTTATTCAAGTAGGCCTTAATGCTGTCCAAAAGCTCTATATCATTTCCCATCAAAAGTATGTCATCTACATATAATATGAGAAATGCTACAGAGCTCCCACTCACTTTCTTGTAAACACAGGCTTCTCCATAAGTCTGCATAAACCCAAACGCTTTGATCATCTCATCAAAGCGAATGTTCCAACTCCGAGATGCTTGCACCAGCCCATAAATTGAGCGTTGGAGCTTGCACACCTTGTCAGCATACTTAGGATCGACAAAACCTTCCGGCTGCATCATATACAATTCTTCCTTAAGGAAACCATTAAGGAATGCCGTTTTGACATCCATTTGCCATATTTCATAATCATAGAATGCGGCAATTGCTAACATGATTCGAACGGACTTCAGCTTCGCTACCGGTGAGAAAGTCTCATCGTAGTCAATCCCTTGAACTTGTCGATAACCCTTAGCGACAAGACGAGCTTTATAGATGGTCACATTACCATCCGCGTCTGTCTTCTTCTTAAAGATCCATTTATTTTCTATGGCTCGCCGCTCTACGGGCAAGTCAGTCAAAGTCCATACTTCATTTTCATACATGGATCCTATCTCGGATTTCATGGCTTCCAGCCATTTGTCAGAATCCGGGCCCGCCATCGCTTCTTCATAGTTCGAAGGTTCACCGTTGTCTAACAACATGATTTCCAAGACAGGGTTGCCATACCACTCTGGTGCGGAACGTGTCCTTGTGGACCTTCGAATTTCAGTAGGAGCTTGATCAAAAGTATCTTGATCATCATCATTAACTTCCTCTCTAGTCAGTGCAGGCACCTCAGGAACATTTTCTTGAGCTGCGCCATTTTCCGGTTCAAGAGGTAATACTTCATCAAGGTGTACTTTCCTCCCACTTACTTCTTTCGAGAGAAACTCCTTCTGTAGAAAGGATCCATTCTCGTCAACAAAGATCTTTCCTTCATATCTGAGGTAGAAGGTATACCCAATAGTTTCTTTAGGGTATCCTATGAAGACGCATTTTTCCGACTTGGGTTCGAGCTTTTCAGGTTGAAGTTTCTTGACATAAGCATCACATCCCCAAACTTTTAGAAACGGCAGCTTAGGTTTCTTCCCAAACCATAATTCATACGGTGTCGTCTCAACGGATTTCGACAGAGCCCTATTTAAATTGAATGCGGCAGTCTCTAAAGCATATCCCCAAAAAGATAGCGGTAAATCGGTAAGAGACATCATAGATCGCACCATATCTAATAGAGTGCGATTACGACGTTCAGACACACCATTACGCTGAGGTGTTCCAGGCGGCGTGAGTTGCGAAACTATTCCACATTTTCTTAAGTGTGTGCCAAACTCGTGACTCAAGTATTCTCCTCCACGATCCGATCGTAGGAACTTGATTTTCCTGTCACGTTGATTCTCAACCTCACTCTGAAATTCCTTGAACTTTTCAAAGGTTTCAGACTTGTGTTTCATTAAGTAGACATACCCATATCTACTCAAGTCATCAGTGAGGGTGAGAACATAACGATAGCCACCGCGAGCCTCAACGCTCATTGGACCGCACACATCAGTACGTATGATTTCCAATAAGTTGGTTGCTCGCTCCATTGTTCCTGAGAACGGAGTCTTGGTCATTTTACCCATGAGGCATGGTTCGCACGTGTCAAATGATTCGTAATCAAGAGACTCTAAAAGTCCATCTGCATGGAGCTTCTTCATGCGTTTGACACCTATGTGACCAAGGCGGCAGTGCCACAAGTAGGTGGGACTATCATTATCAATCTTACATCTTTTGGTATTCACACTATGAATATGTGTAGCATTACGCTCGAGATTCATTAAGAATAAACCATTCACCATCGGAGCATGACCATAAAACATATCTCTCATATAAATAGAACAACCATTATTCTCGGATTTAAATGAGTAGCCATCTCGTATTAAACGAGATCCTGATACAATGTTCATGCTCAAACTTGGCACTAAATAACAATTATTGAGGTTCAAAACTAATCTCGTAGGTAAATGTAGAGGTAGCGTGCCGACGGCGATCACATCGACCTTGGAACCATTCCCGACGCGCATCGTCACCTCGTCCTTCGCCAGTCTCCGCTTATTCCGCAGCTCCTGCTTTGAGTTACAAATGTGAGCAACTGCACCGGTATCAAATACCCAGGAGCTACTACGAGTACTGGTAAGGTACACATCAATTACATGTATATCACATATACCTTTCGTTTTGCCGGCCTTCTTGTCTGCTAAGTATTTGGGGCAGTTCCGCTTCCAGTGACCACTTTCCTTGCAATAAAAGCACTCACTCTCGGGCTTGGGTCCATTCTTTGGCTTCTTCCCAGCAGCTTGTTTGCCGGGCGCGGCAACTCCCTTGCCGTCCTTCTTGAAGGCTTTCTTACCCTTGCCCTTCTTGAACTTAGTGGTTTTATTCACCATCAACACTTGATGTTCCTTTTTGACTTCTACCTCTGCTGATTTCAGCATTACAAATACTTCAGGAATGGTCTTTTCCATCCCCTGCATATTGAAGTTCATCACAAAGCTCTTGTAGCTCGATGGAAGCGACTGAAGGATTCTGTCAATGACCGCGTCATCCGGGAGATTAACTCCCAGCTGAGTCAAGCAGTTATGCAACCCAAACATAGTGATTATGTCCTCACTGACAGAACTGTTTTCCTCCATCTTACAGCTGAAGAATTTGTCGGAGACTTCATATCTCTCGACCCGGGCATGAGCTTGGAAAACCATTTTCAGCTCTTCGAACATCTCATATGCTCCGTGTCTCTCAAAACGCTTTTGGAGCCTCGGCTCTAAGCTGTAAAGCATGCTGCACTGAACGAGGGAGTAGTCATCGGTACGTGCCTGCCAAGCGTTCATAACGTCTTGTTCTACAGGGAGAACAGGTGCGTCACCCAGCGGTGCTTGTAGGACATAATCTTTCTTGGCAGCTATGAGGATGATCCTCAGGTTCCAGACCCAGTCCGTGTATTTGCTGCCATCGTCTTTCAGCTTGGTTTTCTCTAGGAACGCATTGAAGTTGAGGACTACGTTGGCCATTTGATCTACAAGACATATTGTAAAAAATTTAGACTAAGTTCATGATAATTAAGTTCATCTAATCAAATTATTCAATGAACTCCCACTTAGATAGACATTCCTCCTGTAATCTAAGTATAACATGATCCGAGTTAACTAGGCCGTGTCCGATCATCACATGAGACGAACTAGTCAACATCGGTGAACATCTTCATGTTGATCGTATCTTCTATACGACTCATGCTCGACCTTTCGGTCTTCTATGTTCCGAGGCCATGTCTGTACATGCTAGGCTCGTCAAGTCAACCTAAGTGTTTGCATGTGTAAATCTGTCTTACACCCGTTGTATGTGAACGTTGGAATCTATCACACCCGATCATCACGTGGTGCTTCGAAACAACGAACTGTCGCAACGGTGCACAGTTGGGGGGAACACTTTCTTGAAATTATTATGAGGGATCATCTTATTTACTACCGTCGTTCTAAGCAAACAAGATGTACAAAACATGATAAACATCACATGCAATCAAATAATAACAGTGACATGATATGGCCAATATCACATAGCTCCTTTGATCTCCATCTTGGGGCTCCATGATCATCTTGTCACCGGCATGACACCATGATCTCCATCATCATGATCCATGAAGTTGCTCGCCAACTATTACTTATACTACTACGGCTAACGCGTTTAGCAATAAAGTAAAGTAATTTACATGGCATTTCTCAATGACACGCAGGTCATACAAAAATAAAGACAACTCCTATGGCTCCTGCCGGTTGTCATACTCATCGACATGCAAGTCATGATTCCTATTACAATAGCATGAACATCTCATACATCACATATATTTCATTCATCATTCATCACAACTTTGGCCATATCATATCACAAAGCACTTGCTGCAAAAACAAGTTAGACATCCTCTAATTGTTGTTGCAAGTTTTACGTGGCTGAAAAAGGGCTCTAGCAAGAACGTTTTCTTACCTACGTTAAAGCCACAACGTGATTTGTCAACTTCTATTTACCCTTCATAAGGACCCTTTTCATCGAATCTGCTCCAACTAAAGTGGGAGAGACAGACACCCGCCAGCCACCTTATGCAACTTGTGCATGTTAGTCGGTGGAACCGGTCTCACGTAAGCGTACGTGTAAGGTTGGTCCGGGCCGCTTCATCCCACAATACCGTTGAAGCAAGATAAGACTAGTAGCGGCAAGAAAGTTGACAACATCAACGCCCACAACAAATTGTGTTCTACTCGTGCAAGAGAACTACGCATAGACCTAGCTCATGATGCCACTATTGGGGAACGTTGCAGAAAACAAAAAATTTCCTATGGTTTCACCAAGATCCATCTAGGAGTTCATCTAGCAACGAGTGATTGGATTGCATCTACATACCTTTGTAGATCACGCGCAGAAGCGTTCAAAGAACGGGGATGAGGAAGTCGTACTCGATGTGATCCAAATCACCGGAGATCCTAGCGCCGAACGGACGGCACCTCCGCGTTCAACACACGTACGGTCAGCGTGACGTCTCCTCCTTCTTGATCCAGCAAGGGGGAAGGAGAGGTTGAGGAAGATGGCTCCAGCAGCAGCACGACGGCGTGGTGGTGATGGAGCTGTAGTACTCCGGCAGGGCTTCGCCAAGCACTATGGAGGAGGAGGATGTGTTGGAGAGGGAGAGGGAGGCACCAAAGGCGTGGGGTGAGAGGCCCTCCTTCCCCCACTATATATAGGGAGCCTAGGGGGGGCTCCGGCCCTAGGAGATGCAATCTCCTAGGGGGGGGGGGGCGGCCAAGGGTGGAATCCCTCCTCCCCAAGGCACCTAGGAGGTGCCTTCCCCCTTTAGGACTCTTCCTTTCTTGATCTCTTGGCGCATGGGCCTCTTGGGGCTGGTGCCCTTGGCCCATACAGGCCAAGGCGCACACCCCTACAGCCCATGTGGCCCCCCGGGGCAGGTGGCCCCACCCGGTGGACCCCCGGGACCCTTCCGGTGGTCCCGGTACAATACCGGTGACCCCGAAACTTGTCCCGATGCCCGAAATAGCACTTCCTATATATAATTCTTTACCTCCGGACCATTCCGGAACTCCTCGTGACGTCCGGGATCTCATCCAGGACTCCGAACAACATTCTGGTTACTGCATATACATATCCCTACAACCCTAGCATCACCGAACCTTAAGTGTGTAGACCCTACGGGTTCGGGAGACATGTAGAGATGACCGAGACGACTCTCCGGCCAATAACCAACAGCGGGATCTGGATACCCATGTTGGCTCCCACATGCTCCTCGATGATCTCATCGGATGAACCATGATGTCGAGGATTCAATCAATCCCGCATACAATTCCCATCGTCAATCGGTATGTTACTTGCCTGAGATCCGATCGTCGGTATCCCAATACCTCGTTCAATCTCGTTACCGGCAAGTCACTTTACTCGTACCATAATGCATGATCCCGTGACCAGACACTTGGTCACTTTGAGCTCATTATGATGATGCATTACCGAGTGGGCCCAGTGATACCTCTCCGTCATATGGAGTGACAAATCCCAGTCTTGATCCGTGTCAACCCAACAGTCACTTTCGGAGATACCCGCAGTATACCTTTATAGTCACCCAGTTACGTTGTGACGCTTGGTACACCCAAAGCACTCCTACGGTATCCGGGAGTTACACGATCTCATGGTCTAAGGAAAAGATACTTGACATTGGATAACTCTAGCAAACGAACTATACGATCTTGTGCTATGTTTAGGATTGGGTCTTGTCCATCACATCATTCTCCTAATGATGTGATCTCGGTATCAATGACATCAAATGTCCATAGTCAGGAAACCACGACTATCTTTTGATCAACGAGCTAGTCAACTAGAGGCTTACTAGGGACATGTTGGTGTCTATTATTCACACATGTATTACAATTTCCGGATAACACAATTATAGCATGAATAAAGACAATTATCATGAACAAGGAAATATAATAATAATGCTTTTATTATTGCCTCTAGGGCATATTTCCAACACAAGCGGCCCCCAAAGAATGTCATCTTAAGGCTGTGAAAAGGATAGTGAGATACCTAACACATACACCAAATTTTGGCATTTGGTATCCTAAGAGGTCTTCTTTTGATCTTGTTGGCTACTCCAATTCGGACTATGCCGATGACAAGGTTGATAGAAATTCTACTTCAGGTATTGTCAATTTCTTGGTAGATCTCTTGTATCTTGATCCTCCAAGAAACAAAACTGGGTATCCTTATCCACCGCCGAAGCGGAATACATTTCTGCTGGTTCATGTTGTGCTCAATTACTTTGGATGACCCAAACTCTTAAAGATTATGGGATCTATGTGAAACGTGTTCCATTGCTTTGTGACAATGAAAGTGCTATTAAGATTGCTCATAATCCCGTGCAACATTCTCGAACCAAGCATATTGAAGTTCATCACCATTTCATTCGAGATCACGTTGCCAAAGGGGACATTGATCTTAAGCATGTTCGTACCGATAAGCAATTGGCGGATATATTCACCAAACCGCTTGATGAGAAAGTATTTTGCCGTTTGAGGGGTGAATTGAACATCATTGATGCTTCAAACTTGGAGTAGAAACTCCATTTGGATACATGCATGGCATGAGCCTTTGACTAACCCTTGATGTTTTTCTTACGATGATGATCATATGTCTTGGATAGATTTGCAACCTTGCATGCTATCTAACCCTTGTAGGTACTTGGATGAATCAAAATCTATGAGATTGCAAAGCACTCACATCTTGAACAATCTCTACATCACGAATTCTCTACAATGTGGTGGTTGAAGACAGGGAAGCATGAAATCTGTCAACATATCCTTTGACCATTTCCATGCATTTAATTTGGTATCAAATTCTTTATTGTCAATTTGGATACACAAGTGCTCTTCCTTGCAAGACTAACCCATGTAGGTAGATGAACTCAAACTACAAGTGGTACTCCCAATCCTTGATGAGCTACAACAACCTTGAGCATCCCACGCAAGTTCAACTACATGATTGAGTTCAACACCACCACCCAAGGTATGTTATTCCATCTTAGAGAAGCTTTACCCCAAGTCATGGGTCAAAGCAACTCAACAAGATATGAATACATCAAATGCTTAAACGAAAAATGGTAACCCCATTTTGAGCTTAAACGATGAGTACGACCTACGATCAAGTTTTCTCACTTGACTCCTTAGTCAATATACTCTAACATAGGTGACTTTGTCACTGACCAATTCTAGATGAAGTTCTCTAGTGTTTATCTGTACTCTTGCATTTGTCTCTTTCATATTTGTTTCCCTTCATCTAGATTTTTTTCCCTTTTTCTTTGTTTTGTTCTGCATTCCCTGCATCCAATTCATTGCAAATCTTTGTGAGATCTTATTTCCCTAGTGAGATGAGGTGACAAATGTTCTATCTATGTTGAACTCGGTCACACCGGTCTATAGCTTTCGGTCAAACCGAACCATTTTGGTGCCACCGAAGAATACAACTCGGTATTACCGATTTCACCACAGAGAAGACAGTTTGCCAATTGTATCCTGCATGTTTTTTTTCCAGATCCACTCAATGATTCTTGTCCTCTACCAGCATCACACTCTGAATTCTCCTTTGCTCTGCGACTCAGGGACCAAACCTATTTTGACTCACAATCCAAAAGATCCCTTCTTGGAAATTGATGTCAAAGGGGGAGAGAGAGATCGCATCAAAGCTTAATCACTTAAAAAGGGTGAGAGTACTTCAAAGGAGGAGAATGCTTAATCACATCAAACGGAGAGCCAGACCCCAGATGCTTGGTCTTGGTATTCAAGACGAGAGAAGCCACATGTCTTTAAGAGGGGAAAGACATGTCATGTTAGTCTGTCTTATGTTTCTGTGCTCTGATCAGTTTTGCTCTGATTTTCTGTTCCATATATTCTCCCATTATCAATTATAAGATTCAGGGGGAGAAAGACATCTATGGGAAGGAAATCTTGAATTCATTGCATATCTTTATCATTCGGGACATGTCTATATCCAATGGGAGTACCTAGTACTCATTCTCTACATGTCATCCCAGTCTTGGTACTCTTGCGGTTTGCCGTCTGCTATGTTTAGTAGATATATTTGTGTTATCTAACCTTGTTTACTCAGGTCCATCTCTTCCTAAGCTAGCTTAAGACCACAAGGTAAGTATATGCATCTCATTCATGTGCAAGATGATGTCTTGCTGATGTACATATTGTTTGCAAGAAGGACTCATGAACATGAAGGTACAATTCCTATATCCACATCATTTGCTCTGATGCATATAGCCAAGATACATGTAACTCATTGCTTGCTCTGTAATAATTATGCATTCACATGCTCTCATATGCCATAGTTACATGGATGCATACATATAGGGGGAGCCTATGCATGTTACATGTCCTTCCAAAGCTTTAGTTGCTATTCCCTATATCTTTATCTAAAGCTTTGATGTATGTTGTCATCAATTACCAAAAAGGGGGAGATTGAAAGCACAAGTGCTCACTTGGTGGTTTTGGTAATTAATGTCAACATATCTCTTGATGCACTAATGTTTTTATCTAGTATATTTCATATAGGTTCAATAGATGGACTGGCATGGACAAGAGGATGTGGAAACCCTTCAAGATGCTAAGGACAAAGTATTGGCTCAAGATCAAGAGCTCAAGGCTCTACATTTTTAGTTTAGTGATCCAAGATCACATTGAGTCCTTAGGAAAGCCAATACTATTAAAAGGGGGTGAGGTGTTGCTTAATGGCTTGCTTGCTCAAAGTGCTTAGTAATATGCTCCAAAGCCCTCAACCACTTTCTCCTATCCACATATGTCCCAAACCGAAAGTCAAATTCGGACCCACCAATTTGATCCATCCGGCGCCACCGAGTTCACTTGACATAGCCACTGCCAGAAAGCCTAATCAATTCGGTCTCACCGATGGGATCTCGGTCTCACCAAGATGGGATCGCAAACTCTCTGTTACCTGTTGTAATTATTTTGGTCCCACCGAGATAAGCAATCGGTCCCACCGAGTTTGCCTGAACAACTCTCTGTTTTGCTTATTACCAAAATCGGTCTCACCGAGTTTGTGTAATCGGTCAAACCGAGATGAGGTTTTACCCTAACCCTAGCACATCGGTCCCACCGAAATACCTAACAGTCACATTATGAACTGAATCGGTCTGACCGAGTTTTCTGATTCTGTCCCACTTAGTTTGGTGAATTGTGTGTAACAGTAGATTTTGTGTGGCGGCTCTATATACCCCTCCACCCTTCATTCATTATGGGGGAGAGCCATCAGAACGTGGCTAAACTTCTAGCACTCATTTTCTGAGAGAGAACCACCTACTCATGTGTTGAGACCAAGATATTCCATTCCAAACATTCAAATCTTGATCTCTATCCCTCCCTAAGTTGCTTTCCACTCAAATCATCTTTCCACCAAATCCAAATCAGTGAGAGAGAGTTGAGTGTTGGGGAAACTATCATTTGAAGCACAAGAGCAAGGAGTTCATCATCAACACACCATCTATTACCTCTTGGAGAGTGGTGTCTCCTAGATTGGTTAGGTTTCACTTGGAGCCTCTGTCAAGATTGTGGAGTTGAACGAAGGAGTTTGTACGGGCAAGGAGATCGCCTACTTTGTGAAGATCTACCCTAGTGAGGCAAGTCCTTCGTGCGCGATGGCCATGGTGGGATAGACAAGGTTGCTTCTTCGTGGACCCTTCATGGGTGGAGCCCTCCGTGGACTCGTGCAACTGTTACCCTTCGTGGGTTGAAGTCTCCATCAATGTGGATGTACGATAGCACCACCTATCGGAACCACGCCAAAAATCTCCGAGTCTCCAATTGCGTTTGTACATTCCAATCCCATCCCTTTACTTTCTTGCAAGTTGCATGCTTTACTTTCCGCTGCTCATATACTCTTGCCATGCTTTCTTGAATGTATTGTGAATGGTTAAACTTGTGCTAAAACTCCACCTTAACTTAAAGAAATTAAAAACTGCCACTTTTCGTTACAAAGAGTCTATTCACCCCCCTCTAGACACATCTTCTTGATCCTTTCACCAGGTCCCTTGAGCACGCCGGTGGCCAGCTCAACGGAAACGGAGGCCTATCGCGCCGGCAAGCCGCCATCGCCACCGCCCCTGCCTCTACTCTGTTTGAGCGGGAGGTTGGGGATGAACCCGACAGGTGGGCCCCGCGTGTCAGCGACCCTGACGGCCGGGCCTGCGGGTTAAGTGGACACGACTTCTTTGGGAGTCGTCTCCCTGTGGCCAAGGCGTATTCTTGGTGGGCGCCTTCGACGTCACCTCCTTTGCCCGCGCAGCCGAACCGCTGGGTCGGCCCACTTGCTATTCCGCGCTCAGTGCACACTGTCGTCGCCCAGATCCAGCCCCTTTTGTTAAATTCTTTTATTTTTTATTTTTCTGTAGATTTGTAAAATCTCCCAGATATTCAAATGAACTGCAAATCTTGTAATTCAAGTTTCTAGTGGCTTCCAAATTCTTTATCTACCTCATGATGCATCATGCACATTTTTTCCAGAAAAGTTTTCTTCACACATAATTATATAAACCCCATTTTTCATTTCTAAGCAAAATTTTAGAAAATCACAGAGGGCTCAAATTTGATCCAAATGCCATGTTTCAAATTTCCAGATACATCTGAGTTCATAACTTAGGTTATGAACATTTTTCTTAATACTTTCTGTGCCACACAAAATAATGAACCATTTCTTCATGTTTCTCAACTTTGCAAATCCCTAGGAAAATCATTTGAACTCCAAATTCAGTGAAACCAAATCCTAGACGTTTCTAAATTCACGCCTAGGGAAATGAGTGCATTTTCTATTTTTTTCAAAATAGTGTTTCTGTACACTTCTTGCAAATCCATTAATCCCTTGATTCCATCGGATTGAAATGTTCAGAAATATCCACTAATCCAATTCCAATGAAACCACTCTGGTTATTTTTCATATAACTAGAGATGTCCTAGAAAAGTCAAATTCATATTTTTAGAGCAATTTATTCTTGCCTTTTTGTGTTGCTTATTGTGATTGCATTCGGAGATAGTTGACGAAGTAAACGGAATACTCGGAGATGGACCAGAAGGATTGAAGACCTTGCAGAGCCAGGCAAGCAGTACCTTGACCATGTCTATGAAACCCTTTTTATGCATTTCATATAGCACCTTATTATTTGTTGCATCTAAATCATGATGAGATGGTAACCACTTTAGTGGGTTGCCCTGTTACTCCCTTGTTGATACTTGTATTGTGCATGACCCTACCTTCCTGTGAGGGTTATGCGGGTGGGAGTAGATAGGATGCTAAAGTAGTTGCTACGCAAATGGGACAAGTATGCATGGTGATGGAGACAAAAGTATTCTCAAAGACTTTTCGAAAACCCCGTCGGGTGCCATTAATGCCCAAGGGAGATGTTGAGATAGCTAACCACTTGATAAATAAGTGGTGTCCGAGGCAAGTGAGTGTGTTCTTTTCGAAAACAAATTGGTTTAAGTTGCGACCGTTACTCCAATCTTACATGAGCAACCACTCTACCCTTATATGGGAAAGGGCATTATTGATTACCTAGTTCATGCTAACATGGATGCCCGCATTACTAGTGATAGGAGTGGCGTGTTCACACTCAGGACGGGGTTGTGCCAGGTAGGGTGGCCATGACTATTTTTATAGGGCAACGGACACACCGTTGGTACCCCATGCTTGTGATACGTGATGAATATGGGAGCGTGGCTCAACAAAAAAAAATATTATGCGACAATGTTTGGCACGGGGGCTGCTACCAATCGATTGGACTCCTTGTTAGTCATGGCCAAGGAAAGGTAGTGATCGGGTGCTTCCCCCGAGTACTTGAGGTACTACAAGATCATCGATGACACGAAAGCTTCCCGGATCTTGTGGGTAAAGTGTGCAACCTCTGTAGAGTGTCAAACTATTCGAATAGCCATGTCCATGGTCAAGGATAGTTGGGTAACTACTCTTGGGCTATGTCCAAATGTTTGTGAAACCTGATGTGTGTGTGTGTATGGATGAGTGGAAAGAACTACTTGGGTCAAGTCAAAAGACCTGACATGTTGATTAAGATGGAGTTGATCCAAACTCTGTTTATGTTGATATCTGTAACCTGTCGACATGGTTACTTAAATTCTTATGATGCATTCTTTACAAATTGTTGAACGTGTCATAGCACTCAAAACTAGCTTTCTGCAAAATATATATTATCCATATGATGCATTGTTGTACCTTGTTCCACAACATGGGTTGCTTGCGAGTACATTCAAAGTACTCATTGGCTTGCCACTGGTTATTTTATTGGCCAGGCATGAAAGAACATATATAATGATGAGTACCTTGGTGACGAACAAGCGAGCTAGGACGCCTGCCAGTCAGAATGCCTATAGGGTTAAGTCAGATGGCATGGGTCCAAGTCATCGACAAAGATTTTCGCTGCGATGTTGTACTCAAGACTTGACCCTAATGTTCATAGTTTATGTAAGATGGTATGTATGGATGCAAGACTCTTGCTATTCAGCTTCTGTGTGTTCAGTGAGTATTGATCTCTGGGATCACTGTACACGTGCATTCGATGATCACAACTTATAAGTTGGGGTCCCCACATGTTGGCACCTACGGGATAAACTGCATCCATGGCAAAGGCAAGGAGATAATCCCAGAGCTGGTACTATGTCTGCTGCGGTATGAGGAGAAGGGGGAACCAAACGACAGCCTCAGAGTTAGAAAGGGAAGTGGGATCTCTGCCCTGCCCATAAACAAATATAATTCAGCCACGCACTAGGTGCGCCCGGGTCAAGGTTCTGTTAAAATTACATCCGATGCTACTTTTCTACCAAATACTGGCCAGTGTTGAGCAAGAGCAGTGGCGAGGAATTATATGGGTCAAGTGTTTCTTGTGGATTGGTAGAAACTCCTCACACTCGAGAAGCATAGAGGAAGCTGAATCACGAGCCGCCCTGACTGGCCTGCATGTTTTGGCAGCTGAGTACAAAGGCCTTATAGAATTGGAGATGGATTGCATGGCAATCGTCAGAGAGCGAAGAAACTGGGGTTGGCCGAGAAAAGAAAAGTCAAGTGGCTAGGTGTTTAAAAAAGAAAAAAGAGATTAGTCAAATACGACCTAGAGGAAGACGTGGGATGTGGGAATGAATGCCCCGCTGGTACGTTCCGAGCCATCCATTTCCAACTCCGCTGTGGTCACGCTTCAACCCGCCACATCCGCTGGCCACCGCCGCTGCGACCTTGTTTCGAGCCGCCGCGTTTCCTCTTGTGGTGGTTGATCCCCTTTTGCAAGAAATGGAGAGAGTGGCTAAATCACCGTTGACATTACTAGGGGATATTCACGGACGCTATATACAGATCATCTGTCGTTCGGACGAGTCAGGTGATATCCGTCCAGTCTAT
Organism: Triticum aestivum; assembly: GCF_018294505.1. Classification (NCBI taxonomy): domain Eukaryota; kingdom Viridiplantae; phylum Streptophyta; class Magnoliopsida; order Poales; family Poaceae; genus Triticum; species Triticum aestivum. Next base: position 230,268,869 of record NC_057803.1, read on the forward strand.
TTTTATAGCATGTGTTAATTTCTTTAAAGAGCAATTACTCTGGTCTTGCAATATTTTATGCAGGACAATTATTCACTGCAAGGACAATCATCATGCCACGGATGCAGAGCTCGCGATAACGTTATCACGCGCCAGCATCCGATTGTCATACTGCTCGATGAACATGGTTGCAAGTCGCTACCCTTGCGGACCAGTCTACATCAGCACATCAGGGCCACGCCCGCTTACACAAGATGCCTAATGGACATGCACAAGCTACCACCTCGCGGTCCGGTCGGCTTCAGCATATTGAGGAAACAAGAGAGTGGGCCACAGATAAATTGTCCAGGCCACTGCTTGAGCCGGCGATTCAAAAACCATCAAAATAAACAAGAGAAGAAAACGGCCTGGAAGAGCCATATGAGCCGGACTAAGAAGGAATAACAAGCAATGGGAGGACATACGATGCACATAACAAAGATCATCAACTCACCACCTCGCCTCCAACTTCGACAAATTCCAGCGTTCCGTTGTCAACTATATGGTGATTTATGCCACAGACAAGTATGAAGAATCTCAAGCCGACTCCTCGAGTCGTCTTAAGACTCAGGGGCTACACAGACATGACTTAGCAGAATTGGCCGGTTATCACAAATTCAAGAACCCCAGGTTATTTCAAGGAAGACAACCTGGTCCCGGAGACAGCTGCCACATTGGTGAAAATTTAAAAGGTCATCAGAAAATTTCTGTCTCAAAAAGTGCCAGGCAATTAGAAAGGTCCGGTTCAAAGGAAAGATTCCAGATTGTCACAAAAATTCCTGTTCAGAATCCATCTCAAGGGAAATCTGTCTCTCACAAAGTTTTGAGCTCTCAATATCCGACTCAACATCCGGTTCAAGAGGAATCCATCTCTCGCTAGTTCGAGTTCTTAGAAAAGTTAAACGTTGCCAAAGAGAACTTGTTGCCATGATGCACGATTCAAACATGGGTATCCTGCCTTATTGTCTTATCATATTATGATCAATGTAATAGAGCCGACATCCCCACAATTTGGGGCCTCTATGTTTCATCCCATATTTACTGGGTATGAGTCTTTATTAATTGATCATAAGGTCACTTGGGGGCTTCCAACTCACTGAGTTTAGCTTTAGTACACTCTTGATTGGCAAATAAACATCATTATGTGGGTTAAACCTGCCTGTTTGCAACTTGCTACTCCAACAGGTGACCTGCCATAATCTTGACAGTCAATCTTTTATGACCCTAAACTTGTCAAGGTTAAAATGGCGATTTTTGTCATGTGAGAGCCAGCCTACACAGAGTGAGGATAAACTCACCTCGTTTGCTTGTTGCTACTCCACCATGTGATTTGCCGTATTCTTGACAATCAATCTATATGACCCTTAACAAGTCAACATTAAAACGTTGATATATATCACATGGGAGCCGGCTTATGGGAGGAACGACAATCATGCCAGCTTCATTGAAGCAAGATTCGAGCCTTAAAAGTCGATCTTATGTCGATCCTTGAAAGCCGACATTTTTATACTCTGTTATCATACACATACATCATCATACATTGCATCACCATTGCATCATCATAACATGCATCATATATGCATGGATATACTGGTTTATATTATAGGAACCGATTTTCAAACCAGGTTACGTATTCCAATCTTTAATAGCCAACACTGCTGGATTTTCATTATGGTTATCATAACCAGTATTAAATGATTGAGGTTTTCAAACCGGGTTATATTATTCAAATCTGTAATGGCCAACATGGCTGGATTCTCATTATGGTTATCATAACCAGTATTGGATGATTATGATTTTCAATGCCGCTACAGAGAAATGGCTATTATATCCTCATTCAAAAATACCAGCTTACAACAAGGAGCATGTTTCAATATTGATATGCAAAGCATTCAGCAACATCATTCAGACGGTGGATATGATTTTATTTTACAATGGAAGGAATAGTCCCGAGTCGCTGCAGGCACACGACCCGGTACTTGGGGTATATATTACTCAAATCAAGATTACATCAAGTATGCAAGTCCCATGTCACTGCAAGCATGCACCATGGCACTTGGGGGCTAATGCAAGTTGCTTTTCAAATCATCACATTGTCAACAAACCTGGTTATATCAAGGAGATGAGCCGGCCCTTCTATCATTTTATAAGTCCCATCCCATCACATACTGATGACCTGGCCTTTGGGGGCTACACATTGCTCCTCAAGTCCATATAATCAGATCTGCAAAAGTCCCTGCTCATTATTGCATAACGACCTAACCCTTGGGGGCTACACTGGTTGAATTTTTATGAGCATAAGGCAGTTACAAGTCCTAGGTTGCTGCAGGCAAGACAACCCAGTACTTGGGGCTTCATATGTCGAACATTCAACTTATGATTGGTGACTCGGACGAACAACCCGGATTTCTCCAAGGTCGCATCATTTATATTGAAGCAAGTCTTAGGCTATCACTGCATTCCACTCTTAAGACTTGGGGGCTACAAGTGATATGGATATAAGGAAGGTATACCTTCAAATTTTTAGTTATAAGTGAACCAGGTCTCCGGGCTATTCAGACAAGTTAACTTAACATCATACTGATTTTTCATCGAAGACTGAAGTGTTGAAAGTTGGCACAACATCAGACGGATTTTCTTTTTATCAAGACAAGGCATAGCTCAAAAATATCATAAGGTTTATTTTTTCTACAAGGAGCCAACGTCAGTTTATTGATATAACAGAGATTCAGACTTTCCAGGAGCTAGTCAACTGGTCTTTTTTGAGTGAGCCGGTCTCTTTACATATTCTTATTTCAAGAGTTTAGCATGAATAAATTCAAAGCTAACCTGGGGGCTAATATTAGGGATATTCCCCACGACCAAGACCTGGCTCATAAGGGTAAGCCGCCCTGAGGCTTAAAGTCATCTCTAGGCTTAAGTCGCCCTGGCGTTAAGTCATCTCTGGGCTTAAATTGTCCTAATGTTAAGTCCTTTTTTGGCTTAAGCATCCATGTTAACCTGCCATGATGAGTCCCAGAGATGAGTCCCGGAAGATGAGACACCTGAAGATAAACCCTGAAGGTAAGCTGCTCGGATGTAAGCCGCCCAACGTAAGCCATCCGGACTTAAGTCGCCCAACAGACAGTTGTAACCTGGCAGACAGATCCTAACCCGACAGACATATCCTACCCGGCCAATACTTAGCCACGAAAATGAGCTGCCTGGAGATAAGAAGCCCACGAAGAGAAGCCCGGGGTTAAGAAGCCCACGAGAAGAAGCCAGAAATAGGCTAAGTCCTAATCCTACTAGGACTCTACATGTAACCCGCCCCTTCGACTTATATAAGGAGGGGTAGGGCACCACAAGAGGGTCAGGTTTTACAAGTCAAAATAGACATGACTTAGATAGACAAGTTTTAATCAAGATCAAAGTACATGCTCTCGAGATAGAGGTAGTGAAACACCGCCCTTGTAACTAAGATCATCATCAATATCAATCAAGCAGGATGTAGGCTTTTACCTCCACCGTGAGGTGCCGAACCTAGGTAAAATCTCGCGTATCTCGTCCCGCTCAACCCTATTCAATCTACCACTTAGATGTGTTGGCCTCACGACTAAGTCCTCACACTAGGACATCTTGCCATGACAAAACCACGACAATACGCATAATAATTTTTTTAACCTTTGCCAGATAAGATAATTTCCATATCTTACACCAAATCGTATTAACTATGGTTCGTCCCACGCAGTTGGTATGCCAAAGTTTGCTTCCATGTTGATGGTCCCATTCCATAAAATAGGCTGACCAAACCAAAAACATACATTTTTCGTATAACTCCAAGTGATGAAATATGGCATATCATATTTTTCTGCTTTTAGACCGTTTGTTACCACTAGTAGTGGAATTCCCTCTTTAATTAAGCAGTAACGTACAAGAAGTCCATGGGTAGTGAGTGTCGAAGCTACGATGGTGGAAGGGTATTGCCTTCTTGGTAGGGATGTGTTCAAGTTAAATACTCAGAAGATTACATCATGTGCAGGTTGTTGCTAAGCTTTGCCCCTACTCCAAGCTATACAAGATAAGGCTCAACTTATACTAACAACCTGCGCCATTTACACAAGATACACATGCATACAATATACATGACATCTACGCCACATTACACACCTGAAAAACCTATCATCTAACATCCTGCCTCAATCTAAACATGTCAAGGTTGAGATTGTTCCTGAAGGCTTGAAGTTGTCGAGCTTGTAAAGGCTTCGTGAAGCCATCAGCAACTTGATCTCCTGTTGGGATAAACCTGATGTCCAAGAGTTTCTTTGCAACTCTTTCACGAACAAAGTGAAAATCAATTTCTATATGCTTTGTTCTTGCATGAAATACTGGATTTGCAGAGAGATAAGTTGCCCCCAAATTATCACACCATAAAGAATAAACACGTGGTCTTGCAATTCTCAATTCATCTAATAGAGTTTCTACCCACATTACCTCAGCTGTTGCATTTGCCAAAGACGTATATTCTGCTTCAGTGCTGGAACGTGAGACTGTAGCTTGTTTCTTTGCATTCCAAGACACACGACTAGAACCAAAGAAAACAACAAACCCACAAGTAAACCTTCTGTCATCAGGGCATCCTGCCCAATCTGCATCAGAGAAGGCACTTACTGTTGTTGAAGTTGACCTGTAAATTTTCAGACAAATTCCAGCACTTCCTTGGATATACCTTAATATCCTTTTAACAGTTGTTCAATGCAAACATGTAGGAGAATGCAAAAATTGACAGACCTTGTTGATAGAGAAAGCTATATCAGGTCTTGTCAAAGTTAAGTATTGTAGTGCCCCAACTACACTTCTGTATTTTGTCCCTTCCTCTGGACTAAGTAATTCTCCTCCATGCAATGACATGTGTTCAGTAGTAGACAGAGGTGTACTAGAGGGTTTACAGTCCTTCATGCCTACACGTTTAAGTATCTCTGTTGCATACTTTTCTTGAGTTAGCAGAATACCATCATGTATTTTCTTTACTTCAATGCCTAGGAAATAGTGCAACTCTCCAAGATATTTTAAAGCAAAGTCATTTTTCAAGTTTTTAAGCACAGCTGAGGTGGCCTCTTGAGAAGAACTAGCAACAATTATGTCATCTGCATAATGAGCATAAAAATGGTCACATTTCCTCTCTTGAAATAAAACAAGGAGGTGTCTCCCTTGGAGGGCCGAAAGTCAAGTTGTTGTAGCTTTGAATTTAACCTTGAATACCAGGCCCTAGGTGCCTGTTTTAACCCATATAGTGCTTTGTCCAACCTACACAAATGTTGTGGTTTAGTATTATCCACAAACCCAGGTGGTTGTCTCATATAAACCTCTTCCTCGAGAACACCATGTAGAAACGCATTCTGTACATCCAATTGACAAAGACTCAATCCCATGGATACATCAGTAGATAAAACCAGTCTGATAGTAGCAGCTTTAACAACTGGACTAAACGTGTCCTCATAATCAATGCCATAGCGTTGCTTAAAGCCTTTAGCCACTAGTCTAGCCTTGTACCTATCTATTGTCCCATCAGATTTTCTTTTGATTTTTATACACCCATTTACAATCTATAATATTTCCACCTAGTCTAGGTGGAACTAGATGCCAGGTTTTATTTTTCATGAGTGCATCATATTCTACTTCCATAGCATTTTTCCAATTTTTATCTTGCAAAGCCTCTACTGGATCACGAGGTTCTTGAGTGGCATCAAAGTTTACAACCTTATATTTTTTATCATACCTGACAGTTCCATCCTCAGGAACCAAGGGTTTGAAGATACGTCGTTTAGCACGTGTATTGGGGCGTTCAGAAACTGTAGCCACAGAGGATCCGACAGTTGCCGCAGAAGATCCGCCACCTCATACCGCCAGAAGATCTGCCTCGGCTGTCGCTCGGTCCGGCGTCGGATCCCGCGTCCGGTCCGGGGCCACTAAATCTGGTGCAGGCGAATCAGCGCCAGGAGACAGTGGCGCAGGATCCCACGTCGGCGACCCAGACCCACCCGATCGCTGCCAGCTGTTGGTGGAGGGCCCGCCTGTATCGATGTCACCGCCCCGCACAGGCGACCCATGTCGCGTGCCACACGTTGACGGGATGCCTGGTGACCCTGCGCCTGGCGGTGTAGGAAGCGCTCCAGTGTTAGGCTCTACGCCACCGCCGGATCTCTCGGGATCAGAAGCGCCTGGAGAATCCGCCTCGTGTATTGTGTCGGTCCAGTTTGGCCTTATACGCTGCATAAAATGACGATCAGAAGTGTTGTTTTTTTCACTGTTTTGCTCAACGCAGCCTCCATTAGTGGCAGATTAGGATTATTAAACACATGATCATCAGCAGAACATGCACCCCCATGATCAGAAGGATTTAATAACTCCGGAGAAAGTAATAAAATTTCAGCACGAAGCCGAGCACCGGCGTTTGGATGGAGACCGGCGAAGGGAAAAAAATGTTTTCATCAAAGATGACGTCTCTGGATATGTAGACACGGCTAGTAGATATATCAAGACATTTAAACCCTTTATGTAGATTGCTATACCCAAGAAAGGCACATTGTTTGACCGGAATTGAAGCTTGTGATTATTATAGGGTTGAAGGTTGGGCCAGCAGGCACACCCAAAAACTCGAAGGATAGAGTAGTTGGGTTTTTCATGAAATAGTTTTTCAAAGGGTGTCTCAAACTTGATAACCTTGCTAGGAATTTGGTTTATCAAATAGGTGGCAGCAATGAAGGCCTCATCCCAAAATTTAAGGGCGTGGAGGCTTGAGCAAGAAGGGATAGACTGATGTCTACTACACAACCTTCTTCTTATAGACATTGCTGGGCCTCCAAGTGCAGAGGTTTGTAGGACAGTAGCAAATTTCCCTCAAGTGGATGACCTAAGGTTTATCAAACTGTGGGAGGCGTAGGATGAAGATGGTCTCTCTCAAACAACCCTGCAACCAAATAGCAAAGAGTCTCTTGTGTCCCCAACACACCCAATACAATGGTAAATTGCATAGGTGCACTAGTTCGGCGAAGAGATGGTGATACAAGTGCAATATGGATGGTAGATAAAGGTTTTTGTAATCTGAAAATATAAAAACATCAAGGTAACTAATGATAAAAGTGAGCGAAAACGGTATTGCAATGCGTTGAAACAAGGCCTAGGGTTCATACTTTCACTAGTGCAAGTTCTCTCAACAATAATAAGATAATTGGATGATATAACTATCCCTCAACATGCAACAAAGAGTCACTCCAAAGTCACTAATAGCGGAGAACAAACAAAGAGATTATTGTAGGGCATGAAACCACCTCAAAGTTATCCTTTCTAATCGATCTATTCAAGAGTCCGTAGTAAAATAACATGAAGCTATTATTTCTGTTTGATCTATCCTAGAGTTCGTACTAGAATAACACCTTAAGACACAAACCAACCAAAACCCTAATGTCACTTAGATACTCCAATGTCACCTCAAGTATCCGTGGGTATGATTATACAATATGCATCACACAATCTCATATTCATCAATTCAACCAACACAAAGAACTTCAAAAAGTGCCCCAAAGTTTCTACCGGAGAGTCAAGACGAAAACGTGTGCCAACCCCTATGCATAAGTTCACGAGGTCACGGAACTCGCAAATTGATCACCAAAACATACATCAAGTGGATCACGTGAATACCCCGTTGTCACCATAGATAAGCACATGCAAGACATACATCAAATGTTCTCAAATCCTTAAAGACTCAATCTGATAAGATAACTTCAAAGGGAAAATTCAATCCATTACAAGAGAGTAGAGGGGGAGAAACATCATAAGATCCAACTATAATAGAAAAGCTCGCGGTACATCAAGATCATGCCATATCAAGAACACGAGACAGAGAGAGAGAGATTAGACACATAGCTACTGGTACATACCCTCAGCCCCGAGGGTGAACTACTCCCTCCCCGTCATGGAGAGCGCCGAGATGATGAAGATGGCCACCGGAGAGGGATTCCCCCCTCTAGCAGGGTGCCGAAACAGGTCTAGATTTGTTTTCGGTGGCTACAGAGGCTTGCGGCGGTGGAACTCCCGATCTAGGTTATTTTCTGGAGGTTTCTGTATTTATAGGAATTTTTGGCGTTGGGAACAAGTCAAGGAGGTGCCCGAGTCGTCCACGAGATAGGGTGGCGCGCCCCACCCTCGTGGACGGCCTAGGACTCTTCTGGCCCAACTCTTTTACTTCGGGGGCTTCTTTTGGTCCATAAAAAATCATCAAAAGTTGGCACGTCAATTGGACTCCATTTGGTATTCCTTTTCTGTAAAACTCAAAAACAAGGAAAAAAAACAGAAACTGGCACTAGGCTCTAGGTTAATAGGTTAGTCCCAAAAATCATATAAAATATCATATAAATGCATATAAAACATCGTAGATGGATAATATAATAACATGGAACAATCAAAAATTATAGATACGTTGGAGACGTATCATAGACCTACTTCGACAATGTGTCGATGTTTTCTCTCAGCTGACCCATTTTGTTTGTGAGCGTGAGGGCATGAGACATGGTGAGATATCCCTATCATGTTGAAGATGGAGTTCAATTTTTTGTACTTCCCTCCCCAATCTGTTTGTAAGGCAAGGATTTTACGATCAAATTGACGTTCTACTAGATGTTGAAAGTCATGAAACTTTTAGCAAACTTCAGACTTGTGTTTGATCAAATATATCCATGTGAATTTACTGAAATCGTCAATGAAACTCACATGGTATTTCTTTCTTCCTACTATTTCAACAGCAGGACCCCAAACATCATAGAACACAAGTTCTAAAGGAAACTTTGATTCACTTATTGACTTAAGATAAGGCAACTGGTGACTTTTGCCTTTTTGGCATGCATCACATACAGAATCTTTATTGAAAGAGTTTGCACACGAGAGATTATTCTTGCTAATGATTTTTCTAACAATAAGAGGAGATGGATGGCCTAGACGTCAGTGCCACCTATCCGGAGATAGCTTGGTGGCACTGAGCATGTGCTTCTTGGTGTCGGATCCCGTGTGCCTAACCCTATAGAGTCCTGGTCTACCCCTGCCTCGAAGGAGCACCTTCTTCGTTCCCCGTTCCTTGACAAGAAAAGAATAAGTATGAATTTCAACAAAGGAATTGTTGTCAACAGCAAGGCGGCTTGCAGAAATTAGACTTTTGTTGGCTTGAGGTACATGAAGAATATTGTTTAGAAGAAGATCACGATCAGGAATGTGAATAGCCGAATGACCGATGTGTTTGATAACCATACCCGATCCACTGGCAGTATGAATCTGCTCGTTCCCAATGTAGCGGTCATGTACGGTCAGCTTCTCCAAATCTCCTGTGATGTGATCGGTGGCACCACTGTCCAAGTACTAGTTGGTGTCCACCCCGTACTGCGGTGCAGCGAGGTTGGCCGACTTCTCCTCCATGCCTTGGTAGGACTCGTCATAGCGCTTCCAGCACTTCCAGGCTGGATGGCCCATCTTGCCGCAGATCTGGCACTGGACCCTAGGGGCAGAGGCATGGTTGTTGTAGTTGCCCCCGCCACCGCCGTTGTTGCCGTTGTATCCGCCACCATGACCTCCTGGCTTGGAGTAGCCACCGTCGCGCCCGCCGTGATCACCACCATTGCCGCCTTGGCGGCTACCGCGATCAGCACCGGTAGTGTTGTTTCTACGGCCTCGAGTAGCAGCGTTAGCGGAGGATTGTGACCCTCCGCCCCGAAGTTTGAGCCTCGTTTCGAAGCCCAACAGCTGTGAGAACAGCTCGGCCACGGTCACAGGTTCCACTCGCGAACACATGGCGGACACCACCGGGTCGAAGTCTTCATCTAGCCCTGCCAGGATGTGGGAGACGATGTCGTTGTCATCCACCCTCTTCCCTACAACGACCAGTTCATCACAGAGAGACTTGATCTTCCCGACGTAGTCGGTGATGGAGGAGTTTCCCTTCTGCAAGTTGGCGAGGGTGATCCGGACGTTGGTGGTCTGGGAATGGGTGTGAGATGCAAGCATCCCTTCCACCATGTCCCAGGGCTCAGCAGAGGTGTGGCATGAATCAACCTGGATGGCTATCTCACGAGGAAGTGTCGTAAGGAGATAGGAGAAGACTTGTTGGTCTTGAGCACACCAGGTTTGGAAATCAGGGTTTAGCGCTTTCACCATCGTCTTGCCCTCAGACGAGGCCACATCAATCTGCATGGGCGGTGGCGGTTGCTCGACATCGAGGTACTTGGCCATCTGCGCTCCTCGGATGGTCGAGAGCACCGTCGCCCACCATAGAGCCTGGTTGCCCTTCGTGAGCTTCTCGGTGGCGGCGTGTGCGAATGACGAGGATGGGAAGGAACTTGAAGACGCCATGTATGTGCTCGAGGATGGCTCTGGTTACCATGTAAAAGCTACGATGGTGGAAGCGTATTGCCTTCCCGGCAGGGACGCGTTCATGTTAAATACTCAAAAGATTACAGCATGCGCAGGTTGTTGCTAAGCTTTGCCCCTACTCCAGTCTATACAAGATAAGGCTCAACTTATACTAACAACCTGCGCCATTTACACAAGATACACATGCATAAAATATACGTGACATCTATGTCACGTTACACACCTGAACAGCCTATCATCTAACAGTGAGCTCTATATAAGCACCCCTTGGCCCCTAGTTACCGGTTTGGAACCATATGTAAGAACAAAATATATGCAAAGAACAGTCTCTCCAGAGAACACGATTAGGGCTTTTACCTCCATGCAGAGGGGCGTGAAGTAATATATGCATTGTGTCACCCTCCTGCACTTCACTGAATCAAGCCTTGTTACCTCCCCTCTCTTATTGTCAGACTTCACACCACGATAGTGGGCACCCACTGCGGGGTTGCGCTTCTTGCAATCCATGTCGTAGGTGGTTTCTTCTTCTTCTTCTTCTTTAGTTTTCCAGCGTTGAGATGATCCCGGGGAGTGTCATTCTTTTTGGTTTGATTATTTTCATTGCCGTAGATTCGGCGTGGTATCCTAATGCCCCGTTGAACTCTAACGCGTTGCATGCTCACGGTTGTATGCACTACCCCGCCAACGACTCCGGCACGGTGATCCTCCAAGAGTCGGTTCCGTGTAGCGATGATGGAGTTCTTGCCACACAACGTCGCCCAAAGAAGCACTCCGGCAAAGTCCCGTCCTCATTATCAGTCTACATGTTGGGAAGCTACGCAACAGGTAGCTATGTTCCAGCCTTCGGAATCTCTCCATGATTTATTTGCATCTTCTTTTGATGATGAAGAGAATTGTGGGAGCCTCGCTTTTGTAGCTGAGGTATTCATGCCCAATCCGCCAGCTAGAGACGCGATTGATCCGTTTGCTGCGGGAGATGGTGATACATAGAACAACCACAACACCAACGATGGGTGTGATGTTGGCCACGATGACGGTGAAGCCCGTGTCGGTATTGGAGCTCGTGATGGTGCCGCAGATCTCACTCGGGAGCAGATAGCTGGAATGGATCTGGAAGTAGAGCAGACCTTGCATACCCCAATTGACACGTCAACTCCATAAGGTTTACGGCTTGAGGGTTCCTGTTTGGCCACATCTAGCGCTATGAGCGCTAAATAGCACGTGCCCTAGCCGATCGCTGACCGCTAAATATTTGACCATTGACTTGTGAAACAATGTTCAATGAAATGAAAAAAGTTCATGGAATTTTAGAAACTTTAGAAGTTTAAAAAAATCAAGATTTTTAAGAAAAAAACATGATTTTAAAATCGGTTGTGATCTTGAAAAAACTGTATAGGTTTGAAAAATGTTCATGAAATTGAATAATGTTGACGGATTTTTACAAATGTCATGATTTTGGAAAAGGTTACCAAAATTATAGAAAAATCATGTATTTTTTAAATGTTCAAGGGTTTAAAATGTTATTCTATATGAAGAATTTATGAATTTTAAAAAGGTTTGTGAATTTTTAAAGATGTGTTCATAGATTTGAGAAAATGTTCACGAATATGAAAAAACTCATGAATTTGAAAAAACTTTGTGTGTTTGAATAAAAAGGGAAAAAGTTTAGAAATGAAAAAATTGTTCAGGATTTTCAAAAAGTTCATGAAATTTCAAAAATGTTCATGAAATTCAGAATCAAATAATGAAAAGGAAAGAATTAAAATAAATGAGAAATAAAAAATAAAAAATGAAACATAGAGAAAAAGAAAAAGAAAAGGAAGGAAATAAACAATCTAAAAAATCCAAAAGAAACCAGCCAAAAAACTAAGGGAACCTTCTAGAAGGTTCCCAAAACCGATGATGAGATAAGCGAACTATGGGTCGTCCCGCTTAGAACATAGCGAAAGCATAGTGGTAGATGTGTACGAAAAGGACTAAATCTCTACCTAATAATAAAGGGACTATTGCTTCTGGCGGCACGTCACCAAAATTGCATTCAAAGTTACTATAAATTACCAAATATGTGATACGTCTCCAACGTATCTATAATTTTTGCTTGTTCCATGAAGTTATATTGTCCATCCTGGATGTTTTACAATCATTTTATAGCAACTTCATATCATTTTTTGGGACTAAACTATTGACATAGTGCCCAGTGCCAGTTGCTGTTTTTTGTTTGTTTTTTACTTCGCAGAATATCCCTGCCAAACGGAGTCCAAACGCAGTGAAACTTTTTGTAGATTTTTTTGGACCATAAGACAACTTGGGAGCCAAGGAAGCACCTACGGGGAGGCCTGTGGGGCCCACAAGACACCAGGGCGCGCCAGAGGCCTCTAGCGCACCCTGATGGGTTGTGGGGCCCATGAGGGTCTCCTCCACCACCTCTCAACTCTATAAATACCTAAATATTCCAGAAACCCTAGGGGAGTCGACAAAATACAATTCCAGCAGTCACGTGTTCTAGAACCACGACATCCAATCTAGAGCCCTATTCCGGCACTCCGCCGGAGGGGAACACGATCATGAAGGTTTTCGTCATGCTCAGTGGTGCCTCTTCAATGATGGAGTAGTTCACCATAGACCTACGGGTCTGTAGGCAGTAGCTAGATGTCTTCTTTTCTCTTTTTGATTCTCAATACAATGGTCTCTTGGAGATCTATTTTATGTAATGACTTTTTGCAGTGTGTTTGTTGGGATCCGATGAAGTTCGAGTTTATGATGACATCTATATCCATGAATATTATTTGAGTATTCTTTGATCTCTTATATGCATGATTATTTATAGCCTCGTATTTCTTCTCTGAATCTTTGGTTAATTAGGCCAACTAGATTGATTTTACTTGCAATGGGAAGAGATGCTCTGTGATGTTCGATCTTACGGTGTCCTCACCCAATGACAGAAGGGGTAGTGATGCACACATGTATCGTTGCTATTAAAGATAAAAATACGGGGTTTATTCCTACATGAATAGATCTTGTCTACATCATCTCATCGTTCTTATTGCATTACTCCATTTCTCCATGAACTTGATACACGAGATGCATGCTAGATAGCGGTCGATGTGTGGACTAATAGTAGTAGATGCAGGCGGGAGTCGGTCTACTAATCTCGGACGTGGTGCCTATATTCATGATCATTGCCTTGGATATCATCATAATTATTTGTTCTTGTATCAATTGCCCGATAGTAATTTGTTTACCCACCATGAATCCACTAGTGAAATCTACAGCCCCCGAGTCCATCTTTTATCATATTTTCTTTCCAATCTATTTTTTTCATATTTGTTTTCAGATCTATGTTTCCAAAAACCCAAAATACCTTTCTGCACTTTTTCTTTACTTATTTTATTTTGCGTTTTATCAAGATCTAGTTATCCAATCTAATACAAAAACAATTTATCTTTTCACCGTGGAGGGATTGACAACCCCTCTTACGCGTCGGGTTGGAAGTATTTGTTCCTTGTGTGCAGGTACCATTTACATAATCTTTCTTGGTTCTCCTACTGGATTGATACCTTGGTTTCACAACTGGGGAAAATACCTACCGTAATTGTACTGCATCATCCCTTCCTCTTTGGGGAAATACCGATGTAGTTTCATGCCGCATCAAAAGGAATTTCTGGCACCGTTGCCGAGGAGACATCATCAACATCTATCAGGTTCCTAATCACAAATCTCATCTCCTTGCAATTTACATTATTTTCCATTTGCCTCTCATTTTCATCTCCCCCACTTCACACAAAAATTCCTTTTTATCCACATTCTTTTTCGTTTGGCTTTTTCTCATTAGATCTATCTTTTTGCTTGCAATCTTGTTTGCGTAGTCATGATGTCTCAAGAAAATACCAAATTGTGTAATTTTTCCAATACCAATAATAATGATTTTATTAGCACTTTGATTGCTCCTCCTGCCACTAGTGCGGAGTCTTATGATATTACTGTCGCTTTGTTGAATCTTGCCATGAAAGAGAAATTTTCTGGTACTGCTAAAAAGATGTGGACAATGATATCGTGAAGTTGAAATTGTTTCCTTTCTCTTTGAGGGATCATGCAAAATTTTGGTTTTCTTCTTTGCCTCACAATAGTATCAATTATTGGGATAAGTGCAAAGATGCTTTTATTACTAAGTATTTTCTGTCCATGAAAATTATTTCCCTTAGAATCCAGATCATAAATTTTAAGGAACCTAAGCATGAACATGTTGCGCAATCTTGGGAAAGAATGAAATGGATGCTAAGAAATTTTCCTACTCATGGTTTAAATCTTTGGATGGTTATACAAATTTTTTATGCGGGATTGAATTTTGTCTCTAGAAATCTTTTAGGTTCCGCCGTGGGTGGTACTTTTATGGAGATTACTTTGGGCAAAGCTACTAAATTGCTTGATAATATTATGAAAAATTATTCACAATGGCATACCGAAAGAGCACCTCTAGTAAGAAAGTTAATTTTGTTGAAGAAATTAGTACTTTGAGTGAAAAAGTTGATGCTCTTATGAAATTAGTTGCTATTAAAAGTGCTCCTATTGATCTTAATGATGTGCCTTTGTCTACCTTGATTGAGCAAAATAGTGATCCCGTAGATGTGAATTTTATCTCGCGAAACAATTTTAATAATAATTCTTACAAAGGTAATTTTAATACTAGGCCTTTTCCTGGAAATTCCTCTAATAATTATGGCAATTCCTATGGTAATTCTTCTTACAATAATAATAGGAACCCCTCTGATCTTGAGAGTAATATTAAAGAATTTATCAATTCTCAAAAAGTTTTCAACACTACAATAGAAGAAAATTTGAATAAGATTAATGATATGTCTAGAAGCATTGATAGAATTTCCCAGGATGTAAAAAATCTCAAGATTAAAATTTTTCCACCTAACCTCGATATCAATGAATCAATTAAAGCTTTATATGTTTCCATAGATGAAAGTAAGAAAAGAACTGCTATGCTTAGAGCTAAAAGAGAATTTTTAGAAAGAGTGTTTTCTACCGATTGCTCTCATGAAAATGATGAAGATCTTGAAATGCTTGTTATTTCTTCTATTTATTCATTGTTTATTAAGATTAAAATTGATGATAAGACGACCGAAGAAGAGTCAATTTTAGCTAGAAGGCGTCCTGATGATTCGGAGGGTGAAAATCTTGTTGGAAAAATTGATAAAAGTGGGTTTGGAGAGGTCAAAACTTTAAATAGTGATGTGCCCACTCTTTTGGATTACAAAGACTTTAATCATCATAATTGATCTTTTATTGAATGTATTTCTTTGTTGCAACCCATGATAAATTCACCTCATGCTTATGAACAAAATAAAGCTTTTACTAAACATATTGTGGATGCCATGATGAAAGCTTTAGAAGAAAAGTTGGAATTAGAGATTTCAATTCCTAGAAAATTACGTGATGAATGGGAACCTACTATTAAAGTCAAGATTAAAAATTATGAGTGATTTGCTTTATGTGATTTGGGTTCTAGTGTTTCCATAATTCTGCAATCTCTTTCTGATGTGCTTGGTCTCACCAATATTGAAGAATGTTCTCTTAATTTGCACTTGGCGGATTCTACTATTAAAAAGCCTTTGGGAAGAATCAATGATGTTCTTATTCTTGCAAATAGAAATTGTGTGCCCATAGATTTTATTGTTCTTGATATTGATTGTAATCCGTCTTGTCCCATTATACTTGCTAGACCGTTACGAACTATAGGTGCCGTGATTGATATGAAATAAGGGAATATTAAATTTCAGTTTCAACTAAGAAAGGGTATGGAACACTTCCCTAGAATAAGAATTAAGCCACCATATGAATCTATCATGAGGGCATCCTATGGGACGAAAAGTAAAGATGACAATACTTGAATCTATGCATTATGCCTAGCTAGGGGAATAAAACGTTAGCGCTTGTTGGGAGGCTAGCCAATGAATAAGATTTATTTTTGCCTTTTTCTTTCTATTTTTGCGTGTTTGCACAATTATTCTACTATTATGATTTTGTTTTTATGTTTTAATTAGTGTTTGTGCCAAGTAAAGCCTTTGGGATTATGTTTGGTGATAGTTGATTTGATCTTGTTGGAAAACAAAAACTTTTGCGTCCACTAAAACAATTATCAAAAATCACAGAAGTGACGAAAGTTTCTGAATTTGTTTACACAAGATTGATATACAATTTTTCTACATCATTTTTAATTTTTCAGATTTTTTGATGTTACATAAGTATGGACAAAGTCCAGATTAGTATAGACTATTCTATTTTTGGCAAATTATGTTTTTTGTTGCATTGTGTGCTTATTTTGATGATTCTATGGATTGTATCGGGGGGTATAAGCCATGGTAAAGTTGGAATACAATAGGTATAATGCAATAATAAAATATGAATGGGTTTGCAACACTACTTAGAGTAGTAATTTGCTTTATTATACTAATGGAACTCACGAAGGTTTTGTTAAGTTTTGTGTGATTGAAGTTTTCAAGTTTTGGGTGAGATCACGATGGATGAAGGAATAAGGAGTGAAAAGAGCCTAAGCTTGGGGATGCCCATGGCACCCCAAGTTAACATTCAAGGAGAACCAATAAAATAAGCTTCGGGATGCCCCGAAAGGCATCACCTCTTTCTTCTAACGACCGTCGGTAATTTTACTTGGAGCTATATTTTTTATTCGTCACATATCACGAGTTTTGCTTGGAGAATCTTGTATTATACGAGTCTTTGCTTGTTTTGATTTTTAGTTTGTCTCATCTATCCTTGCTAGACAAACCTATTTGAGAAATTCAAAATTATGCTATGATTTGTTAGAATCGCTCTATTTGCTTCACTTAAATTTTTTGAGCTATGGAATTGCTCTAGTACTTCACTTATATCTTCTGAGCATGGTGTACTTTAATATGTTTTGAGAAATACTCTCATGCTTCACATAGATTTATTTGAGAGTTAGCAAATTTTTGAAGAAATTCTCTCATGCTTCACTTATATTATTTTGAGAGATGAAAACTGTTATGCTCATGTTCTTCACTTAAATTTGTTTGAGCTTACCAAAAACAATTGCAACATATGAAATTAGTCCCAAATTGATAGATATTCAAGAGGGATATAATAAAAAAATTCACGACGATCAATGGACAAAATAAACTTGATTCCTTGTAACAGTTTTGAGATATGATGATAGTAATACATGAGTCAAGTTGGGGAGTAATTATACTTTATTAAGAATATCGGTGTTAAGGTTTGTGATTCCCTATGCAAGCACAAAAGTCAATAGTTATGCAATGAAATTACATCCTACTTGTGGTGCATTATTCGCTGTTAGTTATGATTAATGCTCGTTTATGTGAATTTTTGTTTCTTGGTTGGATACTACTTGCTAGCCTTCATTTGTACTACGTAGAAATACTTGTGCATCCAAAATCCTTAAAACCAGTTTTGCCATATGAGTCCACCATAGCTACATATATGCGGTATATCCGTGTCGTTCTAAGTAAATTTGTATGTGCCATCTATAATTTTCAAAATGAAATTCCTTTTTGTGTGCTCGTACCGCTCATGAAGCGGCAGGGGGTGGCCAATATTTTCCATGATAGATGTGTTATTCTCAAGTTGAGTGTTTATTCACTTGTCACTGCATGAGAGTACAGCAGTAATAGGGATGCCCAGTCCCGAAATGAAAAAGAAATTTACTTTATATTGTCAAATATTAAATTCCTTGGAAAGTGTTGTCATGGATGGTACATATGGATGTGGCTAGCCGTGGAGTGTGAAAGTATGGTGGAAAAGGAATAAACTTTATTTTATGTTTGGGAACCGCCTATGATATATCTAGCATGGAAAGTTGTGAATGCGCGAGACCGACGCTCCAGACGCCTTCCAGTTATTTCATTATTGCCGTGTGTTTCATTTGTTTGTTGCATTCAGCATCCCGTCATTCGCATTGCATCCACTCATAGTTGCCGCTTCTTTCTTTTCTCTGTTGACCTTCTCTCAGATCAACCGGGCCACTCTCTTCTCTCTCTTTTCTGATCCCGTCAAACCCCTCTTGTCTCCATGGCCTTTCGTCAAACCCCTCACACACGACCGCCTACCCTCTCTGCACAACCCATGATCTTTTGCAACCTAATCCGAAAACCTTTCCCGAACCCGAACCGCACGTTCATGACCGATGGGTCTGGATCATCCCCAAACATCCCTAAAACATCTTCGGTTTCTCTTTTGGACTCCCATAGCATTTTATTCTCGACCGTTCGATTACGACCGGAGGGATCCGATAGCCCCTACCCAATCCCTACTTGTTATATATAAAGTAGAAGAAACCCTAGCCCTAGTTGTCCCTTCCATCCAATCATCCTTGCAGCCGCCGCTATCATCTCCCACATTGGGATACACTCAATCTCCATCCCACCAACCACGAGTGCTCCACTGCTCCTCCTCAATCTAGATGTCTGCGCCCCCGATCCAAAAATCATCTTGTCCTCCAACCCGTAGCCCTCCACCTCTCGATCTCTCCCTGCCAACTAGCGCCTCCCCTGGATCCCCTCGTCCACCTACTGCAGCCGAGCCGACCATCGACCGATGCTCCTATGACCCACACTCATACTCGTCTTCCACGCACGGATGGGAAAGGAGCTCCCGATCCCTGTGGCCAAGGTGACCTCGTCGTCGTTGCTTCACCCTCCTCCGGAAGCTGTCGCCGGCAACCACCCGTAGGACCACCCCTGCCCCTACCTTCCTTTCTCTTCTCCTTCCTTCTTCTCCTGCCTTACTATCTCTGTCCATGAAATCCCTCTCTCGTCTCCCTGAAATAGGAGCTCACGTTGCCTCTGCCGTCCAGCGTTGCCTCCACCCGGATCTGCCGAGCCCTCATCACCGACCTCCCATGCTTCTGCATGCGGGAACAATGACAACCAGTGCCAAGTCCCGCTCGATCCCCTGCTTCATTGACCGCGCACCTCCTCTGCCCCGGCCCGGCTGCTCTGCTGCATCGGCCTATCAGCCTTGCCTACCACTGACTGGGCCTTGGCCCATGGTGAGAGCCCCAGCCCAACACCCATCAGATTCATCCCGCCTATGTTTTTTCTGTGCTCTGCGAATTTGTCTAATTATTCAGAGATGCCAGTTTTAGAAAAAAACCTTAGACTTTATGCATTTAATATCTCACAAACCATGCATCAGAATTAAACAACTTCTATACGTAAAATGCTTAGAATTTCATGTAGGTTAATAATTAGCAACTTTCATCCATGTTAAAAATGTTTACAATGATGTTTGCATTTAATTTGCTAAATGACATGCTAAAATGATTTATTTAATAACTAATTAACCATAACTCTAAATTAAATAAACTATATATGTAACTTGTCTAGACAAATGTATATATTAACATGGTGCATTTATTTTACATGTTGAGCAACTTAAAAATAAGGTTTAGACCGAACAGTACCAAATTGGAAATATGCACATGGGGATTGTCCAGAATTGTTGTTTGCTATTTCCGGCCTCATTTAAATTGCCTAGATAGGTAGTTTTATTATGCTTCACCTATTGCCATGTTAAGTACATTTAAACTTGTTGGGTTCATAACCAGAGCGAAATAAATACTTGAATGTGGTGTTTCGTCAATATGCAACTCGTTGCATATGAGCTCCACTTAATTTGAAGTATTGTTTGTTGCACTTTGTCATGCCATGCCTCATTAAACGGGACATTCATACTTGTTTGTGCATCATGCCATGTTATGCTTGTTTGTTTACCCTGTTGTTTGCTTCTTTCTGGTGTTGCTTCTGCTCGGTAGTTTCGGTAATGTTGCGATTGTGATGATTCGTTCGACTACGTCCGTTTGTCTACTTCATGGATTCGGTCTTCTTCTGAGCGGGATTTCAAGCAAGATGACCATTACCCTGGATATCACTACTATCTTTCCTTTGCTAGTTGTCTCGATGCTATAACTACGTCGTGCTACCTACCACTTGTTTATCAAGCCTCCAAAATTGCCATGGTAAGCCTCTAACTGTTTCCACCATCCCAGCAAACCATTGTTTTGGCCATGTTACCGCTTTGCTCAGCCCCTCTTATAGTGTTGCTAGTTGCAGGTGCAATTGCAGGTTGTTCCATGTTGGGATATGGATATCATGGCATATCACCATATCTCTTATTTAATTAATGCATCTATATACTTGGTAAAGGGTGGAAGGCTTGGCCTTTTGTTTGGTGTTTTGTTCCACTCTTGCCGCCTTAGTTTCTGTCATACCGGTGTTATGTTCCTTGATTTTGCATTCCTAACACGGTCGGGGTTTATGCTCCCCTTGATTCTTCGCCTAAAGTAAAGCTTTCCTGAGGAGATCCAATATTGGTTTTACCATTTGCCTAATAACAGCTAAAACTTGCATAGGGACATACCGGTACCCGAGGATTCTCAATCAACAACCCCGGGCTGGTGCTCGACATGAGTGTTGGTCCACCTACCCAGCGGTCGGTAGTGTTGCCTCGGGGCAACTCGAGGTATTTGGATACTGTCCAATTAGCATAGACGGATGAGTCTGTAGATAGAGAGCACGTGGCTCTGGACATGGATCTGACTCACCGGGAGATCTCCTTGGGATAGTTTTCCTTTCTTCAAAGAACTTGTGCACCAGGATTCCGAGAACACTTGGGTTGTCCCTAGATGGACATTTTACCTTCGCGGATTGTGAGAGTTTGTGATGGACTAAGGTGGGACACCCCGTGGTTATGTGGCAAATTGGAAATTTATAATATCCGGTTGTAGAGAACTTGACACCAGATCCGAAATAAAATACACCAACCTTGTGCGTATCCGTGACGGTCTCTTTTCGAGTGAGTTCGAGAAGAGAACTGATACGTCTCCAACGTATCTATAATTTTTGGTTGTTCCATGCTATTATATTATCTGTTTTGGATGTTTAATGGGCTTTAATATGCACTTTTCTATTATTTTCGGGACTAACCTATTATCCGGAGGCCCAGTGCCAGTTTCTGTTTTTGCCTATTTCGGTGTTTCGCAGAAAAGGAATATCAAACGGAATCCAAACGGAACGAAACCTTCGCGAGGATCTTTCTTGGAACAAATGCCATCCAGGAGACTTGGAGTGGAAGTCAGAGACGCAACGAGGCAGTCACGAGGTAGGAGGGTGCGCTCAGGGGGGCTAGGCGTCCCCCAACCTCGTGGGCCCCTCGTAGCTCCACCGACGTACTTCTTTTGCCTATATATACTCTTATACCCTAAAAACATCCAGGAGAGCCACAAAACCACTTTTACACCGCCGCAACCTTCTGTACCCGTGAGATCCCATCTGGGGACCTTTTGCGGCGATCTGCCGGAGGGGGATCGATCACGGAGGGCATCTACATCAACGCGATAGCCTCTTCTATGATGTGTGAGTAGTTTACCACAGACCTTCGGGCCCATAGTTATTAGCTCGATGGCTTCTTCTCTCTCGTGGGTTCTCAATACAAAGTTCTCCTCGATGTTCTTGGAGATCTATTCGATGAAATATTCGTTTGCGGTGTGTTTGTCGAGATCCGATGAATTGTGGATTTATGATCAAGTTTATCTATGAACAGTATTTGGTTCTTCTCTGAATTCTTATATGCATTACTTGATAATCTTTGCAAGTCTATTCGAATTATTGGTTTAGTTTGGCCTACTAGATTGATCTTTATTGCAATGGGAGAAGTGCTTAGCTTTGGGTTCAATCTTGCGATGTCCTTTCCAAGTGACAGTAGGGGCAGCAAGGCACGTATTGTATTGTTGCCATCGAGGATAAAAAGATGGGGTTTATATCATATTGCTTGAGTTTATCCCTCTACATCATGTCATCTTGCCTAAAGCATTACTCTGTTCTTGTGAACTTAATACTCTAGATACATGCTGGATAGTGGTCGATGTGTGGAGTAATAGTAGTAGATGCAGAATCGTTTCGGTCTACTTAACACGGACGTGATGCCTATGTTTATAATCATTGCCTAGATATTCTCATAATTATGCGCTTTTCTATCAATTGCTCGGCAGTAATTTGTTCACCCTCCGTAATACATGCTATCATGAGAGAAGCCACTAGTGAAACCTATGGCCCCCGGGTCTATTTTATATCATATAAGTTTCCGATCTACAATTCTATTTTACTATTTATTTTATTTTGCAATCTTTACTTTTCAATCTATACAACAAAAATACCAAAAATATTTATATTATTATCTTTATCAGATCTCACTTTTGCAAGTGGCCGTGAAGGGATTGACAACCCCTTTATCATGTTGGTTGCAAGATTCTTAATTGTTTGTGCAGGTACTAGGTGATTTGCGTGTAATCTCCTACTAGATTGATGTGTTGGTTCTCAAAAACCGAGGGAAATACTTACGCTACTTTGCTGCATCACCCTTTCCTCTTCAAGGGAAAACCAACGCATTCTCAAGAGGTAGCAAGAAGGATTTCTGGCGCCGTTGCTGGGGAGATCTACGTTCAAGTCAAGGCATACCAAGTACCCATCACAAACTCTTCTCCCTCGCATTACATTATTTGCCATTGCCTCTCGTTTTCCTCTCCCCCACTTCAACTTTGCCGTTTTATTCGCCCCTTTTTCCATTCGCCCCTTTTTCGCTCGCTTCTTGTGTGCTTGTGTGTTAGATAGTTGTTTCGTCTTCATGGCGGGTCCTTCATCTCTTCATTTGTCTCCCGATTTTGAAGTTCTTCACTTCAAACAAAGACAAGGAGAAAAATTAAAAGATGCTTGGTACAGGATGGTAGAGTCCTATCGTAATTGCACTATAGAGGGAGATTTCAAGATTTTACTTCGCAATTTTTATGTTGGGCTAACCATGTCCCATAGACAACTCTTGGATTTTGCCGCTAAAGGGAGTTTTATTGATGTTGATCCCAGTATTGCATATGAGATTATAGAGGGAATAGTAGGAGTACTACCCCCACAATAGGGACTCCATCATACTCAAGAAGGAACCCAAGTTTTTGAGAAAATATGCGAAGTAACTAAAATTTTGCAAAAATCTCTTGAACCTCTTAAAAATGTTAGTGGGAACCTTCACCGCATGAGTATGTTGATCACTCTTTGCAATAAGCAGTTCGATGCTCTAGATCTAAAGATCTCCGAGTATGAAGGGAAACGTAAGGAACCTCCTGGATCCGAGAGTAACCCTATTAAAAAGATAAATACCAAAGATGGCAACACCTAGATCTATTCTTGCTTTTATGCCTAGCTAGGGGCGTTAAACGATAGCGCTTGTTGGGAGGCAACCCAATTTTATTTTTGTTCCTTGCTTTTTATTCCTGTTTAGTAATAAATAAATCATCTATCCTCTGTTAAGATTGTGTTTTTTATGTTTTAATTAGTGTTTGTCCCAAGTAAAGCCTTTAGGATCTTCTTGGGTGATTGTTGTTTGATCCTGCTGAAAAAACAGAAAGTATGCGCTCACGAGAATAATTTTCATTTTTTTACCAAAGAGCAATAAAATACCAATTCTAACTGCAGTAGATCAACATACAAATTATTTAGGTCGACCTAATTTTTCAGAAGTTTTGGAGTTACAAAAGTATTCGAAACCTCCAAATTGCTACACACGGTTCTGTTTTTGACAGATTCTGTTTTTCGTGTGTTGTTTGATTATTTTGATGAATCTATGGCTAGTATTGGGGGTATGAACCATAGAGAAGTTGGAATACATTAGGTTTAACAACATTATAAATAAAGAATGAGTTCATTACAGTACCTTAAAGTGGTGGTTTGTTTTCTTATACTAACAGAGCTCATAAGATTTTCTGTTGAGTTTTGTGTTGTGAAGTTTTCAAGATTTTGGGTAAAGATTTGATGGATTTTGGAACAAGGAGTGGCAAGAGCCTAAGCTTGGGGATTCCCAAGGCACCCAAAGGTAAAATTCAAGGCAACCAAAATCCTAAGCTTGGGGATGCCCCGGAAGGCATCCCCTCTTTCGTCTTCATCTATCGGTAACTTTACTTAAGGTTATATTTTTATTCACCACATGATATGTGTTTTGCTTGGAGAGTCTTGTATGATTTGAGTCTTTGCTTTTTAATTTACCACAATCATCCTTGCTGTACACACCTTTTGGGAGAGACACACATGAATCGGAATTTATTAGAATAATTTTGCTCTAGTGCTTCACTTATATCTTTTTAGAGCACGGTGGTGGTTTTATTTTATAGAAATTATTGATCTATCATGCTTCACTTATATTATTTTGAGAGTCCATTAGAACAACATGGTAATTTGCTTTTGTTATGAAATTAGTCCTAATATGATAGGCATCCAAGATGGGTATAGTAGAAACTTTCATATAGAGTGCATTGAATACTATGAGAAGTTTGATACTTGATGATTGTTTTGAGATATGAAGATAGTGATATTAGAGTCATGCTAGTTGAGTATTTGTGAATTTGAGAAATACTTGTGTTGAGGTTTGCAAGTCCCGTAGCATGTACGTATGGTAACCGCTGTGTAACAAATTTGAAGCATGAGGTGTTTCTTTGATTGTCCTCCTTATGAGTGGCGGTTGGGGACGAGCGATGGTGGTTTCCTACCAATCTAATCCCCTAGGAGCATGCGCGCAGTGCTCGGTTTTTGATGACTTGTAGATTTTTGCAATAAGTATGTGAGTTCTTTATGACTAATGTTGAGTCCATGGATTATACGCACTCTCATCCTTCCATCATTGCTAGCCTCTTCGGTACCGTGCATTTCCCTTTCTCACCTCGAGAGTTAATGCAAAGTTCATCGGTGCATCCAAACCCCGTGATATGATACGCTCTATCACACATCAGCCTCGTTATATCTTCCTCAAAACAGCCACCATACCTACCTATTATGCATTTCCATAGCCATTCCGAGATACATTGCCATGCAACTTTCCACCGTTCCATTTATTATGACACGCTTCATCATTGTCATATTGCCTTGCATGATCATGTTGTGGAAATCATATTTGTGGAAAAGCCACTGCTCATAATTTTTATACATGGCACTCTTGAATCATTGCACATCCCGATACACCACCGGAGGCATTCATATAGATTCATATTTTGTTATAGTATCGAGTTGTAATTTTTGAGTTGTAAATAAATAGAAGTGTGATGATCATCATTATTAGAGCATTGTCCCATGCGAGGAAATAAAAAAAGAGGGAGAGAAAGGCCAAATAGAAAAAGAAGGCCCAAAAAATGAGAGAAAAAGAGAGAAGGGACAATGGTACTATCCTTTTTCCACACTTGTGCTTCAAAGTAGCACCATGATCTTCATGATAGAGAGTCTCTTATTTTGTCACTTTCATACACTAGTGGGAATTTTCATTATAGAACTTGGCTTGTATATTCCAAAAATGGGCTTCCTCAAAATGCCCTAGGTCTTCGTGAGCAAGCAAGTTGGATGCACACCCACTTAGTTTCTTTTGTTGAGCTTTCATACATTTATAGCTCTAGTGCATCTGTTGTACGGAAATCCCTACTCCTCGCATTGACATCAATTGATGGGCATCTCCATAGCCCATTCATTAGCCGCGTCGATGTGAGACTTTCTCCCTTTTTTGTCTTCTCCACTCAACCTCCATCATCATATTCTATTCCACCTATAGTGCTATGTCCATGGCTCGTGCTCATGTATTGCGTGAAAATTGAAAAGGTTTGAGAATATTAAAGTATGAAACAATTTCTTGGCTTGTCATCGGGGTTGTGCATGATGGGAGCATTTTGTGTGACGAAAATGAAGCATGGCCAAACTATATGATTTTGTAGGGATGAGCTTTCTTTGGCTATGTTATTTTGAGAAGACCTAATTGCTTGGTTAGGATGCTTGAAGTATTATTATTATTTTTATGTTAATATTAAAAAAAAATCTTGAATCTTTCGGATCTAAATATTCATGCCACAATAAAGAAAATTACATTGAAAATTATGTTAGGAATCATTCCACATCAAAAATTCTGTTTTTATCATTTATCTACTCGAGGACGAGCATGAATTAAGCTTGGGGATGTTGATACGTCTCCAACATATCTATAATTTTTCATTGTTCCATGCTATTATATTATCTGTTTTGGTTGCTTAATGGGCTTTAATATGCACTTTTATATTATTTTTGGGACTAACCTAATAACCGGAGGCCCAGTGCCAGTTTCTGTTTTTTTGCCTATTTCAGTGTTTCGGAGAAAAGGAATATCAAATGGAATCCAAGCGGAATGAAACCTTCGCGAGGATCTTTCTTGGAACAAACTCCATCCAGGAGACTTGGAGTGAAATTCAGAGACGGAACGAGGCGGCCACGAGGTAGGAGGGCGCGCCCCCACCCACGTGGGCCCCTCATAGCTCCACCGACGTACTTCTTTCGCCTATATATACTCTTATACCCTAAAAACATCCATGAGATCCATGAAACCACTTTTCCACCGCCGCAACCTTCTGTACCTGTGAGAGCCCATCTGGGGACCTTTTCCGGTGATCTGCCGGAGGGGGAATCAATCATGGAGGGCTTCTACATCAACACCATAGCCTCTCCGATGATGTGTGAGTAGTTTACCACAGACCTCCGGGCCCATAGTTATTAGGTAGATGGCTTCTTCTCTCTCTTTGGTTCTCAATACAAAGTTCTCCTCGATGTTCTTGGAGATCTATTCGATGTAATATTCTTTTGTGGTGTGTTTGCCGAGATCCGATGAATTGTGGATTTATGATCAAGTTTATCTATGAACAGTATTTGGTTCTTCTCTGAATTCTTATATGCATGATTTGATAATCTTTGCAAGTATCTTCGAATTATCGGTTTAGTTTGGCCTACTAGATTGAACTTTCTTACAATGGGAGAAGTGCTTAGCTTTGGGTTCAATCTTGCGGTGTCCTTTCCCAGTCACAGTAGGGGCAGCAAGGCACGTATTGTATTGTTGCCATCGAGGATAAAAAGATGGGGTTTATATCATATTGCTTGAGTTCATCCCTCTACATCATGTCATCTTGCCTAAAGCATTACTTTGTTCTTATGAACTTAATACTCTAGATGCATGCCAGATAGCGGTCGATGTGTGGAGTAATAGTAGTAGATGCATAATCGTTTCGGTCTACTTAACATAGATGTGATGCCTATGTTCATAATCATTGTCTAGATATTCTCATAATTATGCGCTTTTCTATCAATTGCTCGACAGTAATTTGTTCACTCACCGTAATACATGCTATCATTAGAGAAGCCACTAGTGAAACCTATGGCCCCCGGGTCTATTTTATATCGTATAAGTTTCCGATCTACAATTCTAGTTTGCTATTTATTTTATTTTGCAATCTTTACTTTTCAATCTATACAACAAAAATACCAAAAATATTTATCTTATTATCTTTATCAGATCTCACTTTTGCAAGTGGCCGTGAAGGGATTGACAACCCATTTATCGTGCTGGTTGCAAGGTTCTTGATTGTTTGTGCAGGTACTAGGAGACTTGTGTGTAATCACCCTTTCCTCTTCAAGGGAAAACCAACGCATGCTCAAGAGGTAGCAAGGACACGGTGGGGTTATGTTTGACTCGTAAGTAGTTCAGGATCACTTATTGATCATTACTAGTTTGCGACAGTTATGCGTAGTCTCTCATCTTATTCTTGTACTCGTGATACGTCTCCAACGTATCTATAATTTTTTATTGTTCCATGCTGTTTTATTATCAATCTTGGATGTTTTATAATCATTTTATGTCATTTTTGGTACTAACCTATTGACATAATGCCAAGTGCCAGTTCCTGTTTTTTCCAAGTTTTTTACATCGCGGAAAATCAATATCAAACGGAGTCCAAATGCCACGAAACTTTACGGAGATTTTTTATGGACCAGAAGGAACATGTTGGGCCTTGGTTGCACCTGGGGGGGGTCATGTCGTGGAATTGTCACACCAGATGTCCTAGTGAAATGACTTAGTCGTGGAGCCATTGCAACTATGTCAGCTTAAAGGGGTTAAATGGGACCAAGGACACAGGAATTTATACTGGTTCGGCCCCTTGCTATGAAGGTAGAAACCTATTCCAGTTGAGATGGTATTTCTTGGGTTTCAATTACCAGGGAGCGAATACGCTTGACCTAGTTTTCGATCTCTCTCTTCTTTCTTGCCCTAAGCCACTGCCGGGTCGTCCCATTATATACACAGGTTGACGCCCCACGGCTCACGGAGTCCCGGCCGGCTCATACAGAACGTGTCCGGCTCGGTGACTAACTAGACTTGCCTTACAATACAAGTCATACATATATGGCGGTTTATAGCGATGGGCCTTAAGCCGCCTTTGGGCTTTGGGTCCTTAGTAAGCCTGCTAGCTGAACCGCCATCCTCAACATCTTCACGGGCCTTGTCTTGATGAACCGCCATCAGTATAACCCGGCCCCTCCTGGGTGGGTCATACCCAATAGTCATATCCCCAACATTTGGCCCCAGGTTGATTTGAACTTGTTCATGTCAATCTTGAACACTTAGAAAAAAATCCTTTTTCATTTACTCTTCGTGAGATCTTGTAACCTGCTATGATGTCATCTCCTGGGATTGTGGTAACCCGCCATGACGTCACCTGTCATTAATGTTGCACAAGGCGCAAATCTTAATAAATCTTATCTTTTAACGAACCCCCGAAAATCGAGGCATTTGCGTCGTCACATATCCATTTTTTGGTCTCCTCGATTCCCGTGCATGCCACTTATCCTTCTAGCCTTATAAATAGGACCAGGGGTCCCTTTTCACTCTCCCCCTCCGCCTTCTCGTCTTCAACCTTTCTCTTTCTCACAACGCATCTGCGCATCTGAACACCGCCGCCGCCGGCCTCGTCGTCTTCCTCGACCCCGGCCGCTGCATCGACCTGAAAGAGACCAGAGAAACTGTGGCGCCTCTCCATTGCTCAGTGGATCCAGTAAGCACCTCTCCTTTCTCCATTGTAGATCTCCATTAGGGTTTTCTGAAGTTCTTAGGAGTTCGTCGTCGTTCTTCATCATACCTCTATTTGATCCTTTCTTCGATCCAAAAATAACTTTTAAAATATGCAGAATCGGTTTCTGTACCTTCTCTTAATCACTGAATATGCTTCCTAGATATAGAAATCTTGCCAGTATACTAGTTCCTCCGCTGCTGTGATATTAGGTTTTAATTTTACTTTCTTTTTCGAGCAGCGGCAGATCAAAAATTAACTGCACCATCTGTAAAACATGTTTATCCAACACTTAGCAGAATTCACTCTTGATAGATCTTAAATACCATTACTGTTATGGCGGCTTATATCACCATTTATAAGTAGTCATATGTCATTAGGCCCCATTTAAGACGCTAATGTGAATATATGCTGCAGCGTTCATCTCCGGCTTAACCAATCAACTTAAACTGGCAATTTTTCTTTCTTTTAGGCTTCTTCCCTTACGATGCCGAAGACAATTACCTCGTGTAATTGGGTTCCTTCCACTATCACCGAAAACACACTCAAGGACTTTGTCAAAGTGGGCTTTTTACCAGCAAAAAACATCTTGCACTGGCGTGCTCCCACACCAGGTGAAGAAAGCCCTCAACCACAAGATTGTGAGGTCATTGTTTTGACTAATCACATGAATCGGGGCTTGTCACCACCTGGATCCAAATTTTTCCGAGACGTTCTGCACTTCTTTCAACTTCATCCTCAAGACACCGGACCCAATTCCGTGTCAAACATCTGCAATTTTCAAGTTTTCTGTGAAGTATACCTTCAAGAAGAACCCAATGTTGAACTCTTCAGGGAATATTTTTATTTGAACCGACAGAATGAGTTTACAGATGGACCCAGCTTAGAACTTGGCAGGGTCTCGATTCAACGGAGAAGAGATGCTATCTTCCCTTATGCTCGCCTGCCGAGTCACCCCAAGGATTGGAACCAAACATGGTTCTATTGTAAAGATACTTCTCCAGCTGATCAAAATAAACTGCCGGGTTATCGTGTCGAGTGGCTCAACCCCAAGCATCATCTTCCCGAGCGGATTACTACTGCTAAACGGTCAAATCTTGCACTTACCATTTCAAAGGTCAAGGCCCTACTAGGAAATGGGTTAACCAATATTGTCGGTGCGAATGACACCTACGGGATCACGGGGAATCCCTTCTACGGTAGGCGGGCGCGGGGCTGTGGATAGAGCGGGTTTAGAAGATCAACACGGGGGAGTTTATCCAGGTTCAGGCTGCAAGTGATGCATAATACCCTACTCCTACTGGTTTATGTTTATCTGGTGTTCTTGGACTAGCTACAAAGCATGCAGGGTCCAAAAAGTCTGAATCCTCTCACAGTGCGCCGCGGGCCTCCTTTTGTAGTCAAAGGGGCTGCCACAGTGGCACACAGGAGGTGGAAAGTTGTACAGTAGTCAAGTTTATCACCTGACATCACGGGACAAAACGCATTGAATGCGCTACTTAGGTGTCCTCTTGCTTTATCGGGAATGGCAGCGAAGCCCGTCACGTCCGTCGCCGCTTCGCCTTGCTCCGACACATGTCCAGGCCAATGAGGCATGCAGCGCCATGTAGGATGGCAGGCTGCTGAGCTGGTGTGGTGGCAGGGTCTTCACGAAGATCTGCATGCCACCACGTAGGTGCTTGACTAGTTGTCTTAGGAGCCATGTACTGCCATGCGGGTACCTTCTTGGTTGGTTTGTCGGCCTTGAGCTGGGGTGGCGACGAGGCGGCAAGGCCTTGCCGCGGTCTTGCTAATCTTCCTGGCAAGGGTCTTGCCGGGGCCTTGTGAGTGCCCTCAGTAAGAGTCTTGCCGGGGCCTCACGGGTATCTTTGGCAAGAGCCTTGTCGGGGCCTTGTGGGCATCCTCGGCAAGGATCCTTGATGTTGTCTTGTTTCTTAGTTCCTATCTAGGCCTTGTAAGCCCTTTGTCTTCACAAAGGTCTGCATGCCACCATGGATGCACCTCCCGATCGTTGGTTCCGATGTGGTTGATGGCGTCGGGACTCTTAGACTCGAGGGTGGCGGCCTTGTTGGTGAGGGGCAAGTTGCACCGGCAAGACTCTTGCCGGGGCCATGAAGGCCACCCCGGCAAGGGCCTTACCGGGGGAGTTTCACCTCGTCCCTCTGCTTCTCGTGCCTTTGGCTTGGCACTGCTTTGGTAGTCTTGTGTCTTTGCTTCCTCCGCTCTGCCAAGCGTGGCTGCGACTACCCAGGCACAAGTAAAGGGATACAAAAAGGACCCCTACTTTTGGACACCGATAGGAGCCCCCGGGCCTGGGTCACATATGAGCGCCGAGTGTTATTGGGCCAGGCCCAGAACGGTGCATGGGCGCGTGTGTGGCAGAGTTTTACCGTAGTAACTCCCTCGCCAGTTGCGCTTCCCCACGACCCGCATTGAATGCATAACATGGGGGTCGTGCATGGGGCGGTTGTTACATGCCTGCGTCACATCCTGGTAAATGGTAAAGAGGCGGCCCGCGCCTTCCCCATAAAAGAGGAAAACACAGGGGCACGACTCATTTACTAAGTGGACTCGGGTCGTGGCCTTCAAGGCACCCGCACCCCGAGATCATAGGGTGGAAACCGATTGCCTCACTTGTCTTCTCGATTCTGGCCTGCTCGCCACATGTCCCCCATGCGCCAAGGAGGGTAGGCAGCGGACGCGGAGGGCACAACCCTTAATGGCGAGGCGGGAAATCGGGTCGCTGCTGATTGAAGGAGCGGGTCGGTCCCGATTCCCTGC
Source organism: Triticum aestivum (assembly GCF_018294505.1). NCBI lineage: Eukaryota > Viridiplantae > Streptophyta > Magnoliopsida > Poales > Poaceae > Triticum > Triticum aestivum. The sequence continues at coordinate 230,301,012 of NC_057803.1, forward strand.
GTCCCTGGCAGTTGGATTGGTTAAGTGGGGCGGCTGAGCCCCAGCCCTGTCCCTTTATAAGACACCCTTTAATCCTCCAACATCCATCTCCTTCCATCTTGACTCCTTCCTTCCCATCGCTATGGCGAGAGGGCGCGTCGGTGCTCCGATTGCGGCGACGAGAGTCTCTCCTCGACAGCGTGCTTCCCCTCCCCAAGAGCTCATGACGGTGGAGCCGGCCACAAGAGGAAGAGGGAAGGAGCGAGGCTGAGGCCGTCGTGGCACTCAAGGGAGAGGAGCACGGGGCGGCACACCGGCCGCGCCTCCGCCAGCGGCTCTTCCTCCAATGGAGGGCCGTGTCGGAGACCAGCCTCCTGAATTCTTCATCAGGCTGCACAAGCCAGTGCATGGTCGTCTTCGTCTCCCCACTCCATTCGCTCGGGATATGGAGATCGACCTGCCACAAGCCTTGAGGCTGGATATGAGGGGCTGCGGGAATGGCGGCATGCGGGTCGATGTCGACTTCCCCTCCCCTCATGTCATGTATCTCTGCCGCGGGTGGAAAGCCTTCGCCCGTGCCCATAGCCTATCGGAGGGGCTCGTCCTCCACTTCAAGTTGATGGAGAATGGCTTTCTTTCCGTCAAGGTTTTTGGGCACTTGGGAACTCACCTAAGGTGCTGAGTGGAGAGCTCCATTGATGACGAAACCTCCTCCTCGAGTGGGAGTGACGAGGAGGACAGTGACAACGGCGACAAGGGCGTCAGGCTGGAGGACGCCGACTCCAACTCCGACTGACCGCATCGCCCCCTCCCTCGGCCATGCGTCTTGCCGAGGGTCTTCCTCGTCAAGCTCTCCATCGGTGCATTCCCTGTCCCTTCCTTTTTCCCTTCACCTACGGCACCTGGGAGGAAAGGGGCAAGAACGGAGATTATGGGGCACTTATCTTCTTTTTTCTTAAGCTTGCGGGCATTTTCAGATTTAAACCTTGTAATCCCCTTGCTCATGTTTACATTCCGTATGAGTTGTACTTGTTCGCAATGTATTAATGAAAAAGGGGGCTTGTTGTGTTCTTTTGTGCGTGGGCAAGGCTCACACCAAGGGACGAGTCCTTGTTATCTTAAGATAAGCACTATTGCCCGGCAGCAGACCTTGTTGTCCTCCCACTTCATAGCTCGACCATACTCACGCTCTTGGTGGAGGCATGGCGAAGTAGGATTAGGTCCTTCGTTTGTTTCTTTCTCACAGTAACTACAACCAAGTTCTGGCCCAAAGAAGAGTTCTTGGGCATAGGAAAGGGGGAGAATGGTGGTCCGGGAACAAACGAAGTCTCATACATCCAAGTCCCATACAGAAATGCCTAACGGGAGATAAAAGACTTATCTGAATCTGCAGCCCGCGGCAACCTTAGCTTGCCGTGGTCGGATACTTGAATCTGCAGCCCCCCGGTAATGGCTTGCCGGGGTCAAGGATGTCGGTCCGTCTCCCTGCTCTTAAATGGTTTGGCAGAAATGCATGTGCAGCCTGCGAACCAAAGAAAAGACTGGAAAGGACAGAAAGACACACACTCGACCTCTATTCTAGGGGTTAGTTGCCACTGAGCATTATCAACCCTAACAAAGAGAGAGACTCAACCTAAGCATGCATGCTAAAACTTAGGGCGCCAGCGTTTCATTTATTTGTGCTGTGGGTCTGCGCCTGGCTCTGTACAAAGGGTTACATGCCCTGCCAGCAAGGCTTGTGCAAAAGGTGGTTTGCCGAGAGGCCCGGCAACCGCGCTTCATGGGTAAAACTTACAAAGATGTTCGATGTTCCAGGATTTGCTCACTGGAATACCAGCTTCGGTCTCCAGGTGGACTGCGCCAGGCCTAGTGACTTGCGTTACCCGATAAGGGCCTTCCCACTTTGGCGTCAACTTGTTGGAATTCTTGGCCGACTGAACGCGCCAAAGAACAAGGTCGCCTTCCTCAAAACTTCGGGCATGAACCTTGCGGCTATGGTAGCGGCGCAAGGCTTGCTGGTAGCATGCAGCTCGCACAGCCACCCGAAGACGATCTTCCTCAAGGAGCATCACGTCATCCTGCCACAACTGCTCTTGCTCGAGCTCATCATAAGCGAGCACTCGAGGTGAGCCGTACGTGAGTTCTATGGGGAGAACTGCTTCTACCCCGTATACTAGGGCAAAGGGTGTCTGGTCGGTGGTTCGATTTGGCGTCGTTTCTGGTCGACCAAAGGACTACCGGCAACTCATCAATCCAGCGTCTTCCACACTTGTGTAGCCTGTCAAAAGTCTTTGTCCTCAGGCCCCACAGCACTTTAGCATTTCCCCACTCTGCCTGGCCATTGCACCATGGGTGCGCCACTGAAGCGAAACAGACCTTGCTACCGAGGTACTGGATGTACTGCATGAAGGTGAGCCTTGTGAACTGTGTGCCGTTGTCGGTGATGACCCTGTTTGGCACACCAAAATGGAAAACTAGCCCCTTGAAGAACTTGACGGATGACTGTGCTGTCACCTTCCTCACTACTTCCACTTTGGGCCACTTTGTGAACTTGTGGATTGCGACATACAAGTACTCAAAGCCCCTGACAACGCGGGGGAAGGGGCCCAGTATGTCAAGCCCCTAGACCAAAAATTGCCAGGAGAGAGGGATTGTTTGAAGGGCTTAGGCTGGTTGATGAAGCTTCCTTGAATGGAACTCGCACGCTTCATACTTTGTTACTAGTGCAGCTGCATCCTGGAGGGCTGTGCGCCAAAAGAAACCTTGTCAGAATGCCTTGTCGGCAAGGGCTCTCGACCCTATGTGGGAGCCACATACGCCTCCATGTATCTCTGCCAACAGCTCCAGTCCGTCCTGTTGAGGAATGCACTTCAGCTTCACGTTGTTTGGCCTCCTTCTTTATAGGGTATTATCCACAAACTGGTACATGTTGGACCGACGGGCTACTCTTTATGCTTCTTATCGCGGCCCCGAGAGGGCCTCTCTTGTTGATTATCCTTGCCGCGGCGACCTCCTTGGCCGCTACGCTTCTTGCCGGACCCCTCAGGACCATCTCGACCCTTCTCCTTGTCCCGCCTTCCATATTCAGCCTTCTATTTTTCTGCAAGCAGCTCAACCTGTCGGCGGTTCTGGAGGTCATGGCCCTTGGTGAGGTGGATCTTGCAGTACTGCTTGTCGGAGCCTCCTGGCTTGTCGGTGGCCGCCAAGGCCCGGCAAGCGGTGCACCCGGCAACCTCCTTGCTGGGGTCGTCAGCCTTGGCCTTCTTGGCGGTGCCGGGGTCGCCGGATCCCTCAACGGCAAGCATAGTCTTGTCCTTACGCTTCCTGTTGTGGCGCCGGCCCTTCTTCGTCGGGGTGGCACCGTCTTCGTCCGTGGAGTCGGTTTCCACACCGGCGTCCTCGCCAGGGTACTTCCTTCCTTCTTCAGCCCGAGCACATCTATCTGCCAAAACATAAATTTCGGCTACATCCTTGACCTTGCTCATTGCCAGCTCTTCAGGCATCTTACGGTTGCGTACATTCTGATGGAACGCACTGATGACAATGGCAGGATGAATATCTGGGATGGTGTACTACACACGGCTGAATCATTGTATGTACTTACACAGGGACTCACCATCCTTCTGGGGGATGACATGCAAGTCACTTGCCTGGCCAAGAGCTTGGTGGCCTCCGGTAAAGGCGCCAGCAAACTCGTGGCACAAATTCGACCAGGAAGAGATGAAATCCACTGGCAGGTGCATCAACCACGACATCATGTTGGGCTTAAGCGCCAACGGAAAGTTGTTGGCGAGCACCTTGTCATCGCGAGCCTTGGCGGCTTGCATCGCAATGGTGTAGATGCTGAGGAACTCCGATGGGTGAGTCTTTCCGTTGTGCTTTTCCCCAACATCAGGCTTGAGAGTGTGGTGGGAGGGCCACTGGAACTGTCGCAGTTCTCCGGTAAAGGCCGGACAACCCACCTTGTAAGGCAAGTCGCCAGAGCCCCCGGCGCTGGGTGGTCCATAGCAGGCCTTGCACGCCGATCCAATTGATGGCGCTCCTCCCGCCGTTGCTCAATGGTAGTCCGAGCGTCTTCTTGAGCTCGCTCTCGAAGAACTCGATGTTTGTCATAGCGGGTTCATGGGTCGGACGATGCTGTGGAAATGTTGTCACAGGCGTCGGCCCGACGAGCCGGTGGCTGCTGTCGCGGCCGTGGGGGAGGAGAGTGCACCGTGGTCACAGCATCTCCAGTCCTCCCACCACCGGCATGCACTGGCTCGATAGAACACCGACATGAGGGTCCCGCTGGGAGCGGCTCGTCATTATTGGCGAAGCTGATGAGGCTTCGGATGGTGGCTCTCCACTCGTCGAGCTTCTCCGCAGCAAGGGGGAAGTCGAGGAGCAGTTGCATGCGCGCCAACCCTTCTGCTGGTGTGGGCGGTGGCGAAAGCCGTGTGGACCACGACGCGCTCTGATTTCTAACCAGGTTAGAAGGAGCTCTGTCATGGTCTCACGGTCGCACACTACTTTCACCGGTATCCGGGCACGTACGCCGGCCTGGTGCGTTCGGAGAGTGGTGCACATGGCTCTTCCTGTGGTGGTGCCTGGGAGCTCCGATGTCGCAGTGTTGCTCATTTCACGGCGCTTGGGAAGGCCGCGGCGCGGGTGCTAGCTGGGGCGCCGTAGAGGTTGCCGCATCGCCCGTGGGCAGCACGGCCCTGCTCCCGGACCCAGCGGCGCGCGGCTCGTCATTTCGGATCCGAACAATGCTGCTTGCCTGGCTCTGATTGCCAGAATGTCATGGATGCTCGCGGGCCACGTCTTCGACACCATTCGTGGCCACCTGTTCGCCTGCTCGTGCTGGCGCGAACGGGCTGGCTCCAGATGACCCGATTGCTGTGATCCCCTTCTTCATGGGGGCCATGGTGATGATGAAGTCGATGCGCTAGCTTCCAAATCAGATTTTCACAGCTTGCGCACCCTACCTGGCGCGCCAAAGATGTCGGTGCGAATGACACCTATGGTGTCGGGACCCCGATCCTAAGTCACACCGATGTAGCATGTAACACTTCATATCACTTTGCGGCCTCACGCACGGTATTCCCACGGGTGCCACCTTACCTGGCCCGGGACCGTTTGCGCCCTTTGGCTCACGTATATGATAGTGTCGCTAGCACCCATATGACAGAGAACCCGGGCTGACATGACTAGTCGTGAACCCAAAGTAGCACTAACTTACAGGGACAGGCATACATGAATCAACCTCGAGCATGTGGGTCAACAGCGTATGAATCCGAGCTATAGCACTGGGCTAACAGGACTTCGGATGTCACCCCGTGACATTTCCCCGAAGGGACAGACATAGGAACGAAGTGAATCACATGCCGGCCAGTCAAGTGTTCCGGAGCAGTAGTGCTGGGCTAGCAGGACTCCGGTGAACTGGGCTGTAGCGGACTACTATGGCTCAAGGAAGCACTAGACTACATTTCCCCATAAGAGAGACTGCCAAGGATAAACAACTAGATTGCCGGATCCCACACATAGCAATACATGTTACACGTACGCATAACATGCAAGTATGTGCTGTACATCATGGCATCACAACATAACTCAAACTCATATAGATAAAGGCCCAGAAGAGCCACATAGCATTCAATACAAACAGGGGTCTCATGACCCATCATTCAGAGCATACAAGCAACGGAAGCATTACATGTCTGTGTACAGACAACTACAAAGGAAAAGACTAAGAAGCCTGACTAAACACGACCCTCCCAAGGGTACAAGATCGTAGCTGGGATACAAGCTACTCGTCGAAGTCACTAGTGTAACCAACTGCAAAACATAAATAAGCAAACGTGACTACAAAGGTACTCAGCAAGTCTTACATCAGAACTATCTACATATGCAACATTATCAACAAAAGGGGGGGGGGGGTGGTGGAGTTTTAACAGTAGCAAGCCAGCTTTGACTCAGTGGCTAACCTATACTACGAGTATCAGAAACTTCTTTGAGGTGAGAAGACGCACACGAGTCCACATATTCACCATATCAATACTCCACTATGGATCCGTTTCTGTCTCCCTACGAGAAGGCCATCCATAGCACTCACGCTTATCTTGCGGATTTTAGAGTATCCAATTCAAGTTGTCTATGTACTACATAAGTCCTCCAAGTTCCCATATCCGAGGAAAACGGCTATTCGAATATATAATGTTGACCCTGCAGGGGAGTACTTCTTCACACACGCTCTCGCCACTTATAGCCCTGTACATGTCATGTACCTCGGCAACCTTCAAGCGGAAGACGGGCGAGGGAGTCGGCCACGACCTGACTAACCACACAAGTCTCTCGTCCAGGTTTATCGCCTATTTGGCTTCCATCCGCAAGGAGATCCGGCTGGGGTGTCGCTCACAGCCCCAAACGATGTGTGCAGGGTTCCCAAGCCCACCATCCGGGTGCCACTTGGTACACCATGCCATGGTGCTTAGTCTGTCCCAAGCCCGTCCCGTCGAACACCACCTGGTAGACAAGTAGCACTACCTACAAACGCCAGAAACTAGTTGCAACTCCTGGACAGAGATCAAGTGGATTAATAAGCCGAGAGGGGCCGGATGACCGGAACCCAATGTGTGGTAGTAACTGGACTTGGATAACATACACAGAACTCAGTGCTTAGGGACGGTTCCAATGAGACAACCCACCATGTACTCCTACATGGCCTCTCATCGCTACCTTTACCAAAACGTGTTCACACACTTAGCGTTTATCGGTAGGACATGTTCACCACTCCGATTCATTCCCGATGAATCAGACCTGACACAACTCTAAGCATAGCTGGCATAAAGAAAAACAAGCATGGATGAGCAGGCACATCAAGGCTCAAGCAACTCCTACTCATGCTAGTGGGTTTCAACTATTTACTGTGGCAATGACAGGTCATGCAGAGGAATGGGTTCAGCTACCGCGACATAAAGTAGCAGTTTGAATCGTTGTTGTCCTAATGCAGTAAAAGGAGCAGGAGCGAGAGGGTGGGATTTATCGAATTGCTCAAAGGGGGGGGGTTGCTTGCCTGATAGATCCACGAAGAAGCACTGCTCCTCAGACAGGTACTCGGGACACCTTCCGGAGTAGAACCTATCGAGAGGGAACGGTGCCGGTAATCAATAAACAACCATATGCAACAATATGATGCATGAAGATGACATTTCAAAGATGCTATGATTTGCCCTAATGCATCTAGCATCAATTTGGTTGAAGTCCATATGAACCAAGGGTTCATATGCAAACCCCAAATTAAATATATAACATGCCATTATTACATTTTCACTTATACAGCAAGTATAAGTTGGTTTTTCATGCATGGAACTGGCATAAATGGATTCCTTGCATTTTTCTGATAATTTTTCATATATAATTTATTTGATTTGGAGTTATGGTTGAATTACTATGAATTTTAGAAGTTTTAACTATTTTCTGGAATTTCTAAATCATTTCCGAATAAGAAAAACCAGAAAAGCATTTACTATGTCAGCATGACGTCAGTGTGACATCAGCAAGTCAACAGGGTGCGGTCCAGGTCAAACCTGACCAGTGGGACCCACTGGTCAGTGACCCTGAGACACGTAGTGCCACAGACAGGTGGGTTCGGTCAACTGCCACATCAACGAGGTCAACTCTGGCTTGTGGGGCCACTGTGATTAGTTAAAACTAACATGAATTTAAACTGTGGTTAACTAAGGATGTGGGGCCCATGTGTCAGTGGGTCAGGGGGTAATTAAGTTGGTAATTAGTCCCTAATGACGGTGCCACGTCATCACCACCGGCGTGTGAACGCCGGCGACCAAATCCGCTGCGGGTGTGCACCGGAGTGGCTCGGGTTTCACCTACAGGAGGCTGCTTGGGCCGCGGGCAGTCCCGTTGGAAAGCTGGCACTCAGCCGCATCCAACGGAGGTGGAGGGAGGCCCTGGGGTTGCCGGAGTTGGGCTCGGCGATGAGGTCAAGCGGCGGCAGGGCTCGGGTTCCATGGGCGCAGGGCTGCAGCTCGAGGGTGAGCAAATGGAGGTGCTAGACAGCACCTAAAGGGCAACAGGAGCCCGCCAGAGCAGCTAGAAGGAGCGGAGGGGCTTAGGGGCACGGAGCTCGCCGGCCATGGCGGACGGCGGCTTCGGGTGCTCGCGGGGCAGCGGCTACGGGGCGTGCGTGAAGAAAAAGGTGGAGGGGAGCGATTCAGTGGCTCACGGCGATTCTTCCGGTGCAGACGGTGGGGCCGGGGAGGTGTCGAAGCGAGCGGGGCGGCGAGGCGAATCTCCGGCGGCCGGCGATGGAAACGAAGACGGTAGCGTCGATGCAGAGCTTCCCGGGTCGCCTGACTCGTTGAGGACGTAGCAGGCGGCGAGGCGGAGCTCTGGGGCATGTCGGAGAGGCGAGGGAAAGGCAGTGGCCGCGGTGGTGTTTGTCGGCGGTGACGGCAGCGCTCGGGGCAGAGGGGGGAGAGCGAGACAGAGGATGGGGAGGAGCGAGAGGGAGTGAGAGGGGGTCGAGGCTTGCATGGCGTCTCCATAGAAGGCCAGGGCGTCGACGGGGAGCGGCAAGCAGGAGCTGGCGAGGCGCGTGGCCAGCGCGCGGCGAGCACGCGCTCGTCCTTCTGTCCGGGGAGGAAGACGACAGCGAGGTGCGGTGGTGGGTTGGGCCTAGCTGGGCCGGTCCTGTTGGGCCACCAGGTAAGCGCCAGGTAAATGTTTTCTTATCTCTTGTTTTCTTTTTCTATTTCTGACATTTGTTTTGTATCTAAAAGAAATGTTAAAACATTTCCATAAATGCTGAAAATATTTGTGGCATCTAGATATAATATTCCAGAGGCCCTCACCAATTCCCAACATTTTTGGAGCCATTAAAATATTTATATAATTTAAACAGCTCCAAATCAAATATTTATGCATTGATTCAAACATCCAAAATGTGTAGCAAAAATGTGCATCACCTCTGGTTGTTGTTCCCAACATTATCCAAAGAGCATGAACATTTTTGAAGAGCATTTTGGGTTCATTGAAAATCCATTTTAAAGTTGAACCTATTTGAATTTGCTTTGGTGCTAGGTTTTGAAACATCCCCATTTCAATTTTATTTGAAAATTAAACATGATGCACAAAGCAAGCCTAGGACATACCAGAACTAGGGATGTGACATATGGGATCACGGGAAATCCCTTCTACGGTCAGGGGGCGCGGGGTTGTGGAAAGAGCGTGTTTAGAAGATCAGCACAGGGGAGTTTATCCAGGTTCGGTCCGCAAGTGATGTGTATTACCCTACTCCTACTAGTTTGTGTTTATCTGGTGTTCTTGGACTAGCTACAAAGCATGCAGGGTCCAAAAAGTCTAAATCCTCTCACAGTGCACCGCGGGCGTCCTTTTATAGTCAAAGGGACTGCCATAGTGGCACACAGGAGGTGGAAAGTTTTACAGTAGTCAAGTTTATCACCTGACATCACGGGACAAAATGCATTAAATGTGCAACTTAGGTGTGCTCCTGCTTTATCGGGGATGGCAGCGAAACCCATCCTGTCCGTCGCCGCTTCGCCTTGCTCCGACACGTGTCTAGGCCAACGAGGCATGCAGCGCCATGTAGGCTAGTAGGCTGCTGAGCTGGTGTGGTGGCTGAGTCTTCATGAAGATCTGCATGCCACCACGTAAGTGCTTGACTAGTTGGCTTAGGAGCCACGTACTGCCACGCGGGTACCTGTTTGGTTTGTGGGTCGGCCGCTGAGTTGGGGTGGCGACATGGCGGCAAGGCCTTGCCGCAGTCTTGCTGATCTTCCCAGCAGGGCTCTTGCCGGGGCCTTGTGAGCGCCCTAGGCAAGAATCTTGCCGGGGCCTCGCGGGTATCTTTGGCAAGAGCCTTGCCGGCGCCTCGTGGGCATCCTCGGCAAGGTGCCTTGCTGTTGTCTTGTTTCTCGGTTCCTATCTAGGCCTCATAGGCCCTTTGTCTTCACAAAGGTCTGCATGCCACCATGGAGGCGCCTCCCGAGCCTTGGTTCCGATGTGGTTGATGGTGTCAGGACTCTTAGACTCGAGGGTGGCGGCCTTGTTGGTGCGGGGCAAGTTGCCCTGGCAAGACTCTTGCCAGGGCCATGAAGGCCACCCCGGCAAGGGCCTTTCCGGGGGATTTTCACCTCGCCCCTATGCTTCTCGTGCCTTCGGCTTGGCGCTGCTCTGGTAGTCTTGTGTGTTTGCTTCCTCCACTCCGCCAAGTGTGGCCGCAGGCAAGAGGCTGCGACTGCCCGCGCACAAGTAAAGGGGTACAAAAAGGACCCTACTTTTTTACACCGACATGTATTGACATGGTTCGGTGCTGGTTTTATTGGAGAATCATACCCTTGAGCCACCATTCCTGCTTAATGTGTACTTATACGGGTGATGGCAAAGATACACTTCTCTACAGCTCCACGGGTTTAACTGATGACGCAATCAATGAGATGACAAAGACCCTTCTTAATGAGAACTTGGAAAGCTACAACAAAGTGGGACTAAACCCTTTTGCACACTTAACCTGCCACCATTCCTGAGTCTCCAAATTATTTATTTTACCTTATCATTCAAATACTCTATTAAGTCAACCTTGATGACTTTCAAAGGCTAAATCCGCTTTTTGGAAGGAGTATGACCATGAAGCTGCCAAGAAAGCCAGGGACAAAACGAAAGCCGCCAAGAAGAATAAGAAGAAACTAAGTGCCTCCGAGATGTTTGAACTGGATGACAACACTGAGTCGGAGGTAGCCCTTGACTCACTTGGCTCTTTTTTCAATTATCTTATTGACACTGATTATCATCAGGATGACACGGGGGCCAGTCAAGCGGTTGAAGAAGAGGTAACTATTCTTTCATCCGACTCAGAGCCTTTGCCAGGACAAAAAATTTGATGAGTAACCCAGAAAGTAAGCTTTTCACACACCTTAGCTCATTTGGATCCTCACTTTCTTTTGAAGCAACAACAACACAAGAACCAGCGTCAGACTCGGACCAGCGGAGGTGGAGAGTTATCCTCTGGTTTACCAAATACTCTAGCTCCGCGGAAACATCAAAGCGAGGTTCCCCCAAATTTAAACTCTTTTTATCCTCTGGCGGGTCTTATTCTTCAGCCACTTAATTCTTCCGATTTAAATTATCAGGGGATATCTCACTCCTCTTCCGGCGACTCATCACAGACCCAGCTGCTGACCTTCAAGACTTCCCCTGGGTAACAAATTTTGTTTTCTACCACTTTGTATCCTTATATTTGTACTAACCTCCCACAACCCTTTGAAGTGGAAAGGCAAAGCCTAGCAAGAAGGCCAAGGTGACCAAGCCGGCTGAAGACCCCAAAGTCCATGAGCCGGAGCAGCAAATTCCAGCGTCTGAAGCCTCCGTACCACAACCAAAAGAGCCCGTCCATGATGTTCCACCAGAAATTCCTGACCTCTCCAGTGATCACACAAATGTCAATCCTTTGAACACTGAATCATCAAGCCCACTTAAATTGTCATAAACACATACTGAGGATGTTATGATCACCGACTCCGGCTTTCAAGAGCCGGGAAAACCTACTGTCTTGGCCAAGCACTCGACCAAAGAGGAGTTTACCGAAAGGTAGAAAGTGAGATTTGACATTGCCAATTATTCTCAACTAAGCGTCAGTGAAGTACTCTCTGGTGATCTCAACCAACTGCATACCAGTCGCGATCTTGAAATTGACATGGTGAAAGTGTCGGATTTCGGGTTCCGGCAAAACCCTTGAGGTTCGAAAACTGGGGTGCGCATGAAGATCTCTCCCCCTCTCTTGCTTGCACACATCATGATCTCACGGCCTAGCTCGACGAACCCAAAGAACAAGAGACACGAGAGATTATACTGGTTTGGGCCACCGATGTGGGGTAATACCCTACTCCAGTGTGGTGTGGTGGATTGCCTCTCAGGCTGAGGATGAATAGTACAAGGGAAGAACAGCCTCCTGAGGAGAGGTGTTCTTGTGCTTGGTGAGTGTGGTGGCTTTGGTGGAATGAAGCCGGTCCAAGATGAGATCAGAATGCCTCCCTACTGTGGTGGCTAGTCCTATATAGAGAGGCCCGGGTCCTCTTCCCAAATATTAGGCGGGAAGGGATCCCACAACAGCCAATTTGAAGGGGGACAACTAGTATAAGCTATCCTCACAAAAGTAGTCTTCGCCTGCCAAAGGCTCTGGTGGTGACGCCATCTTGGGCTCCATGGTGCCCTCTGTCCTGCTGTCCTGCTGGTCTTGGTCTTGTTGCACCGATATGGAAACCTTTGCTTGATGACTCGGGACTCCTCGCCCGTGCTTGCCCCTTAGCACCAAAGAGGAAACAAGGACATTGCGCGCGCTGGCGCCCGCCTGGCGCCTGCCTGGCTCTAGTCGTCATGGCTTGCGTCACACAAACGTCGCGAGGTGTCCCTTGCCTTGAACTCTCCGCCCCTCGCGAGCCAGCCTAGTGAGGCCGCCCCTGAGGAGGTCTTGCGTCGTCCGCCTCGTGAGGCTTGGCCCCTCGCGAGGGTCTTGAGTGTTTGCTGGTGAAGGTGGGCCGTACAGGACCGCTAGTGGAGCCACGCCGCGGGCCGTAGGCAGGCAAGTCTGAGGACCCCTGTTCCCAAAACGCCGATAGTAGCCCCCGGGCCCAAGGCATGCTCGGGCTTGGCTTCGAGGCGAAGCCAAAGGGCAAGTGTGGAGTGCTGCGGTCCCCAACAGCCTGCGGCCACGGTTGGTACGTGGCGATTGATTGGATGTGGGCGTCTCTGCTTCCCAATGCTGCCTCGGCAACTGCCCGACTTGACGAGTCCTTGCTGCATGCAGAAAAATGGTCATTATTACCTTAGATCATGGAGGCCGGTGGTTGGCCTCCCCTTGTCTATAAATGGGAAGATGGGGCCGGAGCCCCTGTCACCCATCTCTTCCTTTGCTTATCCTACTCCTTCTTCTTCCTCACTTCACTGCTTGCTGCATCGACCATGGCATCGATACGAAGGCTCTCAGCCGCGGAGAAGGGCAAGACTCCCCTTAATGAGCCCGAGCCACTTCCGCCGAAGAAGAGGCTGTCTCATCGTCGTGAGGCTGGAAGTGTCGCGGCCATGGTATGAGCGGCCGCCTCCAGGCTATCCGTTGCCCTTGTACGCCCAAGCTAAGGGCTCCAGAGGGAGGAGTGACGAGCACCGCCGCCCGTGCCAGGGCCGTGGTCACCGCGCCGTGGTGACGCACACCGTCGCCCAGGGGGTCCATGTCGTGGATTCCTCGTGTGAATTCATGTTGTGGGCGGTGATGCCTCCATGCACTTGGATCTGCTTCCCGCAGTTCCTCGTCACGGAAATGCCGCCGAGGGGTCCCCTTGAACTTTTGCTGCAGCACGCCGACTTGAGCGGAGGTTGAAGCCGTCTCCTTTGGGAAGATCTTCATGACTCACGGCTAGGGAGAGGTCGCCCGAGTCTGCCGCGCGGAAGGCACCCTCACCATCCACTTCAGGTATGATGGCGCCTCCATGATGTTCTTCAAGGTCTTCAACAATGAAGGCCGCCGCTTGGAGTGCTGCCTTGAGGGGGGTCGTTAGGACGGCGCTGCGGTCAACGCTGGACCTGGCGCTGGGCTCGCCAGCAGCTCCCCCAGCGACAGTAGTGACTCCTGGTGGTCCAGCGACTCTCCCGAGCTCGTCGAGACTCCGGAGACAAGCGACGATAGCTATGTGCCCCCGAGCTCCCGCCAGGCCCGTAGCAGGTCTGCAGCGTCCGGTCGCCGCCATCACTGATCTGGATGGGTTCGTGCTGGCCTTTGGAGGCCCGCTGTTGATAATGGCCTCGGCGATGATCGGCGCGTGTAGATAGAGCTCCTAGGAACTCCCTTCTTTCTTGTTCCCTGCGAGGAATTGAAATGGACCCCGTGGGGGCATGTAAAGGGTATGTGATGTCTTTTGTTGATATTATCCTTTTCATGAAAATTTGTGAATGCATGTCCTGCTAAGGCTCGGTCTCCCCTTTCCAATCCCGCGGCAGCTTGGCGCTCTACGCAGACAGGTCCCGGTCCCCAGGCAGGCTGCAGCCGTCGCTGGTATGCCAAGTCACGATGCCATGGTCAAGGCCAGGAGGTGAGCGGCCGGAGGTCCAGTAAGAGCTCCAGAGGCGCGATGCTCAAGAGGACACCTTTAGCGCGCAAGCAGCTACTTGAGGATGGGAAAGGGAGGTGACATTGCCGCAACAGGGCAGCGAAAGGCGAGGGTCTTATACCGTAGCGCTAGGTTGATCCAGGCGCGAGACTTATCTTGGCATTTCGGAGCTGGTTCCTCGTGTTGCACCAGACTTGTGCGTCGGTCGCTATTGGGTAGCTAGGTTAGGCCCGTGCGTTCCTCCCCCTCTTCTCCATGTTCTTATGTGTGCTCTACGTCCTCAAGTCCCGGCCCTCGAGCGAGCTCAGCGCCGCTGGTATGCCAGGTCGTGATGCCGTGGTCAAGGCCAGGGGGTGAGGGCTGGAGAGCCAGTAAGAGCTCCTGAGTCACGATGCTCAGGAGCCCCCCTTTTAACGCGCAATAGAATCTCACATGAGAAGAGAGAGAGCCTGTGGTACCGCTCACTGTAGTCCTCAGGAGGCTCCTGCAAGTTAGCGCGAGGAAGGGCACAAATTGCCATGGTGATTGCTGGTTCGCCACTGGTTGCTTCGCATGGAGGTGAAAGCACTGAGGGTCTGGTGAGGTGACGTGCGCGGGTGTGCCGCGAGCCAGGGCTTGACCACTCAGATTTGTCAATGTTGCAGGGACGGACCCGAGCGCAAGTGCTGTGTCGGTGTGAGTGGTTCCCGTGGTGGGTGATAATCAAGCATGTGATAACCATAGATAGATTATGCAAGAAAAGCATACTGGCTTAGGTAAATGCAAGAACGATTCATGCCACTGGGTCAGACCCGAGCGGCTTGGGGATCATGCAGCCCGAGGGGCGCCCCCAGCAGGGTGAACTAAAGATGCAAGTGGATACATGCCGCAGGGGGAGACCCATGCAGCCTGGGAATGATGCAGCCCATTGGGTGCTCCCAGCTAAACAAACTTGGAAAATGTCACCTGGTTTGGTTGTCGAAGGAGTGTTGGGGTAGATGAAGACACATGGTGAAGAAGTCGCTCCTCGCGAGCCGTCGAGACCCAGAGCCTCGCGAGGCTCTAGAGGCTCAGGTGGCCTCCCGAGGACCGTCTCCATCTCTACCAGGATTGCGTGATGCCTGGCCTCCTGACCTGCTAGGATGCTCCGCATGTTGCCATGGAAGGCGGCCTCCATGCTCGGCAGGCCGAATGACATGCGAACATAGCTATGAGGTGGACCCTCACACCGTCCAGCACGCGAAGGCCAGAAGCGCTCCTGAGATGTGACCCTGTTGAGCCCTGGGAGGTAGATGCAGACACGCAACTCACCACCCTTGCCTGGATGGGGAGTAGCAACAAGTGGGCAGCGATCGCCGCGTATTGCTCTTGCTTCCCGAAGCTCCTAGGTGGTCTTGGTGATGAACTCCTGAGGGCCGGGCGTTCCTCGTCCGGTGTCCTCCTGAGGGAAATGTGCCGCGAAGCACGCCTCCACATGGTGCCCGAGCGCCTCCCTCATGATGCTGGTCAGGTCTGAGGCCCTCCAGAAGAGAGCCCCTGAGCCCTACCCGAGGAGGGCACTGGGCGCGCCTCCCTATGCGAGGGAGGGAGGTGCGCCAGGCGCGGGCACTGATCCTGAGGTGGCACCGCTGGAGGCGCCGCTCCCCTGAGGCCCAGTGCGGAGTAGCTTCTTCTTCTTCTTAGGGTTGGACTCAAGAGGGTACTACACATATGCGCTGCCAGGGCCTTCGACTACTGCAGCTTGGAAGGCGCGCTCGAGGGAGCACACCGTGTCTCTTTCTTCGTAGGGGACTGTGATGATTCCACTGCTTCCCGGCATCTTGAGGACATTCTAGCCATGGTGGCTAACTGCCATGAATTTGGCTAGCGTTGGGTACCCGAGGATGGCATTGTATGACAAGCGGATGTGGGCGACGTCGAAGTCGATGAGCTCGGTGCGGTAGTTGTCGCGCGCGCGGAAGGTGACAGGGAGACGAACTTGCCCTATCGGGGTGGTGGATCCGTCAGTCACTCCTGAGAAAGGCTTGGTGGGCTGGAGCTGATCATATGGCACTTGAAGGCTGTCGAACGTATCGATGGACAGGACACTAAGCCCTGCGCCGCCGTCGATGAGGGTCGTAGTGACTTGGACATTGCTAATGACGGGAGAACAGAGCATCGGGAGGACGCCGGCGGTTACCGCGCATTTGAGCTGGTCCGCCGAGCTAAAGGTGATGGCGTACTTGGACCATCTGAGCAGGCGCGTATCCTCGAGCTTGGGGAGGGCTGCATTCACCTTGCGAGAGAACTGCTTGAAGATACGGTGGGAAGCTGGGGCCTGAGTGCCACACAAGATGCAGGCGATGGCGGGCGGCTCCTGGAAGCCCCCAGCCCCTTCGTCCTGCTAGTGGTCGTCGTTCCTCCGTGGTGGCGGCGGCAGCGGAGGGAGACCAGGGTTGCCCTGAGGACGATCCTCGTGAAGCTAGTCCCTCTAGGCACCCTCACGAGGCTGGTCCTGCGAGTGGTCCTCGCGAGGCTGGTCGCGCCACTCCTGGCGAGGGCCGCAGTCATCCCAATGTCCTCCACCTCATCTACCTCCTTGGTCGTAGCCCCGGTCATTGCGCTTGGCGCGTCGACTGAAGCGTCCATCTCGAATGGCCCTGAGCTCTTGACAATCATTGGTGTTGTGGCTGCGCACATTGTGGTAGGCGCATAACATATGGCTGCCCTTGGGCGACTCAGGGAGGTCTCGGCCAAGCTTGGTATCAGGCTCTGTAGCGAGTACGACCACCCCTTTGCGCTTCACATCCTCGACCTTGGCCTTCTTCTCCTCTGGATCCACAGTAGGGAGCTCGAGGAGAGAGAGACGCCCCTCCTCAGCGCACCCCTACCTGGCATGCCAAATGTCGGATTACGGGTTCCGGCAAAACCCTTGAGGTTTGAACACTGGAGTGCACATGAAGATCTCTCCCCCTCTCTAGCTTGCACACATCATGATCTCATGGCCTAGCTCGACGAACCCGAAGAACAAGAGACACAAGAGTTTATACTGGTTCGGGCCACCCATGTGGTGTAATACCATACTCTCGTGTGGTGTGGTGGATTGCCTCACGTGCTGAGGATGAATAGTTACAAGGGAAGAACAGCCTCCTAAGGAGAGGTGTTCTTGTGCTTGGTGAGTGTGGTGGCTTTGGTGGAATGAAACCGGTCCAAGATGAGATTGGAATGCCTCCCTACTGTGGTGGCTAGTCCTATATATAGAGACCCTAGTCCTCTTCCCAAATATTAGGCGGGAAGGGATCCCACAACGGCCAATTTGAAGGGGGGCAGCTAGTACAAGCTATCCTGACAAAAGTAGTCTTCACCTGCCAAAGGCTCTGGTGGCGACGCCGTCTTGGGCTCCACGGTGACCTCCTTCTTGCTGTCCTGCTGGTCTTGGTCTTGTTGCCCCGATATGGAAACCTTTGCCTGATGCCTCGGGACTCCTCGCCCGCGCTTGCCCCTTAGCACCAAAGAGAAAACAAGGACACTGCATGCTGGCGCCCGCCTGGCTCCAGTCGTTATGGCTTGCGTCACACAAACGTTGCGAGGTGTCCCTTGCCTTGGTCTCTCCGCCCCTCACGAACCAGCCTGGTGAGGCCGCCCCTGAGGAGGTCTTGCTTCATCCGCCTCGCAAGGGTCTTGAGTGTTTGCTGGTGAAGATGGGCCGTACAGGGCCGCTGGTGGAGCCATGCCGCAGGCCACAGGTAGACAAGTCTGGGGACCCCCGTTTGTCGGGGCAAATTGATCCATGAACACCTATGGGGCCGGCGGACCGGGCCCCTTTCGGTTCGGCGGGGGGCGGAGATCGCACGAAGAGCAGATCGAGGCAAAGCACACGAGCAGTTTACCCAGCTTCGGAGCTCTCTGGAGAGATAACACTCCTACTGCTGCTTGTCTGGTTGTATTATGTTCTTGCTCGCCAGAGCTAAGTGTTTTTCTGGCTCACGAATGAATCGAACTGAACCCCCACTACGTTGCGCATGGGCCTCCTTTTATACGCTAAAGGGGTCACCGACAGGTGGCAACGCAGAGAAGGGTACAAATGTAAAAGGTGAGGTGGTTGGTACAGTTACTTGTACAGTGCACCCTACCTAACCCTGACGGCAGGGGACAAGGGCATTAAATGCCCGTCTGAGTCGCCCAAACAGTGCAGAAAAGGACCGTTAGGGGCGCCACCGTTCGCCACGATGGCGATCTTGTCAGCTTCGCATGCCACTGCACACCGCTGGCTGCACAGCCTCCCGCCACGCGCGCCTGGAGAGGCCCCCAGAGTGACACGTTGGTGGATGCGCTGGAGCGTGGGCGCAGAGTGGCCGCCTGCCGCGGCAAGCGCCTTGCCGCTGTTGTTATCTTGTCGGGTCCGGAGGCTTGTCGCTCACCGGGCCTCGAGGTACCTTGGTTGGTCTTCCCGGCAAGCTCCTCTTGCCGAGGCCTTGTTGCCTTGCCGGAGCGCGTGGCGCGTCGTGGCAAGTTCCTTGGAGTGCCTCGGTTGGCCTTCCCGGCAAGCTCCTCTTGCTGGGGCCTTGTCTCCTGGGCTTAAATACTTTGTTCTTGAATGGCTCCAAGGGAACCACGGAGGATCTTGGTGTTCGCCCGGCAAGCCTTGCCGCGGGGTGCTGCAGCTGCCCGTGCACAAGTTCAGGGTATTAGGATACCCCTATTCTAGTACACCGACAGGAGCCCCCGGGCCTGGGCCAGACACGGTGCCGAGCGCTGTTGGGCCAGGACCAAGACAGGGCATGGGCACACGCGGACTGGGCCACGCCGAATCTCGCTCCGTATCCACCGCGCTCTTCCCTAACGGCACGCGTTGAATGCGGCGTCGTGGGAGAGATCGTGGGTGGTTCTCTATTCGGAAGGGCGAAACGTCCGCCCCGTCCCTCTTTATAAGCAGAGGAAACAGGGGCAGTTCGTTACCCCCTCGCTGGTTGTTGCTACTCCATTTTCTCGAAGCCAAGAGAGCAGTGCTCCGCTCCCCATTGCCACCAGCATCACCAACGCCGTCGACCTCCCCCACCACCTCCGCCATGGCTCCGAAAGCCGACAAGGGAAAGGGCGTGAAGTCGGCCGAGGCGCAGCGGCTCGCGGCGCTGCGGAAGGAGCGGGCGATCTTCTCCCCCCAGCTCGGCGTGCAGGAGCTGAGGGAGTACTTCTACCTCTTCTGGGTGACGGAGACGCGTGCGCATCCACGCACGAGGGTACTCCCGTCCGCTGCTTTGGAGCTGGCTCCAAACGGGTACCCATTCTTCGCGCTGTTCTTCTATTGCGAGCTCTGCCCGCCCTTCTCGGAGTTCTTCTGCGATATCATGAACACCTACGGCTTCCGCCTCCTTGACTTCACCCCCAACGCTGTTCTGACCATGGAAGTTTTCGCCCACTTGTGCGAAAACTTTGTCGGAGTCCACCCCAATGTTGCCCTTTTCCGCCACTTCTTCATACCTCGGGTAGAGAGAGGAGAGCCGCTTGCCGGAGGGATCGCCTGGATCTCGAGAGTCGGCAAGAAGGAGGCGTACTTGGAGGGTGAGCTCCGCAGCAAGTGGGATGAGTGGAGAGTGGAGTGGTGCTGGATCGTCGAGGAGAATCCGCAGCCCTTCACCGCCATGCGCCAAGCTCCAATAGTGCGCGGCAATGACTGGAGCAACGTGGCCCCGGAAGACGAGAGGTTGAAGATCGCCATTACTAGGATCCTTCGCCTCAGGCTTGCCAGGCGCAGATTTCCTCCGCCGCCGCATCGCCCCCCTGCAGGAGAGGGGGAGGCCTGCCTGGGAATTCAAGAACTCGGCGGACATCATGACGCTGCGGCCGGGCCTCAACTACAACTTCACCGTCTTGGAGCTGGACGCAATGCTCCCGGAGTTGTTCAAACACGACCCCCAGCACCCATTCACTCTGCCGAGAGGCGTCGTTCCATTGTGCAACAATTCTTCGCTTGACCGGATCCGCGCCATGATGCCGTTGTGCGATTCACACGGAATCGTTCCAACTTGGCAAGAGCCTGCGGATCACATCGTGCAAGCGTTCTTCGACAACTTGGAAGAAGTGCCGGTCCATGCTGACGAGCAGAAGAGCCTCACCCGTGACACCACCGACGAGGAGCTGCAGCACATCGCCACAAGGGCGGAAGAGGTTGTGGCCGCAGCTACCGCGGGCGTGTTCGGGTTCACCGTAGAGGAGGCGGAGGCGGCAGAAGCGGCAAACCTTGCCGAGCGCGCGGAGTTCATTGGCGAGGAAGAGCCTGCCAGTTCTGAAGCCGAGCCGAGCGAGGCCGGCGAGGAAGAGCCCGAGCCTTCAGAAAACTTGCCGCAGGCGGAGCCCCGGGCCCCGCCAAGAAGGCGCCTTCGCAGGGCCGGGGACGCAGCGGGGCGGCAGCCGGGTCAACAGCCGCCGAGCCGTGCGACGCGCTCTACCGCGGCAAGCAATGTTGCCGCGGGAGCGCCTCACGCAGCAGCGGCAACTGGGCCACCGCCACCGCCCCCGCCAAGCGGGCAAGGGATCCTACTCCTCCCCCTCGCCGCACCAGAGGGGAGCCGGACTTTGATCTTTCCGCGCTCAGCTCCGACGAGGAGGAAGAAGAGTAAGTTTCTTTGGTGCTCTTGTAGTTCTTCAATCTTGCTGTTTATATCTTGTATCTGACTTGCTTCAATCTGGACTCCTTTCTTTTCAGGACGCTGGCCCAGAGAGCGGCGAAGAGGGCCAAGGCCGCGGTGATCGTCATCGAAGATGAACCCACCATATCAGTAGGGGGTGGGTCCGAGACCACCTTGACGGACCCGGCAATCACTCCTCAAAGCAGCCCCCAGCGCAGCCCCCAGCGTAAGTTCATAGTTAGCTTTCTGCTGTCGGGCGTGCATGAGTGCTTTTTTCCTTTGTTGATATCTTGCTTGTTGACTTGTGTAGGAGCAGAGCAGCCACATCAGGAGCGCCTGGAAGCTGATCCCAAAGTGCCCTCTGCTTCGACTACCCCGCCAAGGGAGGGGTTCCCGGTAAGGGAGCGCTCTCCGGCAAGGGAGAACTCTCCGGCAAGGGGCAATACCATCGATCCTGCGGTGGCCGAGACCGCAACTGCAGATCTTGGCACAGGTAATTCACTTGTCCAAAAACTTTCCCTTGGGTTCTTCTTCTTCTGATTTTCTTCTCTTGGATTTTTGATTGATTTTTCTCCCTTCTTCGTTCTTCAGACCCATTTGCGGCTGAGCCAATGGAGACAGAGGGCGCTGGCGAGGAAGGGACCGGTGCTGATGAGGCCGCCGGCGAGGAGGCCGCCAAGGCTGCCGCCGCAGAAGCTGGCGAGGGGTCGGGCGATCGCACTGATGACCCTGAGGCCGCAGGAGCGCCAGGCGCTGCACCGACCGCCGATCCCTCTGCCGCTTCTGCGGAGCCGGGCTCCGAGGAGCCCCAGCCCGGCGCCTACTTGAAGGCCGGCGACGGTATATTCATCAAGCTACCCTGGGCGTCGAGCTCCAGGGCGTCGGTCGAGGGGGAAACTTTTTATGGGGAGGTGCTCGCCTCTGCTGGCCTGTCGTTGGTCAACACGCCCAGTAGCAGAAGTGGCGAGCCTGAGGAGGGGGAGCTGCTGCGGAAGCTGCTGTCACTCTACCGTGCCTGGCAAGCCAAGCTGGCTTCCCGGGAAGCGCTTGTCGCGAAGGCGGGAGTTGACATGGAGAAGCACGCGAAGGAGCTCCGGGGCCAAAATCAAGAAGCTCTCCAGTCCCTGGCACAGGAGCGGGAGCGACTCGACGAGGAGCGCACGGCCTTCCTTCTTGAGAAGGCCGAAGCTGAGGAGGAACAAAGGCTGGCCGCCGAGAAGCAGTCCGCGCAAGAAGGAGAATTGGTGCAGCGGAAGGCCAACCTTGACAGCTACGAGGAGGAGCTCGCCGAGCGCGAGCAAGCACTTGGCGGGGTGCTCAAGGAGGCAAAGGATGCTGCCGCAATCGCAGAGGCCGCCAAGAAAGAGCTGGACGAGAAAGTGGCGCAGCTGGAGGCCAACATTGGGAAGAGCGGCGAGGAGCTTGCCGCGCTCAAGCGTGAGCGTGAGAAGGATGCTGCCGCCCACGGTGAGCTGCAAGGTCTTCTCGCTGAGAGGGGCAAGGAGCTCAGCGCCGCCAAGGATTCCAATGCAGACCTGGAGCTAAAGCTGGCCACGCTGACGCAGATGCTGGATGCCGCCAAGGAGCGAGAGAAAACCTTGTCGGAGAAGGTCAAAGCTGACAAGGCGCTGCTGGAGAGCATTGCAGTTACCCAGAACTCGTTCAGAGACACTGTGGAGCACTAGACCGAGGGTCTGGTGAATATTGCCGCAGTCATCAATGAGGAGCTGGCGCAGCTGGGGATGGAGGACTTTGGGTATCCCTCCGACGAGAATCTCCAACCCAGCGCCAAGCTCAGTCTGTTCTTCAAGGGCGTGGCGACGGCACTCCAGCGGCTCCGGGAGAGGATCCCAAAGCAGCTGGCCGACGAGTCGCGCAAAATCTGCACCGGGGTTCTCCAGAAGGTGTTGATGAAGGTGGCCTTCCGCAATCTAGGCCTCAGCTTCACCAACGTCCTCAAGTCCTTGCCGCCAGACGCCAATCGGGACGCACTCAAGGCCCTTGTCGCACCCATTGTGGACAAGGTGAGCGAGATCAAGAGGGTCGAGGGCGGACGCGTAGACTAGGCCGCCCATTTCTTCTTTTCCCTTGTCGCTGCTAATCATGTTATGAAAACAGTCTGTTAGAGCTGCGACAAGTTATCTTGTAATACAACTTTATTTCTGTTATCAATTGCTATGTTATTTCCTTTACTAGATTCCTTCCTTTGTATGTTTTTACCCTACGCTTTTAGGGAACTTGTCGGCGCAGGCACCCGAGCCGCGAGCGTTGAGTGCGGAACTTCAGCAGCCTGCTGGCGGCGCTGCTTCCGACAAGAAACCTTGTCGCGACTAGATGCAGCACACTTAAGTTGTTGAGCGGACTCGAAACAAAGTAAGGGCGCAACTAGCCACGAGTTGGTTCCTCCACGCACAGGTTTTCCATACAAAGCAGGGTCGTTCGAGGAAGATAACTCAAAAAATTTAAAAACTGACTGCTCAAACTTTGGCAACTTAGCTTTTCTGTCGTTTGCTTCTCGGCAAGGCAAAACTTTGCTTGAACGACGCCTGGTCCATACCACAATCTTCTCCTTCCCCCCGGCAAACTTGTGTGTGAGGGAACCTTCTTTTCCTTTGTTGAAAAAGAAGAAAGAAGAGAAAATAATGATATGGAGCCCTTCGGCTCGTTATTGCTTACCGGATGTAGGTGCTGCACAAAGTGTCAGATAACGCATGCAAAAAAGAAACTAATGCATGAAATGGACAAGTTGTGCGGAGCACGTGGGGTTTTACTTATGCACGGGATCTGCGCCCGGCTTTGTACAAAGGATTACATGCAACAGCGGCAAGACTTGTACAAAAGGTGGTTGCCGGAACGGGTTCCGGCAACCGCGCCCTACGGGAAAAACTTACGAAGATGTTCTATGTTCCAGGAGTTGCTCACCGGAATGCCATCTTCGGTCTCAAGGCGGACAGCGCCGGGCCTTGTGACTCGTTTCACCCGATAAGGGCCTTCCCACTTCGGCGTCAACTTGTTGGAATTCTTGGCGGACTAAACGCGCCGAAGAACAAGGTCGCCTTCCTCGAAGCTTCTGGCCTTAACTTTGCGGGTATGGTAGCGGTGCAAAGCTTGCTGGTATCGAGCAGCTCGTACAGCAGCCTGAAGACGATCTTCCTCAAGGAGCAGTGCGTCGTCTTGTCGCAGCTGTTCTTGCTCAAGCTCATCATAAGCGAGCACTCGAGGCGATCCGTATACGAGTTCCGTGGGGAGAACTGCCTCTGCTCCATAGACTAGAGCGAAAGGTGTCTGGCCAGTGGCTCGATTTGGCGTCGTTGTGATCGACCAAAGAACCACCGGCAGCTCCTCGATCCAGTTTCTTCCGCACTTGCGCAGCCTGTCGAAAGTTCTTGTCTTGAGCCCGCGTAGCACTTCAGCATTTGTCCTCTCTGCTTGACCGTTGCTTCTTGGATGAGCAACAGAAGCGAAGCAGACCTTGCCGCCAAGGTCTTGGACGTACTGCATGAAGGTGCGGCTCGTGAATTGCGTGCCGTTGTCGGTGATGATCCTGTTAGGGATCCCGAAACGGCAAACAATTGACCTGAAGAACTTGGCTGTTGACTGTGCTGTCACCTTCCTCACTGGCTGCACTTCCGGCCACTTTGTGAACTTGTCGATTGCGACATACAAGTACTCAAAGCCCCCGACAGCTCGGGGGAAAGGGCCGAGGATATCGAGCCCCCAGACCGAAAATGGCCAGGATAAAGGGATCGTCTGGAGAGCTTGAGCTGGCTGGTGTATCTGTTTGGAGTGGAACTGGCACGCTTCACACTTGGTTACTTGTGCAGTTGCATCCTGGAGGGCAGTCGGCCAGAAGAAACCTTGCCGGAAAGCTTTGCCGGCAAGTGCTCTTGCGCCAATGTGGTGGCCACATATGCCTCCATGTATCTCTGCCAACAGCTTTTGTCCATCTTCCCGGCAAATACACTTCAATTTCACACCGTTGAGTCTTCTTCTCTACAGTATGCTATCGACAAACTGGTACATACTTGACTGCCGGGCTACTTTTTCCGCTTCTTCTTGCTCTTCGGGAAGTTCTCCTGTCTGAAGGAAATGGACAATCTGCTGTGCCCATGCTGGACCTTGTGGCTCGACAACAAGGACTAAAGGCACATCTGCTGCTGCGGGAACATCCGCTTCTGCAGCAAGGACTTGTGGTCCTGCCGGAGCTTGATGTTCCCCGGCAAGTTTGCCGGAGCAAAACTTGTCGGGAGCGTCTGCTTCAACGGAACAAACCATAAGGCTTGCCGGAGCAGACCGCCCCTCAGCATCCTTGGTGTTGATCTTGGGGACTTTCTTGGTGGCGGCTTCGAGGAGCTCTACTGGAAAGTAGTCACCAGAAACCAACTTCCTCTTCTTGCTTTGTCCAGTTGATGGTATTACGGATGGTTGAGTCAACTTGAGCACAAAGATCCCTGGTTCCACAGGTAACTTTAGTGCGGCGCACTTTGACAGGCCATCAGCAATGACATTCTGAGCTCTTGGGATATGCTCCATCTGCAGGCCGTCAAAGTGCTCTTCTAGCTTCCTCACTTCATCAACATATGCTTCCATCAGTGGACTCTGGTAGTTC
Source organism: Triticum aestivum (assembly GCF_018294505.1). Classification (NCBI taxonomy): domain Eukaryota; kingdom Viridiplantae; phylum Streptophyta; class Magnoliopsida; order Poales; family Poaceae; genus Triticum; species Triticum aestivum. Next base: position 230,326,307 of record NC_057803.1, read on the forward strand.
TTGTTCACTTGGTGGACGACAAGCTGTGAGTCACCCCTGACAATGAGCTTCTTGATCCCAAGGTCTGCTGCGATTCTGAGACCGGCAAGCAATCCTTCATACTCTGTAGTATTGTTGGTTGCTTGCTCCTTGGGAAAGTGCATCTGGACTACGTACTTGAGGTGCTCTCCGGTGGGCGCGACAAGCAGCACGCCCGCACCGGCGCCTTGCAGCGAGAAGGCACCATCAAAGTACATCAGCCACTCTTTGCTTGCCTCTTTGACGGGGATGCTCGTCTCTGGAATTTCTTCATCTGGTGTCGGCGTCCATTCTGCTATGAACTCTGCCAATGCCCTGCTTTGGATAGTTGAAGTGCTCTCAAACTTGAGGCCAAAGCTTGACAGTTCCAGCGCCCACTCGACAATCCTGCCTGTCGCTTCCGGATTTTGCAGTATCCTCTTCAGCGGAAAGCGAGTGACGACTGTGATCTCAAGTGCTTGGAAGTAATGGCGCAGCTTTCTCGAGGCCATGAGGAGGCCGAAAAGCAACTTCTGCACACTAGAGTACCTTGATCTAGCCCCCTGTAGCAGGGAACTGACAAAGTAAACTGGACGCTGCACCATTCTCTTCTGCATCTTATCATGCTCCTGCGCAGATCCATCTTTGTCGGGACCAGAGCTTGTCAGCGAAGCCCCCTGCTCGTCACTTGATGCATCTGCCGTGGTTGCTGGCTCATCATCTGCCTCCCTCTCCGCCACTAACACAGCACTAACCACTTGATTGGTTGCCGCTATATACAGCAGCAACTTCTCTTGCGGCTTAGGTGCAACAAGTATTGGAGTGGAGGACATGTATCTCTTCAAGTCCTGCAGCGCAGCCTCCGCCTCTGGAGTCCATTTCATTGGACCTGCCTTTTTCAAAATTTTGAAAAATGGCAGGGCGCGCTCAGCAGATCTAGAGATAAACCTGCTGAGAGCAGCCACGCAACCGGCAAGCCTTCATACATCCTTGACGCGCTTTGGTGCTTCGATCTGCTCAATGGCCTTGATCTTGTCGGGATTGGCTTCAATTCCCCGCTGAGACACGAAGAACCCGAGAAGCTTGCCGGATGGCACTCCAAGCACGCACTTCTCGGGGTTAAGCTTGAGGTTGATCCTGCGCAGATTTGCAAATGTCTCATCTAAATCTTGAATCAGGGTCGCCCTGTTCTTACTTTTGACCACTATGTCATCCATGTAGGCTTCCACATTTCTGTGCATCTGCGGCTCAAAAGCGTGGTGGACTACCCTTGCGAATGTTGAACCAGCATTCTTCAAACCAAAAGGCATCCGTACGAAGCAGTACGTGCCACATGGGGTGATAAATGCGGTTTTCTCTTCATCCTCTTCTGCCATGAAGATCTGATGGTATCCTGAGTATGCATCAAGAAACGAAAGCAAATCACATCCGGCTGTGGAGTCAACAATCTGGTCAATGCGCGGCAAGGGAAATGGGTCTTTAGGACAAGCTTTATTAACATCAGTAAAGTCAATACAAAGCCTCCATTTCCCATTAGCCTTGCGCACGACAACAGGATTGGCCAACCACGTGGGATGGAGCACCCCTCTGACAAGGCCTGCTACTTCCAACTTCTTGATTTCTTCTGCGATGAATTCTTGGCGCTCCACTGCCTATTTCCTGACTCTCTGCTTGACGGGCCGCGCATGAGGACAGACGGCAAGGTGGTGCTCAATTACTTTCCTGGGAACACCGGGGATATCAGACGGTTGCCACGCAAACACGTCGACATTCGCCCGCAGGAAAGCAACGAGCGCGCTTTCCTATTTGGCGTCAAGAGTGGCACTGATGGTGAAGGTACCACCAGTGCCGTCCTCCTTGGCGGACACCTTCTTGGTCTCAGGTGGAGCTGCCATTGCCTTCTTACACTTTCCAGTGGAGCTCGATGGTGCGTCCTCGACGGTAGCGCAGCACTCCGAAGAGGTGCGCTTGCCGGAGTGGGCATCAGAACTCTTGCCGGACTTGGTCTTCTTCTTCCCCCCGGGAGCTTCAGCGGCAAGTGTCTTGCGTTCTGCTGCGGCTGCTGCTTCCCGGTAGATCTTGTCGGCACAGATAAGAGCATCCTTCTTGTCGCCAGGGATAGAGATGACACTTATCGGGCTTGGCATTTTCAGTATGTTGTACGCATAGTGAGAGGCTGCCATGAACTTGGCGAGTGCCGGACGGCCAAGGATTCCATTGTAAGGTAATGGAAAGTCAGCAACATCAAATGTGACCCTCTCAGTCCTGAAGTTCAGCTCGCTGCCAAATGTTACCGGCAACGCGATCTTCCCCTTCGGCTTGCTTCTTCCCGGGTTGATTCCTTGAAATGTACCGGTCTCTTCGAGCTCGCTATCAGGGATCTGGAGTTTCTGGAGCATCGCGGAGGAGATTAGGTTCAAGCCGGCCCCGCCGTCAACTAGTATCTTAGTGACCTTGAGGTTGCGGATTGTTGGTGAAACCAACATCAGCAAGCACCCGACCGCAGTTATGCGATCAGGGTGGTCCTCAATATCAAAGATGATAGGCGTGCTGGACCATTTCAGAGGCTTGCGTGACTCGACGGGTAGTTCTGCTGCATTAACTTCCCGCACCCACTGCTTGAGCTGACGGTGCGAGGTATGCAGAGAAGCACCACCGTCAACGCACAGGACCTCTGTGGCTTTCTGGAACTCCTGCTCATCAGTCTCCTCATCATCCATGTCTTCATCGTCATCATCTTCATCCTTGTCGCGGCCACGAGGAGGTCTGTCTCCTTGCCGCTGCTTGGCCTTGCCGCGGCGTCCTCCTCGGCCGGGACGTTTATTGCCGGATCCCCCAGCACCTTCCTGGGCCTTCTCCTTGTCGCGCCGCTCGTATTCAGCTTTCTGTTGCTCAACAAGCTGCTCGACTTTCTTGCAGTTCTGGAGATCATGGCCCTTGGTGCGATGGATCTTGCAATACTGCTTGTTGGTGCCGTCCTGCTTGTCGGCGACCGCCACCTCCGCGGCAACCTCCTTGCCGGAGTCACCAGCTTTGGTTTTGTTGGTGCCACCACCGTTACCGGACTGCTCAACAACTAGCACCTCTTTGCCTTTCCTTTTCCTATTGTTCCGCCGCCAGTTTTTCCTTGCTGGGGCAGCATCTTCACTGTCAGATCCTCCCGCTCCTACATTCTCTCCGGGGAGTCTCCTCCCTTCTTCAGCACGTGCACACTTGTCGGCCAGTGCATATAACTCACTGACGTCCCTGATCTTGCACATCGCCATTTCCTCCCACATCCTGCGGTTTCGCACATTCTGATGGAACGCGCTGATCACCGCGGCAGGGTGGACGTCTGGGATGTTGTGCTGCACACTGCTGAATCTCTGAATGTACTTGCGCAGGGGCTCTCCTTCCTTCTGGGTGAGCAGATGAAGATCGCTCTCCTGGCCATGAGGCTTGTGGCCGCCTGTGAAGGCGCCGACAAACTGATGGCACAGATCAGCCCAAGAGGATATGGAGTTGTCCGGCAAGTGCATGAGCCAGGATCTGACGTTGGGCTTGAGCACCAGCAGGAAGTAGTTGGCAAGGATCTTGTCATCCCGTCCCCCAACAGCCTGCACCGCAATGGTGTAAATGCTGAGGAACTCCGACGGATGCGTCTTGCCATCGTACTTCTCTGGTACGTCTGGCTTGAAGTTCTTCGTGCTGGGCACTGGACTTGCCGCAGCTCATGAGTGAACGCAGGGCAACCTACCACGTACGGCAGATCGCCTGGTTCCCCTGGCGCATGCATGTCAACAAAGGGCCCAGCGCGCTTGTCGGATTGACGTCGCGCTTCTCTTGGATGCTCGATGCGAGTTCGAGCGTCTTCTGGTTGTCGATCATGAAGAACTTGGCGCTGATCGCGACGAGCTCGTGGATCCGAAGATGCGGTAGAGTCGCTGTCGAGGTGGATCCGGCAAGTCGGTGATCTTGGCCTTCGGGGTGGTGATTGCATGGTAGTTGCACCTCCACCCGTTTCGTCACCACCGGCTCGCGCCCGGCAACCCTGCCGCGGCGGTGACGCGCTTGGCCGCCGTGGAGTGTCGCCGTTGGCGTAGCCGATGAGACTTTGAATGGTGGCCCTCCATTCGTCGATCTTGTCCGACGTTGGAGGGTAATCTAGGAGCAGTTGAGCTCGCACCAAAGCTTCTGCTGGAGTGGTGGGTGGCAGTGGCGGACGGCGCAAGGAGCGGGACGTGCTCGGACTTCTGACTATGTTAGAAGGAGCAGTATCCCGTCCAGGCGACCGTGCCCCGCTCGTGCCAGCACGCTTGCGTGCATGCTGGTCTTGAGAGCCCCGAGATCCACCAGCTTGGTCTTGGCCTATCATGCGTATGGCACTGCAAGTGCCATGACGCTGTTGGTCTTGCGCCTCCTGAGAGTGGCGTGGAACATGTACAGTCGCCGAGGTTTGTGCAGCCTTGTTCTTGGACCTGGCAGCATCATGAGCTTCCTCGTCGACGTCCATTCTTCCGCTGGCGTCCATTCCACCACCCGTTTGCTCCAACGGTGGCGGAAATGACGTGGACGGAGCGGCTGCCGCCGAAGTCTTCTTCTTCGGCGGCATGTTGATGAAGGGAATGAAGATCTAGCTCGTGTGAACGCCGGATCAGGTTCACACAATCTCGACGCCCCCTACCTGGCGCGCCAAAGATGTCGGGGGAAACTGATCCACGAACACCTATGGGGCCGGCGGACCGGGCCCCTTTCGGTTCGGCGGGGGGCGGAGATCGCACGAAGAGCAGATCGAGGCGAAGCACACGAGCAGTTTACCCACCTTCGGAGCTCTCCGGAGAGATAACACTCCTACTGCTGCTTGTCTGGTTGTATTATGTTCTTGCTCACCAGAGCTAAGTGTTTTTCTGGCTCACGAATGAATCGAACCGAACCCCCACTACGTTGCGCATGGGCCTCCTTTTATACGCTAAAGGGGTCACCGACAGGTGGCAACGCAGAGAAGGGTACAAATGTAAAAAGTGAGGTGGTTGGTACAGTTACTTGTACAGTGCACCCTACCTAACCCTGACGGCAGGGGACAAGGGCATTAAATGCCCATCTGAGTCGCCCAAACAGTGCAGAAAAGGACCGTTAGGGGCGCCACCGTTCGCCACGATGGCGATCTTGTCAGCTTCGCATGCCATTGCGCACCGCTGGCTGCACAGCCTCCCGCCACGCGCGCCTGGAGAGGCCCCCAGAGCGACACGTTGGTGGATGCGCTGGAGCGTGGGCGCAGAGTGGCCGCCTGCCGCGGCAAGCGCCTTGCCGCTGTTGTTATCTTGTCGGGTCCTGAGGCTTGTCGCTCACTGGGCCTCGAGGTACCTTGGTTGGTCTTCCCGGCAAGCTCCTCTTGCTGAGGCCTTGTTGCCTTGCCGGAGCGCGTGGCGCGTCGAGGCAAGTTCCTTGGAGTGCCTCGGTTGGCCTTCCCGGCAAGCTCCTCTTGCTGGGGCCTTGTCTCCTGGGCTTAAATACTTTGTTCTTGAATGGCTCCAAGGGAACCACGGAGGATCTTGGTGTTCACCCGGCAAGCCTTGCCGCGGGGTGCTGCAGCTGCCCGTGCACAAGTTCGGGGTATTAGGATACCCCTATTCTAGTACACCGACACCGTTCCCAAAATGCCGAAAGATATAGATGCCTCAGAAATATGAGGTAAGAACTCTAGCTTGATAAATTATGCATATCCTGTCAGCCCCCAAGTCTACTGTGTATAATAGAATACAATATGTTGTAGGCTTAGAATAGCTATGAGTATAAAAGCATCTTTGATAGAATCCTTCAAAAGACGGCTTTCACCGTCAGAGTTAAACCGGATCTTTAACGATTAACATTGCATCTGTAGCCCCCAAGGGACGGTTTAATCAGCATGAATGAACCGGTACTGTTCATCATTGTTTATAAATCAAAACTTACTTGTGTAGCCCCCATGAGCCAGATGTGGTCGTTTGCAGCACAACCGGGTCATCATAAAGTAGTAATGAAAACGCGAGCAATATGCATTAGCCCCCAAGTGCCAAGTGCTCTTCCTTGCAAAGTGCTTGGGACTTATTCATATTTGTCGTTATATGAAGAATTTTTCTGTACGCATTAGCCCCCAAGTGCCAAGTGTTGTTGCTTGCAAAAGGCTTGGGACTTTTATTCCTGTAACCTGAATATGAATATGATTGCAAATCTGTGCATGTACAGGATGCCACTGCTCAACTTTAATCGCAATTGGCTAATGCGAAAACCCGGCTGGAGCATCAAGAATCTGTGACCCGGAAGGTCGACTCAAAATTCAATTTTAGTCTGGCTGAGACAGAAAAACTGAAGACCAGTTTTAATACTGAAAGAACCGCCTGGGCTGAGGAGAGGACTGCTCTGATACAGCAGGCTGAAAAAGCTGAAGCTTCTCTTCAAGAGATAACCACTGATCTTACCGGCTTAAAACACCGCATATCCCAGATGATTTCTGCTATCTTTGGTAAATAGCATTACTAGCATCATAATTGAGTCTTTTCTTTCATGTCATAAATTGTCTCTGATCAATCTGCAATTATTACATAGGTCCTAGGAGCAGCAATCTTGATCAAGAGATGTTGTGAAGCTCAAAGCCGTATATACGCTTGTTGAACAGCTATATACTGGAAATCCAGCGCACACTGGCCACAATTTCTCCAACTAATCAAGGACCCACTCTGTTGAGTGACGTCTTGAAAAAACTTTCTGTTCTGCCTGCTAGGATTGAAGAGATAAAGAGGTCATCTTCAAGAGCCGGTGCCGTGACGGCCTTAAGCCGGACTAAGGAATGGCAAGCAGAGCTAGACCCAGCCGAGCTAGCTACTGGGTATCCTAGCTTGAAAGAAGATGGCACTCCCTTTGACAAGAAAGACTTCGCTGTCTGCGTGAAGGAAATACGTCCTCTGGCCAGTCTGATTGCTGATGAAACGGATCTTTCAAAATATCAGCCGGATTGTGATATGGAGAATCAGAAGATGCCCACATCGGCTTATAAAGTTATGGATCTGATTCCCCCAATCCGTAAGCATACTTTCGCCCCTGAAGTTGATCCGTCCGAACTTATAGATGATGAAGCTGAATTCCAAGCCTTGTGTGGCCTTGATTGGTCATCACCAAACTTCCAGACGATGGGGGAGGACGAAGAACTGGCGAAGGATGATCTAGAAGCTTCAAGCCATCAAGGTCAAGAAAATTGATTCACTCGGCGGTTCATATATTTGATCTTTTAAAAATCAATTAACCATTTTGGGCTCGCTGAGCCATGTAATAGTTTAGTTGAACTCTAATATGTCGTGCCATCATGCACGTTTTGTGTTACATAACATTATTGATCCGCCAGTTGAAGATATGCCACTTATGCATATGATATCATTATGTAGGGCAGATTGTATTTCTTTGTTGTGCATAAAAACACATCACAAAATTGCCCTGGCAGGTTACCGCCGGGCGGGTCATAATGCCCAACATAAACCTGCTGGTGGCTATAAAAGTCCATAGCCAGGGCTGGTTTAACTATAACCATATATAACAAATATATCATACATGTGATATTTGATCACACTGCCGGCTCATCATACCAGTGCAGTAAGGGTGACAACCCAAAAAATTGAGCACATAATGCCCTGTTTATCATATAGTGCCAGCTTACAACGCCGTATGCAGCAAGGAGTAATATCCCAAAACTTAGAGAACAACACCTCCCAGTATTTAATATCATCATATACTGGCGACTTATAGTCCAAAGCCATGCCGGGTTTATCAAAACTACGAAGACACTCAAATATGAGCCAGAGAGATTGAGGCTACATGGCCTGAATTGTTTTAAACCATATGTCAACATGGTACAAAGATGAAACCAAAAATGTTCAAATTGAAATAAAAATAATAAATCAGAAAAAACAAGGCTTTCATAGGCCGCCAAGCCTAAATCTCGAGTGCTTTCATGGGCCGCACAGCCGCTGAGTTAAACCTTATAAGCCGGGCCTCACATGACCAATTGTCTTTTTAACTTTGACAAGTTCAGGGTCTTGTATAAGATTGACTATCAAAAGTATGTCGGGTCATTCTAGGATTAGCTGGGCGGAGTGGCAGACTTAAAAAGGTAGGATAACCCAGGGTTTTAGGTGAATACATGTGGCTACTAAGCCTGAAAAGGGTTATGTCCTCTTTGGTGAATACAACTATGTTTGGACAAGATAACCTGGAAAGTTTTGGTGAATACACCTGGCATTCCACGCCAAAAAAGGTTATGTCCTCTTTGGTGAATACAACTATGTTTGAACAAGATAACCGGGAAACTTTGTTGAATACACCTGGTGTTCCAAGCCAGTCAAGTGGGTAGTGATGCTATGTTATCTTTGGTGAATACACCTATGTTTGAACAGGAAGCCCCCAAGTGATGTTTACAACCAGCCTGTAAGCCGGATCAAAGGGTAGTATAGCTATGCTCATTGAGCAGGAAGCCCACAAGTGACCATATGAAGTGTCCATAAAGGCTCATTATTATCAAAAATGAAAACAATAGAGGCCCTGCTTTAGCAGGGATGCCGGCTTTATTATATTCATCATAATATATACATTGTCAAGATATGTACATCACAAGGGCCGGTGGCTCAGGTGTAATAAGGCCGAAGATGAGCAATATTCCACGGTCGGCGGGTCTCCTCCTCCGATGTGCGTGAGTCCTTGTGGTCTTGAACATCGACAAGGTAGTATGATCCATTGTTGAGATTCTTGCTGACCACAAAGGGTCCTTCCCAAGGTGGGGGCAGTTTGTGCATATCAATTTGATCCTGGATAAGCCGGAGCACCAAGTCACCTTCTTGAAAGGTTCTAGTCTTAACCCGACGGCTGTGATAATGGCACAGATCTTGTTGGTAAATTGCTGAACGAGCCGCCGCAAGGTCGCGCTCCTCATCTAACAAGTGAAGTGCATCTTGACGTGCTTTTTCATTGTCAGCTTCAACATAAGCCGCCACACGGGGCGAATCATGACGTATGTCACTAGGGAGAACCGCCTCTGCAACGTAAACCATGAAGAAAGGCATGTAACCCGTAGATCTGTTGGGGGTAGTATTGATACTCCATAATACTATTGGTAACTCCTCCACCCAACAACCCGGTGTCCTCTGCAAAGGAACCATAAGCCGGGGCTTGATGACTCTTAGGATCTCTTGATTGGCTCTCTCAGCTTGACCATTAGACTGGGGGTGAGCCACTGATGATACATCAAGCCGGATATACTCACGTTGAAAAAAAATTCTTTCATAGCACCCTTGGATAAATTAGTGCCATTATCAGTTATAATACTATGGGGAAAGCCAAAACATAAAATGACCTTTTTGATAAATTGAACCGCCGTTGCCGCATCACACTCGCTAACCGACTCTGCTTCAACCCATTTTGTAAACTTGTCAACCACCACCAAAAGGGGAGTCTTTTTATCTTTGGACCTCTTGAAAGGCCCAACCATATCTATCCCCCAGACTGCAAATGGCCAAGCAATCAGAATCAACCTCAATTCTTGAGCCAGCACATGAGCTCGTCATGAAAACTTCTGACAACCATCACATTTATTGACTAGATCCTTAGTATCAGTGTGAGCCGTCAGCCAATAAAACCCATGACAGAAAGCCTTGGCTACGAGAGACTTAGAACCGGCATGACAACCACAATCTCCTTCATGAATCTCTCGCAGAATTTCACAGCCTTCTTCAGGAGAAACACAATGTTGAAATGCCCCTGTGACACTGCGATGATGCAACTCTCCATTGACAATAGTCATTGACTTAGACCGCCGGGTTATCTGCCTGGCCAAATTTCATCCTCAAGTAACTCGCCTCGGGTCATATAAGCCAAATATGGAACTGTCCAGTCAGCAATAGCATGAAGAGCCGCCACCAATTGTGCTTCTGGGTCAGGAATAGCAAGACCCTCTTTTGTAGGCAATTTGACAGAAGGGTTATGCAGAATATCCAGGAAAGTGTTAGGTGGCACCGGCTTACACTGAGACCCTAACCGGCTTAAAGCATCATCCGCCTCATTTTTCCTGCGATCAACATGTTCAACTTGATAACCCTTGAAGTGACCTACGATAGCATCAACCTCTCGACGATAAGCAGCGTTGAGTGGATCCTTAGAATCCCAAGTGCCAGAAACTTGCTGCGCTACCAGATCTGAGTCACCGAAACACCTCACCCGGCTTAAGTTCATCTCCTTAGCCATCCGAAGACCTTGGAGAAATGCCTCATACTCAGCTGCATTGTTAGTACAAAGGAACATCAACCGGACAACATAGGAAAATTTATCAATTCGTGGGGAAGTCAAGACAACACCAGCCCCCGAGCCTTCTAACTGTCTGGATCCGTCGAAATGAATAGTCCAATATGTGTGATCCGGCTTGTAACACCCCGGATATGATTTTCCCAATATGTACTCCAACTCTTGCCGTTTCCGGCGTTAAGTTAATTTATTTTCTCGGGTTCGGGTTTTTGTGTCCATGTGTTGTTATTATGTATTGCATCTCATATCATGTCATCATGTGCATTGCATTTGCATACGTGTTCATCTCATGCATTCGAGCATTTTCCCCATTGTCCGTTTTGCATTCCGGTGCTTCGTTCTCCTCCGGTGGTCATTTCTACCTTTCTTTCGTGTGTGGGGATTAAAAATTTCCGGATTGGACCGAGACTTGCCAAGCGGCCTTGGTTTACTACCGATAGACCGCCTGTCAAGTTTCGTACCATTGGGACTTCGTTTGATACTCCAACGGTTAACCGAGGGACCGAAAAGGCCTCGTGTGTGTTGCAGCCCAACGCCCTTCCATTTTGGCCCAAAACCCACCTAAACCTCCTCCATCATCTCGTTCGTTCGATCACGATCGCGTGGCCGAAAACCGCACCTCATTTGGACTCTCCTAGCTCCCTCTACCTATAAATAAGTAATCCCCTCCGAAATTTGCGGTCTAACCCTAGCCTTCCCCTACCTCGCGCCACCGGACAAAAATCCTCGCCGCGCCGGACATGTCCGCCGTGCCGCCGCCACCTCACTCTGCCCAATAGCAGCGCGCCAAGTCAGCTTCGCCGCCCCGCTCGACCTCTCCTGCATCGCCACCTGTCAGCGCCGCGAGCTCCTCTCTCCTCCGCCGCCGCGGGCCCGCGGGGCCCGAACTGCCCGCGCCTCCACCCGGCGAGGCCGCGCCATTCGCGTGAGGGAGCCGCTCGCTCCAGCCTCGCTTTGCTGCACGCCGTCTCGTCGCCGGCGCACTAGTCACCGCGCCGCTTCGCCGTTGCTCCGGCCCCGCCGCCGCCGCCGGGTGCTCGCCGGCCACCGCGGCACCTGCCGCAGTCGTGCACCGCACCGCCGCCTCCATCCGCGCCTTCCTTGACAGCTCCGGCGAGATCCAAGCCGCTCCGGCGAACCCCGAAGTCCGTGCTCCGGCGAGATCCGATCTAGATCTGGAAACCCTAGGGTTGACCCCTTGTTTTTCTTCTAAGTCTTCCGTTTATTTAGCTATTTTCATCATGGTGTATCTCCGCATCCGTAGCTCCGTTTTGGACATATAGCATATCAAAATGTTCATCTCAGAGAGTACATCATTTCATCTCATTGCATCATTTTCATTTGAGTTCATCTTGATGCCCGAAATGCTGTTAGAAGAGTGCTATTTGAGATTATTGTCAGATCTGCTGCTCCAATTAGATATTTGTCATTTTTGCCATGATTAATGTGTGCATGATATGCCCCTGAGTTCTTCATGAGTTTTGTTATATGTTTTGCCATATATCCAGAGGTGCAACCCATGTATTTTTGTGATGTGTGTGGTGACTAGCACAAGCTTGCAAAGTGGTGCATTCGTTAATGCTGATTTCAGGGACTTAGCATTTCCACTAAGTCCTTGGACTGTTCATCTCAATATGCCATATGTTCATGTTGTTTCCTAGTGATCCGTGCCTCTTTTGAGGATGATCAGTAAGGATGTTTTGTTAATATTATAGTGCTCTATCCATCCATGTCTTTGTTTGAAATTATGGAGCACCCTAGCTTGAGACAATCGACCTCTACTTTTGTCATTTCATGAATCTGGGCAGATTGTCTACTTGTTAGCAATTTTGCCGAGGATGTTGTAGTTTATCCGTGCATGCTATGTTATTGTTTTTGCCATTTATAGCTTGTATTTTGTGTATTCTTGATGGGTGTATGCTTATATTATAATGACTTGTTCTGTAGTGAGTGCATCGAGCTCGTAAACATGCCTACTTGATATCTGTTTCAGCATGCTCCAGTTTTCACTAAGTCTGAGAACTGATTATGTTTTTGCCATGTTCACATGCTTGCAAATGTATTTTATGTTCCCTTTTGGCTCAAGGTCACTAAGGGACTTTTGTTAAGCTCTTTGAGTAGCTCCATGCCATGCTTTACTTTGCCATGTTCAGGTCCTGTAGCATATTGTTTTCATGCTCCAAAGTGTGCTATCTGATCTGAAATTCCAGACAAGTGTTAATTTCACTAAGTCTGAAATCTGTTTACCAAATGCATTTTTGCCATGCTTGTTTGAACCTTTTAATGGGTGAATTGGCCGTAGCTCAGTGCTAGTCTTTTGTTAAGCATCATGAATGGATCCCTGCCATGTAATTTGTTGTCATGTTTGGGTGCTGTAGCATGTTCATCTTGTTGCATTTAGTTGGCTACTTGCTGTTAATCGCAGAACGTGGTCATATTTGAATTGCTTGCCATTTCCAAACCGTAACTCCGATTCCGGCGTTCTTTATATCGTTTTCAAGCGATTTCATCTCACCTTTCCAGTGGAACACTTGAATTTCTATGTTGAGGCCAGGTTCATTCATTCCTTGTCAAATCTTGCATATGCATCACATATTGCATCCCGCATAGCATACCATCTTTGCATCATATTGTTTGAGCCTTGCACGTGGTTGATTGTGTCCTTGTTGCTTGTTTGTCTTGTTTGGGTAGAGCCGGGAGACGAGTTCGCTAACGAGGAGCCCATTGAGTTTGCTTCCGAGGATCCAGTCAACTCTGACAACTTTGCAGGCAAGATGATCATACCCTCGAAATCACTACTATCTTTGCTATGCTAGATGCTCGCTCTTTTGCTATGCCTATGCTATGATGCCTACCACTTGATTATCATGCCCCCCAAATTGCCATGTCAAACCTCTAACCCACCATGTCCTAGCAAACCGTTGATTGGCTATGTTACCGCTTTGCTCAGCCCCTCTTATAGCGTTGCTAGTTGCAGGTGAAGATTGGAGACCGTTCCTTGTTGGAACTTTATTTACTTGTTGGGATATCATTATATTGCCTTGTTATCTTAATGCATCTATATACTTGGTAAAGGGTGGAAGGCTCGGCCTCTCGCCTAGTGTTTTGTTCCACTCTTGCCGCCCTAGTTTCCGTCATATCAGTGTTATGTTCCCGGATTTTGCGTTCCTTACGCGGTTGGGTGATAATGGGAACCCCTTGATAGTTCGCCTTGAATAAAGCTTTTCCAGCAATGCCCAACCTTGGTTTTACCATTTGCCACCTAGCCTCTTTTTCCCTTGGGTTTTCGGAGCCCGAGGGTCATCTTATTTTAACCCCCCCCCCCGGGCCAGTGCTCCTCTGAGTGTTGGTCCACCTCGTCAGCCGCCGGTGGCCACCAGGGGCAACTCTGGGCTGGCCTACCGGAAGTTTGGACAATCTGAGTGTGCCCTGAGAACGAGATATGTGCAGCTCCTATCGGGATTTGTCGGCACATTCGGGCGGTGTTGCTGGATTTGTTTTAACTTGTCGAAGTGTCTTGTAGAACCGGGATACCGAGTCTGATCGGAATATCTTGGGAGGAGGTCTATTCCTTCGTTGACCGTGAGAGCTTGTCATGGGCTAAGTTGGGACTCCCCTTCAGGGATTTGAACTTTCGAAAGCCGTGCCCGCGGTTATGGGCAGATGGGAATTTGTTAATGTCCGGTTGTAGATTAACTTGAACCTTAACTTAATTAAAATGAATCAACAGTGTGAGTTACCGTGATGGTCTCTTCTCGGCGGAGTCTGGGAAGTGAACACGGTGTTGGAGTAATGCTTGCCGCAGGTTGTCCTCTAGTTACTCGTTCGTGCTTTGCCTCCTCTTCTCGCTCTCTTTTGCAAACAGGATAGCCACCATATATGCTAGTCGCTTGCTGCAGCTCCACATATACTTACCTTGCCTTACCTGTGAGCTTAAATAGTCTTGATCGCAAGGGTGCGAGATTGCTGAGTCCCTGTGGCTCATAGATTACTTCCAAACCAGATGCAGGGCCTGATGATTCCGTTCCAGATGACGCGCTTGAGCTCAAGTGGGAGTTCGACGAGGACTCACGCCGATACTATGTGTCTTTCCCTGATGATCAGTAGTGGTGCCCAGTTGGGGGTGATCGGGACCGTGTCGCATGTTGGGTTATCTTTCAGTTGGGCGCCGTAGTCGGGCCCTGAGTGCTTGATTGTTGTAATGCTATTTATGTACTTTGATTGACATGGTGAGTGTAAGCCAACTATGTATCTCCCCTTTTATTATCTATATTACATGGGATGTTGTGAAGATTGCCTAACTTGTGACATTGCTTTCAATGCGGTTATGCCTCTAAGTCGTGCCTCGACACGTGGGAGCTATAGCCGCATCGAGGGTGTTACACGGCTTCTCTTCAGGTGTGTGTAACTCTGTCCAATCATTAATGAAATCCACAAGTGCTTGAGACTAGATTGTTGTACGAGGTATATATTTCAAACCATGGGGTCCAAGCTCAATGGCCCACTTGGCTACCCGACCCGTGGCTTCTCTGTTTTGAATGATATCCCCTAAGGGAGCAGAACTAACCATGGTGATAGGATGACCAAAGAAATATTGCTTGAGTTTTCGACTAGCCATGAAGACTCCATATACCAGCTTCTGCCAATGTGGATACCTCTGCTTGGATTCAATAAGCACCTCACTGAGATAATAAACCGGCCTCTGAACCGGATGTTCCTTGCCTGCCTCCTTCCGTTCCACCACAATAGCTACGCTGATAGCCCGGGCATTAGCAGCCACATATAACAACAATGGCTCCTTATCAATAGGAGCATCAAGGACTACCGGCTCATCTAGATGTCTCTTCAAGGCTTCAAACGCTTCATTAGCAGCATCACTCCAGACAAAGTGATCTGTATTCTTCATCATCTGGTACAACAGTATAGCTCTCTCACCCAACCGGCTTATGAACCGGCTTAAGGCCGCAATACGCCCTTCTAGACGCTGAACATCATTGATACACGCCGGTTTAGCCAATGATGCAATGGCCTTGATCTTCTCCGGGTTAGCTTCAATGCCTCTTCTAGAAACCAGAAAACCCAAGAGCTTGCCTACTGGCACGCGAAGACACACTTGGCTGGGTTAAGCATCATCCTATAGACCCGGAGATTGTCAAATGTTTCTTTCAAATCATCTATCAAGGTTTCCTTCTTTTTGGACTTCACCACAATATCATCCACATAAGCATGAACATTGCACCCAATCTGATCATGAAGGCAATTCTGCACACATCGCTGGTAAGTCGCCTAGGCACTCTCGAGCCCGAAAGCCATAGACACATAACAGAAGGATCCAAAAAGAGTGATCAAAGTCGTCTTCTCCTGGTCCTTAACTGTCATCTTGATCAGATGATAACCATTATAAGCATCCAAAAAACTCAAACGCTCACAACCTGCTGTAGCATCAATAATTTGATCAATACGGGGAAGAGCAAAAGGATCGGCTGGACAAGCCTTGTTTAAATCTATGTAGTCCACACACATACGCAAGGTGCCATTCTTCTTAAGTACTAGTACCGAGTTAGCCAACCACTCAGGATGAAAAACTTCAACAATGAACCCAACCGCCAAGAGCCAGGCCACTCATTCACCAATGGCCTTGCGCCTCTCTTCATTAAAATGACGGAGGAATTGCTTGAACGGCTTAAACTTCGGATCAATATTAAGAGTGTGCTTAGTGAGTTCCCTCAGTACACCTGGCATATCAGAAGGTTTCCATGCAAACATGTCCCGGTTCTCATGGATGAACTCGATGAGCGTGCTTTCCTATTTTGGATCCAGATTATCACTGATGCTGAACTACTTGGATGAATCACCAGGAACAAAATCAACTAGCTTAGTGTTGTCTGCTGACTTAAACTTCAATGCGGGATCATGCTCCTTAGTTGGCTTTTTCAAAGACATCATATCTGTCGGGTCAACATTGTCGTTATAGAACTTCAATTCTTCTTTTGCGCAGACAGACTCGGCATAAGCTGCGTCGCCTTCTTCACACTCCAAAGCTATCCTCCGGCTTCCATGCACTGTGATAGTCCCCTTGTGACCCGGCATTTTGAGCTACAGATAAACATAACAAGGCCATGCCATGAACTTGGCATAAGCCAGCCGTCCAAATAGAGCGTGATACGGGCTCTGAATCTTGACTACCTCAAAGGTTAGCATCTCGGACCTGGAATCATGTTCATCTCCAAAGGCCACTTCCAAAGCGATCTTGCCTACCGGATATGCCGACTTACCAGGCACCACTCCATGAAAAACAATATTTGACGGCTTAAGATTTTTGTCAGTTAATCCCATATGACGGGAAGTATCATAGTAAAGGATATTAATACTGTTGCCTCCGTCCATGAGTACCTTAGTGGACTTGTACCCTCCAACTTGAGGTACCACCACCAAAGCCAATTGACCTCACGACTCCACACAATGGGCTTCTTAGACCATCACAAGTAACGGGGAACCGCCGGCTCAACAGCGCTCACAACCCTTCTATGGAGCTTCTGATCCCGCTTGCATAAAGTCGTGGTGAAGACGTGGTACTGCCCACTATTCAGATGCTTCGAATTACTTTGATAACCAAATTGCTGCTGCTAATTCCCCTGACTAGACAGTTGAAGATAACCACCTTGATTGCCTTGATTGCTTTGGCCCTGGAAACCGGAATTAGAACCGCCACCACTGTAACCCGGACCATGAGAGCCGGAACCTGAGCCGCCGCCCGGCCCATGATTGTTTTGGAAAAGATCAGAATTTTTGTATTCTTTCACGATGAAGCAGTCCTTCCAGAGGTGAGTGGATGGCCTTTCCCGTGTACCATGCTTCTGGCAAGGTTGATTCAGCATCTGCTCAAGATTGAAACTTAACCCTCCAGTCCCAGGAGGTGGCCTTCCTTTGCGACGCTGACCATTATTCTGTGTGTTGGTATTAGCCATAAATCTGAATTATTATCAGCCTTGCGCTTACCATTTCCCCCCTGACTCACTAGGTTATGATGCCGCCCCTTGGTGTTGCTACTCTTCTTTCCCTTTCCCGGCTTTTCATCATCAGACTCGGGGTCCTTGGTACTATCAGAGTCGGCATACATAACTAGAGTCACCATCAGCTCCCCCATGTCATTGCAGTGGCGCTTGAGCCGCCCTAGCTTCTTATTAAGGGGCACAAAACAGCAATTCTTCTCTAACATTAAGACTGCTGAGCCGTCATTGATGCGATCCGATGAGTGCAGGACAGCTGAGACCGGCGCACCCAATGGGTTGTTGACTTGCCCTCTTCTTGGACATAGGCGTCCAAATCCACAATCGACATAGGCTGCTTGCACGTATCTGTAAAATTCTTGATGAACCGGGCTTTTAACTCGGCCCATGATCCAATGGAGTTTGCAGGCAGCCCTTTCAACCAAGTACAGGCCGTCCCATCTAACATCATAGTGAAATACTTAGCACACGCAGCGTCACTAACATCCAGCAGCTCCATGGCCATCTCATAACTCTCAACCCATGCTTCAGAGGGTAAATCAATTGTGTAGTTAGGCACCTTACGAGGACCCTTGAAATCCCTGGGTAAATGTTCATTACGAAGAGCCGGCACTAAACACGGATACCCAAGGTTCTAGAGAACACGCCTACCTCCATTGAAGCGGTCGGGTAAACCAGAGAATGTCGATGAGCTGCTTGCTGAGCCGCCTGCTCAGCCTCCCGACGTGCTCTGCTCTGATCCACCAAATCCTGAGCACCAACACGCACCGGGTCATGTCCACGAGGCTGGTTACGGCGCCTGTCACTTCTTGAAACGGGTAGTAAGTCAATGTGTTTGCTATAACTCTGGCTCGGGCGAGGGGTTGAGTGAATCCTCTCACGACTGTAAGAATAAGCCTCCTGATGTACCAGCACTGTCTGAAGAAGCTCTCTAGCCCTCCGTGTTTCATCGCACCTGGAGACTTGCCTTCAACTGGGAGAGCCGCCAATCGTGTCACTGCAGCGATCATATTATCCAAAGGGTTAAAATAATGACAAGGTGGCGTCGGCACATACCAGTGGAGGGGTATTATTCAGACGAGGCGGATCTGTTGTGCGCGGCTAAGCCGGCGCTCCAGTCCTAGGCATGGCTACCACCCGGTTTACCTCTGGCGGGTTACTGGTCCCTGCTCCAAGCGTATTGAAGAGGTTCCTCGGCTCATAAACCGGGGTAGATGACTTTGGTGTCTCCTCCGCCAGATCTAATGTGAGCCGGTAAGAATCCGCTTGAATCCATTGTCCCTGAGCATCCAAAACAGCCCGATCCGCAACTATCCTAGCGTTCTCAGCCGCCAGATCTTTCTTGGCTTGAGCTATCTCATCTCGCAACTTAGCCACATCCACCTTATGTTGTTCCTGGTTGTCCGGGGTTACCTTAACCCCCATCAAGGTTGCCAGAGCCTCCAACAACTCTATTAAAACCTGAGCCAGCGGGCGTGCTAAACCGCCAGCACCAGCCGCCGCTACAGCCGCTAAATTAGAGATCATAGCCGCAACAGCTGTTGAACCGAGCATCGGCTGTGTACCGGCCATGAAGATCGCCACCATGTTCGGCAGCTCATAGGGGTCCAGAATACTGTCACCATCAGAATAGCCCCCAAGCTGGTTGTCTTGCAGCTGATACATTGAGTTAGTCTTTCCTGTGGACGATTCACCATCGGAGTAAACGGCCGTCTCACCGCCAGACACAGATCCTTCAAACTCTGCCCCATAGATAAATCCAACGAAGGCGCGCTTCACGGCGGGTTGAACCCGGGCGGGTCGTGCATGCTGAGCTGTCTCAATTATGTCGATGCAGATGTCCGGCTCAGGGCTCGGTTCACCGATCTTGCCGATGAAGACGTGGATTCCGCCGAAGGGGACCCGGTACCCGTACTTGATTGAGCCGGCCTCGGGGCCCCAGCCTGCGTCGTTGATGTAGAGTTTAGCGTGACGGCTCTTAGTCATCCGGCCCACAGGGTATCCCTTGATCCCTTCGAAGCTTCCCTTCAAGAACTCGAAACCACCGTGCGCTGGCCCCATGGTGGGCGCCAACTGTCGTCGAATTGTCACGACAGATGTCCTAGTGAAAGGACTTATTCGTGGAGCCATCACAACTAGGTTAGCTTAAAGGCGTCAAACGGGACAAAGGACACATGAATTTATACTGGTTCGGCCCCTTGCTATGCAGGTAAAATCCTACTCCAGTTGAGATGGTATTGCTTGGGTTTCAATTACCAGGGAGCGAATACGCTTGACCTAGTTTTTGATCTCTCTCTTCTTTCTTGCCCTAAGCCGCTGCCGGGTCGTCCCTTTATATACACAGGTTGACGCCCCGCGGCTCACGAAGTCCCGGCCGGCTCATACACAACGTGTCTGGCTCGGTACTATGCTTGCCTTACAATACAATTCATACACATACGGCGGTTTATACCTATGGGCCGTAAACCACCTTTGGGCTTTGGGTCCTTACTAAGCCCGCTAGCTAAACTGCCATCCTCAACATCATCACGGAACTTGTCTTGATGAACCGCCATCGGTATAACTCGGCCCCTCCTGGGCGGGTCAAACCCAATAGTCATATCCCCAACAAGTCCCGAGGAGGGGACAACCCACCAGGGTGCCCACCTCGAGTGCCCCCCGGACTGCCTCGTTTCTCTATAAATACCCCAATTTCTAGAAACCCTAGAGGAGTCAATGAAATATTCATCCAGCCGCCGCAGAGTCCAGAACAACCAGATCCAATCTAGACACCATCTCGGATGGGGTTCACCACCTACATTGGTGCCTCTTTGATGATGCGTGAGTAGTTCTTTGTAGACCTTTGGGTCTGTAGTTAGTAGCTACATGGCTTCATCTCTCTCTCTCTCTCTCTCTCTCTCTCTCTCTCTATATATATATATATATATATATATATATATCTTGATTCTCAATACAATGGTCTCTTGGAGATCCATATGATGTAACTCTTTTTGGGGTGTGTTTGTTGAGATCTGATGAACTTTGAGTTTATGATCAGTCATATATTTTTATATCCATGAAAGTTATTTGAGTTTCTTTGATCTCTTATATGCATGATCTCTTATAGCCTCGTATTTATTCTCCGATATTTGGGTTTTGTTTGGCCAACTTGATCTATTTATCTTGCATTGGGAAGAGGTGCCCGGTCGTGGGTTTGATCTTACGGTGCTTGATCCCAGTGACAGAAAGGTAACCGACACGTATGTATCATTGCTACTAAGGATAAAAAGATGGGATATATATCTACGCAATAGAAAAACGGATATTGTCTACATCATGTCATCGTTCTTATTGCGTTACTCCGTTTTTCCATGAACTTAATACACTAGATGCATGCTGGATAACGATCGATGTGTGGAGTAATAGTAGTAGATGCAGGCAGGAGTCGTTCTACTAATCTTGGACGTGATGCCTATGTAATGATCATT
The DNA here is from genome assembly GCF_018294505.1 of Triticum aestivum. NCBI lineage: Eukaryota > Viridiplantae > Streptophyta > Magnoliopsida > Poales > Poaceae > Triticum > Triticum aestivum. The sequence continues at coordinate 230,347,080 of NC_057803.1, forward strand.
GCCTGGATATCGTCGTAACTATTTGAGGTTCTATCAATTGCCGAACAATAATCTATTTACCCACCATTTGCTATCTTTCTCGAGAGAAGCCACTAGTGAAACCTACGCCCCCTAGGTCTTCTTTCTCATATATTTGCTTGCGATCTACTTTTCCTTTGGATTTTTATTCAGATCTATTAAACCAAAAATACAAAAAATACTTTGCTGCAATTTATTTTATTTGTGATTTGTTATTTCAATCTACTACAAATTTCTGGCATCGTTACCTGAAAGGGATTGACAACCCCTTTAACATGTCGAGTTGCGAGGTGTTGTTATTTGTGTGCAGGTGTTGTTTATGTTTTGTTGCTTGGTTATCCTACTAGTTAGATAACCTTGGTTTCTTCACTAAGGGAAATACCTACCATCAATGTGCTGCATCATCATTTCCTCTTTCGGGAAATACCGACATAGTGCTAGCAGACAGGAGCTTTTCTGGCGCTATAGTCAGAGAGCAATCAAAAGGAATTCTGGCGCCGTTGTCGGGGAGGATCTTCAACATAACCAGGTTCGTAATCACAAATCTCATCTCCTCGCAATTTACATTATTTGCCATTTGCCTCTCGTTTTCCTCTCCCCCATTCACAAAAGGTTACCGTTTTATTCGTCCTCTTTTTCGTTTGCCTTTTTCTCGTCAGATCTCATGTTTGCTTGTGTTGCCATGTGCTTTCTATTTGCTTGCATCTTCTCTTGCTAAAAATCTATTGTTATGGATCCTCATCCACTTGCTAATATTTTCAAAAGATCCAATTATTTTGAACCAATTGCTAGTAAATTGAGTGCACTAGATTATCTTTACGAAATTTTGCTTGAGATTCGTGAATCAGAAAATTGTGATGAAGAAACTTATGAAGTGATTCATGATAGCTCCTTGAATGAAAAGTATGATTGCAATGATTTTACTATAAATTTTATTAATGTCAATTGTGCTAATGATATGCAAAACCCCAAGCTTGGGGATGCTAATTTTGATATGTCCACTACTTATTGCAATGATCATGATTGGGGTGATTCTTCTTATGATCTTGAAAATTTATTTAAGCCTCATGATGAATATGTTATTTGCAATAATATTGAAAGTGGATTTGGAGGAGTGTCAACTTTAGCTAAAAATAATGCCATACATTTGGGGAGTGTTCAATCTTATGAAATTTTTGATAAAAGTGGGCTTGGAGAGGTCATGACTTTATTTCATGACCCCACTATTTTGGAAGAGTGTCAATGTTGCATGCATGTGGATCATATAGAGAATATATTATGCGATATATATATTGTTTAATTTGAGTATGATCCCACATATAATTATTTTAAGAGAGGGAAATATGGTTGTAGAAATTTTCATGCTACTAAATTACCTCTCTTTATGTTGAGATTGTCTATGTTTTATTCTTCTTCCTTGCTTATGCTAGTCTTTGCTTGTTTTGATAATTTGTTTACTAATAAAATTCCTATGCATTGGAAGTATGTTAGACTTAAATGTATTTTTCACATGGTACATGATGCTCTCTTCGTGTCCAATTACTATCTTTCATGTGAGCATCATTGAAATCTTATACCTGGCTAGGGGCGTGAAACAATAGCGCTTGTTGGGAGGCAACCCAATGGATAAATTTATTTTTGCTTTCTATTTTTGGGTGTTAGAACAATTATGCTACTGTTATGATTGTGTTTTTTATGTTTTAATTAGTGTTTGTGCCAAGTAAAGCCTTTAGGATCTTCTTGGGTGATAGTTGTTCGATCTTGCTAAAAAAACAGAAACGTTTACGCTCACAAAATTAATTTTCGTTTTTTACCAGAGAGCGATAAAATCCTATTCCATTTGCAGTAGATCAATACACAAATTTCTCAGGTCGCCCTAATTTTTTAGAATTTTTGGAGTTACAGAAGTATTCGAAATAGTCAGATTGCTACAGACTGTTCTGTTTTGACAGATTCTATTTTCTTTGTGTTGTGTTCTTATTTTGATGGCTCTATGGTTTTCTTTGATGATTTTTTGGCATAGAAAAGTTGGAATACAGTATATACAATACAAAAACAAAATATGAATAGGTTTGATACATCACTTATTGTAGTGATTTATTGTTCTTATACTAACGGATCTCACGAAGGTTTTGTCGAGTTTTGGGTGATTGAAGTTTTCAAGTATTGGGTTATCTTACAATGGATGAAGGAAGGATGGAAGATCCTACGCCTGGGGATGCCCCGGCATCCCAAGCTATTATCCAAGAATGAGCAACCAACTAAGCTTGGGGATGCCCCTGAGTGGCATCCCCGCTTTCTTCCAACGATCATCGGTATTTTACTTGAGACTATATTTTTATTCGTCACATGATATGTGTTTTGCTTGGAGTGTCTTGTATTATATGAGTCTTTGCTTGTTTTATTTTGTATTTTAAGTCATCAATCTTTTCTGGACACACCTATTTGAGAGAGCCAAAATTATGTCATGATTTGTTAGAAATGCTCTCTATGCTTCACTTAAATTTTTATGAGCTATGGACTTGCTCTAGTGCTTCATTTATATCTTTTTGAGCATGGTGTTCTTAGTATTTTTGGAGACATGCTCTCTTGCTTCACTTAGATTTATTTGAGAGTTAGTAAAATTTTGAAGAAATTCTCTCTTGCTTCACTTAAATTATTTTGAGAGAAAGAAAATTTGTTATGCTCATGATCTTCACTTATATTTGTTTGAGTTTATGAAAAGCAACACATGAAAATTAGTCCCAAAGTGATAGATATCCAAGAAGGATAAAGAAAAAATGTCATGAAGATCATTGGACAAAATAAACTTGATTCTTAGTAATAGTTTTGAGATATGATGATGCGATATGTGAGTCATCTTGATGAGTAATTATGCTTTAGTAAGAATATCGATGTTAAGGTTTGAGATTCCTGAAGCATGCACGCATACTCTCTCATTATGCTATGATGTTGGAGGATGATTTATTTTTTATTGTCTTCCTTATGAGTGGCGGTCGGGGATGAGCGATGGTCTTTTCCTACCAATCTATCCCCCTAGGGGCATGCATAGTAGTACTTTGCTTCGAGGGCTAATAAACTTTTGCAATAAGTATATGAGTTATTTATGACTAATGTGAGTCCATGGATTATACACACTCTTACCTTTTCGCAATTTGCTAGCCTCTACGGTACCGTGCATTTCCCTTTCTCACATCGAGACATGGTGCAAATTTCGCAGGTGCATCTAAACCCCGTGATATGATATGCTCTATCACACATAAGCCTTATTATATCTTCCTCAAAACAGCCACCATACATACCTATTATAGCTTTTCCATGGCCATTTGGAGATATATTGCCATGCAACTTCCACCGCTTCCGTTTGATGACTTGAGCATTCATTGTCATATTGGTTTGCATGATCATATAGCTGACATAGTGTTTGTGGCTCAACCACCGGTTCATCATTTTTCATACATGTTATGCTAGATCATTGCACATCCTGGTACATGCCAGAGGCATTCATATAGAGTCATACTTTGTCATAGATATCGAGTTGTAATTTTCATTTCTTTTTGAGTTATAAGTGAATAGAAGTGTGATGATCATCACTATTCATTTTTAGAGCAGTTCCCCAGTGAGGAAAGGATGATGGAGACTATGATTCCCCCACAAGTCGAGATGAGGCTCCGGACAATGAGAGAAAAAGAATAAAAGGAAAGAAAAAAGAAAAAAAAATAAACAAATAGAGAAGGGGCATTGTTAGTATCCTTTACCACACTTGTGCTTCAAAGTAGCACCATGCTTTTCACATGGAGAGTCTCCTATGTTGTCACTTTCATATACTAGTGGGAATTTTCATTATAGGATTAGATGCACACCCACTTAGTTTTCATATTGAGATTTCATACACTTGTAGCTCTTAGTGCATTCGTTGCATGGCAATCCCTACTCCTTACATTGATATCGATTGATGGGCATCTCCATAGCCTGTTGGTTAGCCGCGTCGATGTGATACTTTATTACCTCTTTGTCCTCTCTATATTTACCCCTATCATCATACTCTATTCCACCCATAGCGCTATATCCATGGATTGCGCTCATGTATTGCGTAAGAGTTGAAAAAGTTGTAGCGCATTAAAAAGTATGAACCAATTGCTCGGCTTCTCATCGAGGTTGTCTATGATAAATACTTTGTGTTAAGAAGACAGAGCATGACAAGACTATATGATTTTGTAGGCATAACTTGTTTTAGCATTGATATTTTGAAAGACATGGTTGCTTGTTGATATGCTTGAGTATCTAAATTATTATGTCAAAACTAGACTATTGCTTTGAATCACATAAAAGTCCAAATGTCCATGCTATAAAGAAAAGAATATGATATGACATGTTAAATAGCACTCCACATCAAAAATTCTGTTTTTATCACTTACCTACTCAAGGAAGAGTAGGAGTTAAGCTTGGGGAGGCTGATACGTCTCCAACGTATCTATAACTTTTGATTGTTCCATGTTGTTTTATTATCAATCTTGGATGTTTTATAATCATTTTATAGTCATTTTATATAATTTTTTGGGGCTAACCTATTGACATAGTGCCAAGTGCCAGTTCCTGTTTTTTCTGTGTTTTTTGCATCGTAGAAAATCAATATCAAACGGAGTCCAAATGCCACAAGACTTTATGGAGACTTTTTATGGACTAGAAGGAACATGTTGGGCCCTGGTTGCACCTGGGGGAGTCCTGAGGAGGGGAAAACCCACCAGGGCACGCCAGGAGGCCCAGGCGCGCCCTGGTGGGTTGTGCCCACCTCGGGTGCCCCCCAGACCGCCTCTTTGCTCTATAAATACCACAATATTCCAGAAACCCTAGAGGAGTCGACGAAATATTCATCCAGCTACCGCAGAGTCCAGAACCACCAGATCCAATCTAGACACCATCTTGGATGGGGTTCACCACCTCCATTGGTGCCTCTCCAATGATGTGTGAGTAGTTCTTTGTAGACCTTCGGGTCTGTAGTTAGTAGCTAGATGGCTTCATCTCTCTCTCTCTCTCTCTCTCTCTCTTGATTCTCAATACAATGGTCTCTTGGAGATCCATATGATGTAACTCTTTTTGCGATGTGGTTTTTGAGATATGATGAACTTTGAGTTTATGCTCAGTCATATCTTTTTATATCCATGAAAGTTATTTGAGTTTATTTGATCTCTCTTATGCACAATCTCTTATAGTCTCGTATTTCTTCTCCGGTATTTGGGTTTTGTTTGGCCAACTTTATCTATTTATCTTGCAATGGGAAGAGGTGCTCGGTAGTGGGTTCGATCTTACGGTGCTTGATCCCAGTGACAGAAAGGGAACCGACACATATGTATCATTGCTACTAAGGATAAAAAGATGGGATCTATATCTATGCAATAGATAAACGGATCTTGTCTACATCATGTCATTGTTCTTATTGCATTACTCCATTTTTCCATGAACTTAATACACTAGATGCATGCTGGATAGCGGTCGATGTGTGGAGTAATAGTAGTAGATACAGGCAGGAGTTGTTCTACTAATCTTGGACGTGATGCCTATGTAATGATCATTGCCTGGATATTGTCGTAATTATTTGAGGTTCTATCAATTTCCCAACAGTAATTTGTTTACCCGCCGTTTGCTATCTTTCTCGAGAGAAGCCACTAGTGAAACCTACGGCCCCGGGTCTTCTTTCTCATATATTTGCTTGCGATCTACTTTTCCTTTGCATTTTTATTCAGATCTATTAAACCAAAAATACAAAAAATATTTTGCTGCAATTTATTTTATTTGCGGTCTATTATTTCAATCTACTACAAATTTCTGGCATCGTTACCCGAAAGGGATTGACAACCCCTTTAACACGTCGGGTTGCGAGGTGTTGTTATTTGTTTGCAGGTGTTGTTTACGTTGTGTTGCTTGGTTCTCCTAATGGTTCGATAATCTTGGTTTCTTCACTAAGGGAAATACATATTGTTGTTGTGCTGCATCATCCCTTCCTCTTTGGGGAAATACCGATGTAGTCCTAGCAGACAGGAGCTTTTCTGGCGCTATAGTCAGAGAGCAATCAACTCATAAGTTAGCCACCATACAAATGCTTAGTGCTTGACGCAACCTCACCATGTATCCATTCCATACCCATTAAGCTTTGCTACTCTTGATACCATGGTAATGGGATTGCTGAATCCTCGTGGCTCATAGATTACTACAACAATAGCTACAGGTACAGGTAATGCAATGGTCTGAGTGAGAGGGATGCTTGCTTGTTTTGGAGTTCTTCTGCTTCTTCTTCCTCGATCAACGGATAGGATCCGGGTCGGGAGCCTGGGATTAGCAGGTTGGATGTCCTTCTTCTTTTTTGTTCTATTTCATCCGTAGTCGGATCCTGCTCTTCTATAGGATGAGTGCCATGTATTGATAACTGTTGTATTCATGTTGTAGCTTGCGGGGAGTGTAAGCCTTTATCTTGTATTCTCATCTATTAAGTACCTAGTATGTTGTAATAATATGCACCTTGCTATGTGCTCGAATTGCGGTTGTGCCCCAATCATGAGTTCATCACTTGATTGGGATAGAACCGCATCTTGGGCGCTACAAGTTTGTATAAGAGCCTTACCGCCCGCAGGAGCCCCCTTGATTGATCGAGCCGTTGTCGTTGTTGAGTCTAGAAAAAATATTTTGAGTCTAGTTATATGGGAGAGTAAGAATTCTTTTTACTCCTAATCCCCTTCGTCGCTCTGGTGAGGAATCATGACATAGGTGTTTTTGTTTCCATTACTCTCCTTTTTAACTCAAATTTTTATTAGGATCACGCGGGAATTGTTGGAATCGTTGCGATATCGATGTGACAAGAATTCTATTCTTGGTGCCTCCTGACATTTAGGGGTTCTGGCAGTGTCCCGGGGAGTTGTGCTCCAAGGTGTTTTCGTCACAGTGCTTATCGTTTCAGTTCCGACATACCAGAGGGCGCTGACATTGAAAACTCTTCTATACTCTTTGTGGTGAGAGTAGTTTGGCGCCATCCAGTACTGGGGAGAGCAATCAGATGTATTGCCACAACTAGTATATCAGATGTTTTTTGAAGGTCTGAGGTACACAGTTTCTGAGGTTCTTGGTTATGTGTTGATGGTGGCAGTACATTGGAGCGTAGAATTATGCTATCAGTTGTGTGATGATATTTTGCTCCTTGTACTTGTTGTACCAGATTGCTTAACCGAAAGTTTCGGGAGTTCATAGGTGGGAATTCATGTAGTTACTTAGGATACCTTTCCAACAGATGCAAGAGACGAGATTGGCGTTCGATGTCTAGTGGTCCACATATCTACGGTTGGTTTTATAGTGGTCTCGTTGTGTCTTAATGAGCCCTGTGTAGCTTTGCTATGGCTCAAGGACGCTTCATATGTCATGTGCACTGCCTTGTACATGATGGTGTTGTATGATCGAGCCCGTGTGGGCCCCACCACAAAAATTTTGGACAAAATCTCTATCATATGTTTGTTCTGGCTTATTTTGCAAGCCAAATCCTTTGTTTTGTTTTGAGTAGTGGTATTCGAGTTGCTTCGAAGTCAAGTGTTGATTCCATACCTTTTCCTAAGCGGTGTTCTCATATTTTATGGGAATACAAATCAGTTTGTCATGTGAAATCTTATCCAACCATCGTGCTTCTCTTCAAATTAATTCGATCCCGTTAACATTTGCAAGATAATTCTCAATTTTTCTCAACGGTGTCGTTTCAGCCATCCCAAGTTGCCTTTATTTTCCCACCATCCCACCTAAGGGAGTCCTGGATTAGGGGGTCTCCGGACAGCCGGACTGTTAGACTATGAAGATACAGGATTGAAGACTTCGTCTCGTGTCCGGATGGGACTCTACTTGGCGTGGAAGGCAAGCTAGGCAATATGTATATAGATATCTCCTCCTTTGTAACCGACCTTGTGTAACCCTAACCCTCTCCGGTGTCTATATAAACCGAATGCTTTTGTCCATAGGACAACAATCACAACATACAATCATACCATAGGCTAGCTTTTAGGGTTTAGCCTCTCTGATCTCGTGGTAGATCTACTCTTGTAACACTCATATCTTCAATATTAATCAAGCAGGGCATAGGGTTTTACCTCCATCAAGAGGGCCCGAACCTGGGTAAAACTTCGTGTCCCTTGCCTCCTGTTACCATCCGGCCTAGACGCATAGTTCGGGACCCCCTACCCGAGATCCGCCGGTTTTAACACCGACATTGGTGCTTTCATTGAGAGTTCCTCTATGTCGTCGCTGTTAGGCTTGATGGCTCCTACTATCATCGATAGCGATGCGGTCCAGGGTGAGAATTTTCTCCCCGGACAGATCTTCATATTTGGTGGCTTTGCACTGCGGGCTAATTCGCTTGGCCATCTGGAGCAGATTGAAAGCTACGCCCCTGGCCATCAGGTCAGATTTGGAAGTTTGAATTACACGGCCAACATCCGTGGGGACTTGATCTACGACGGATTCGAGCCACAGCCGGGCGCGCCGCACTGTCGCGATGGGTATGACCTAGCTCTGCCATCGGACGGTACCCCAGAGGCCGCGCCCGCATCAGCTCCGACCCTTAGCTCAGAGCCAGCTGTGCCAATCGAGGATGGAAGGCTAGACACCGCCTCACGGGCTGCAGTCTCGACGGCAATCGAGCCGAACACCGGCATAATCCTCTACGCAAGCCGTGACTCCAAGGTGCTGGACTCTCCTCTGGACCCCGAACCATCCGCGCCCCTGCCAATCGAATCCGATTGGGCGCCGATCATGTAATTTACCGCTGCGGATATCTTTCAGCACTCGCCCTTCGGTGACATTCTGAATTCACTAAGGTCTCTCTCTTTGTCAGGAGAGCCCTGGCCGGATTATGGCCAACAGAACTGGGATGCGGACGACGAAGAAATTCGACGCCCACCCACCACCCACTTTGTAGCCACTGTCGATGATTTAACCGACATGCTCGACTTTGACTCCGAAGACATCGACGGTATGGACGACGATGTAGGAGACAAACATGAACCAGCACCTATAGGGCACTGGAAAGCCACCTCGTCATATGACATATACATGGTGGATACACCCCACGAAGGCAACGTCGATGAGATAGCGGAGGATGACCTCTCCAAGAAGCAACCCAAGCGCCGATGTCAGCGGCGCCGCTCTAAGTCCCGCCAAAGCAAAAGTGGTGATACCAACACATGAGATAATAACACTCCGGATAGCGCCGAAGACAACAAAAATCCCCTCTAGCAAGAGTTAGATCAGGAGGATGAAGGAGCTAGCTCCCCTGAGAGAGCGGATGGCAGAGAGGAGGAGGATGACAATTACATGCCCCCCTCCGAAGACGAGGCAAGCCTCGGCGACGATGAATTCGCCGTACCAGAGGATTCCGTCGAACAAGGGCGCTTCAAGCGCAGGCTTATGGCCATGGCAAATAGCCTGAAGAAAAAGCAGCAGCAGCTTCAAGATGATCAAGATCTGCTAGCTGACAAATGGACTGAAGTCCTCGCAGCCGAGGAATATAAACTCGAGCATCCCTCCAAGAGTTACCCAAGGCGCAGGTTACTACCCCGACTGGAGGAAGAAGCGCATGATACGGCTGATCGGCCACCTCGTGGCCGCGATAGAGAGGCATTCCGGCCGAAAGCTCAGCCTCCACCCCAACGCCATCCAAATAAAAAGGCATGGGGAGATACGCCAGACCTGCGAGACATATTGGAGGACAAAGCAAAGCATTCAAGATCGATCTACGGATCACGAGGGCGCACCACTCTACAAGACGGTAAACATCACGCCGGATATAGTAAAAGCAAATCCGGCCGGGCCGAACACAGCGGGCAGGACCCATACGAGCTGAGTCGCGATATAGCCCAATACAGAGGCGCCGCACACCCCTTATGCTTCACAGACGAAGTAATGGAACATCAATTCCCAGAAGGGTTCAAACCTGTAAACATTGAATCATACGACGGCACAACAGATCCCGCAGTATGGATTGAGGACTTCCTCCTCCACATCCACATGGCCCACGGTGATGACTTACATGCCATCAAATACCTCCCACTAAAATTCAAAGGACCAGCACGGCATTGGCTTAATAGCTTGCCAGCAGACTCCATTAGCTGTTGGGAAGATCTGGAAGCCGCATTCCTCGACAACTTTCAGGGCACTTATGTGCGACCACTAGACGCCGATGACTTGAGCCACATAATTCAGCGGCCAGAGGAGTCGGCCAGGCAATTCTGGACTCAGTTCCTTACAAAGAAAAATCAAATCGTCGACTGTCCGGATGCGGAGGCCTTAGCGGCTTTCAAGCACAACATCCGAGACGAGTGGCTAGCCCGGCACCTTGGTCAGGAAAAGCCGAAATCGATGGCAGCCCTCACGAGGCTCATGACCCGCTTTTGTGCGACGAGTGGCTAGCCCGGCACCTTGGTCAGGAAAAGCCGAAATCGATGGCAGCCCTCACGACGCTCATGACCCGCTTTTGTGCGGAAGAAGATAGCTGGTTGGCTCGCAGTAACAACATATCAAAGAACCATGGTACCTCAGATACCAAGGATGGCAATAGCAGGTCACGTCGCAACAAGCATAAGCGCCGCATTAATGGCAAAAGTACTGAGGATACGGCAGTCAATGCCGGATTCAAAGGCTCTAAACCCGGTCAGTGGAAAAAGCCATTCAAACAAAGTACCTGGGTCCGTCCAGCTTGGATCGTATACTTGATCGCTCGTGTCAAATACACGGCAACCCAGACAAGCCAGCCAATCACACCAACATGGATTGTTGGGTGTTCAAGCAGGCCGGCAAGTTAATCACCGAAAACAAGGACAAGGGGCCGCATAGCAATGACGAGGAAGAACCCCGGCAGCCGCACTCCGGAGGACAGAAGAGGTTTCCCCCGCAAGTGCGGACGGTGAACATGATATACGCAACCCACATCCCCAAGAGGGAGCAGAAGCGTGCGCTCAGGGACGTATATGCGTTGGAGCCAGTCGCCCCAAAGTTCAACCCTTGGTCCTCATGTCCGATCACCTTCGATCGCCGGGACCACCCCACTAGTATCCATCACGGCGGATTCACCGCACAGGTCCTAGACCCAATCATCGACGGATTTCACCTCACTCGAGTCCTCATGGATGGCGACAACAGCCTGAACCTGCTTTATCAGGACACAGTGCGCAAAATGGGTATAGACCCCTCAAGGATCAAACCCACAAAGACGACCTTTAAAGGCGTCATTCCAGGCGTAGAGGCCCACTGCATAGGCTTAATTACACTGGAAGTGGTCTTCGGATCCCCGGATAACTTCCGAAACGAAGAGTTAATCTTCGATATAGTCTCGTTCCGCAGTGGTTATCACGCGCTGCTCGGACGAACCGCATTCGCTAGATTCAACGTGGTGCCACATTATGCATACCTCAAGCTCAAGATGCCAGGACCCCACGGAGTTATTACAGTTAACGGAAACACAGAGCGCTCTCTCCGAACAGAGGAGCACACCGCGGCCCTTGCAGCAGAAGCGCAAAGCAGTCTCTCAAGGCAATCTACCAGTTCGGCATTTCAAAGCCCGGACACCTTCAAGCGCGCTTGGGGCAATCGGCAAACAGACCGCCTGGCGCGATCTGAGCTCGCGTAGCAATACGGTGGCCACCCCAACCCCAGCCCAACGGCGATATTCGTGCCGCGCGTACATAATTATGCATTAAAAATACCATGGGCACAGGTGGGGAGGGGGGCACAACTGCGGCACGCCCCAAAACGCGGCCTAAACCGCACTAGGGGCTTCCCGTTTGGTTATTTTTTCTTCTTCTTTCAGGACTTTAATCTCTGGAAACACTGTCCGGCCGCTCCACTGCCGAACACATGATACAGCAACCAAGGAGGCAGACAACTACGGAATTCCCAAGTGGATTACAGATTTCATATCATTCCTCAGCTCGCCCTTGGAAAGGACATAGTCCTACTCTTTTGCTTATTGCACTATTTATATCACTCTGCTTTAATGCAATTTTTCAATATACAATGCGTGACATTACGACTATTATTGCATTTTTGTTATATATATATATCTATGTGTTCATTAACGACGCCTTGCAACCGTACACTCTGGTACGGCCGATGCACGAGGGGCTTACGTACCCACAATATGGTGTGAAAAGTCCGAACACTTTCACAAGTGCGGCACCCGGAACTTATAGCATTATATGCATCATCTCCGAATCATGTCTTTGGTCAAATTTTGGGTTTGCCCGGCTCCTCTGTTTTGGTACCTTACATTCCGCTCTATCAGCTAAGGTAGCGCTAGGAGAACTACTGTGATTGTGCCCCGGTTCTGCCAGGCCGAGCACCTCAGTAGAGAAAGCTAAAACTGACTGTCATGATAAGGCGAGAGACTGGTCGCTGTTCGGCGAGGTTTTTCGAGTCCCTAAAGACTTATGCCGCTTAGGGCGAGGGGCCGGCTCCGTCCGGCTTACAGGCGTGTATCGCGCCCTGAATTCGGCCTTCCGAATACCAGGGGCTTCGCCGAAATTTAAAATTATAGAATTCTATGGCTAAGTGAGAGTGATAAAGCATTATTAGTCCGGTTGCCTTGTTCGTTGTGCTGAGCACCTCCCTCGAAGGACCCAAACATGGGAACAAGAGTGCTCAGGTTTATCCCGAACACCCCAGCACTCGGGGTATGGGGGCAGAAGCCGAGGACTAGCCATCTCTCAGATTGGATAAATAGCCAAACAGAAGGTAATATTTTAAATTCACACAAGCGTTGCATAGCGCATATGAACGAAGTTTTCATTTCACAGGATAAAAAAATGAGCAAGTCTCATTCAAATATTACATTTGGCGAACACTCATCTGCGATAAGACGGGCGCCTGGCAGAACACCCTCGTAGTACATCTCAGGGTGGCGGTGCTCCTTGCCCTCCGGCGGCCCCTCCTTGGTCAGCTTCACGGCGTCTAGTTTGACCCACTGCGTTTTTACACGAGCGAAGGCCCGACGTGCACCTTCAATGCAAAAAGATCGCTTGACGACCTCCAGCCGTGGGCAGGCATCCCCAAGCCGCCTCACCAGGCCAAAGAAGCTGTTCGGAAGGGCATCGCCAGGCCACAACCGGACTATGAAGCCCTTCATGGCCTGATCGGCTGCCTTATGTAGCTCGGCCATCTGCTTTAGCTGGTCACTCATCGGCACCGGATGTTCGGCCTAAGCATACTAAGACCAAAACAGCTTCTTCGTCGAGCTTCCATCCTCGGCCTGGTAAAATTGTGCGGCATCGGACACACTGCGGGGCAAATCTGTGAATGCTCCTGAAGAGCTCCGGATCCAGGTAAGTAATCGGTAAATTACTTTTACATGCTTGCTTTGCATATAGAAAGCCTTACCCGCCGCTATCTTCTTCATCGCGTCGATCTCCTGAAGGGCCTTCTGGGCCTCGGCCTTGGCACTCTTTGCGCTCTCACGGGCCGCGGCAAGCTCAGACTCTCGCGTCTTCAAATCAAGCTCCAACGCCTCATGCTTCGTCACGAGAGCCTGGAGCTCTTGTTGCACTTCACCCACCCGAGCCTCGTGCCTCTCTCACTCGGTGCGCTCCTGGGCCGCCTTCTCTTTGGCCTGGGACAGCGCTTGCTTCAGTGTCGTCCACCTCGGTCGTGGCCCCAAGCAAACATACAATGATCCTGTCATTTAGCAATCGTGTCCTTTTTCTCATCTATAGACGGGGTATTACTTACCCTTGTTCTCCTCGAGCTGCCTCTTAGCAAGGCCGAGCTCTTTCTGGGACCCCTTGAGGGCCTCCTTCAGTACAGCGACCTCTGCAGTTAGTGCGGCGGACGCCAGCAGTGAAGCCTGCATATGCATATTGACATACTTATATTAGACTCCTGCGATATTATTTGATCCTCTGTTCGGCTTTTTCTTTGTGAACACCGAACAAAGCATCAGGGGCTACCGTCTATGCGGTAATATTTCTACTACATTTTAAAACACTTACCTCGAAGCCTGTTAGAAGGCTAGTACAGGCTTCAGTCAATCCGCTCTTGGCGGACTGAACCTTCTGGATCACCGCACTCATGATAGTGCGGTGCTCCTCCTTGATGGAAGCGCTGCGATGCGCTTCCAACATAGTGTCCGGCGCCTCTGGATGGACAGAGGTCACCGGCACAGGCGTTTCACTCCCCTTTGAAGGAGACCGCCTGCCCGAGCTCGGAACCGTTGGAGGGTCCGGCGCGGTGTTCGGCTGAGGGCCGAACTCGGAGATCTCGAGGACCCCGTCCCCTCGGCTCCCAGAGTCCGGAAGGTTGCCTTGAGGCGCCTCCGGGACTGTCCCCCCTCGATCCGGTGCCTCTTGAGACAGCACCTCGGTGTCGTCGGCTGGATGAACGGAGGTGGCGGTCGGGACTGGATCGCTATCCATGTCCGACGCGCCCAGGGAGCCGTCCGAGGATACCTCGATATTGGCTCGGGGCGGCCTGCACGATTGAGTTCGGCGTTAGGGAAAGCAATGCAACAAAGGAATCCTATGGGTTACTTTGGTATCCGAATACTTACGATCTCCCCTGGGGCTTGGCCCTGGGCAACCACTCGTCTTCACTTTCGTCGGCGGCGGTAGAGCTGTCCGGAAGGAGCGTCCTTCCCTTCTTGGACCCTCCGGCCTCCCCAGTTGGGGCGGCCTTCCTTTTCTTGTCTCCCCCAGTCGGTGGGGGAGCCTCTTCCTCGTCTTCGGGGGAAGAGTGCGCCGCAGACTCATCGGACGGTGAGTCCGACGACGCCTGGCGTCGGGAACTCTTTCGAGCTCCCTTGGCCTTCTGGGTCTTCTCCGGTACCTTATAAGGGGCCGGAGTCAACATCTTCGCCAGAAGGGCGTCTGCAGGGCCTTCGGGCAAGGGAGCCGGACAGTCGATTTATCCGGCCATCTTCTGCCAGTCCTGTTAACGGCACGGGAGTTTAGATCCCGGATAGAATTAATCTATATAGAAAACAAGTATCCTGTGAAAGGTAAAACAACTTACCGCACTGGCATGGCGCTTCGCGCTGAATCCGCGATCCTCAGTAATGGGGGGAGGGACCGCGGCGCCCTTGAACAGCACCCTCCAGGCATCTTCATGAGTCATGTCGAAGATCTTGTTCAGAGTTCGGTGCTGCGCCGGATTGAACTCCCACAAGGTAAACTCCCATTGTTGGCACGGGAGTATCCGGCGAACGAGCATAACCTGGACTATGTTGACAAGCTTGACCTTCTTATCCACCATGTTCTGAATACATGACTGGTGTCTGGTCAGCTCTTTTGAATTACCCCAGGACAGGCCCTTCTCTTTCCAGGAGGTGAGCCGCATGGGGATGCCAGATCGGAACTCGGGGGCCGCTACCCATGCGGGGTCGCGCGGCTCGGTGATATAGAACCACCCCGATTGCCACCCCTTTATGGTGTCCACGAAGGTTCCCTCGAGCCATGTGATGTTGGGCATCTTGCCCACCATGGTGCCTCCGCACTCCGCCTGGCGGCCGCTCACTACCTTTGGCTTGACATTGAAGGTCTTCAGCCATAAGCCGAAGTGGGGCTTGATGCGAAGGAAGGCCTCGCACACGACGATGAACGCCGAGATGTTGAGGATGAAGTTCGGGGCCAGATCTGGAAATCCAGGCCGTAATAAAACATGAGCCCCCGGACGAAGGGATGGAGAGGGAATCCCAGTCCGCGGAGGAAATGGGTGAGGAATACCACCCTCTCATGGGGCTCGGGGGTGGGGATGAGCTGTCCCTCATCTGGGAGCTGGTGCGCGATATCGTCGGGCAGGTATCCGGCTCTCCTCAGTTTCTTGACGTCTCCCTCTGTGACGGAGGAGACCATCCACTTGCCTCCCGCTCTGGACATGGTTGGAGAGGATTGAGATGGAAGTGAGGACTTGGGCGCTAGAGCTCGAGTGTGCGGGAGCGGATGAGCAGAGGAGGAAGAAGGCATCGATAGAAAGGTGAATCCTTATCCCTTTATATGGGCGGACAAAATTAAACGTCCCCACTTGCCTGGTAAAACTTGCTTATCCCCCAAGTGCCGCAATTGATGGTGCGGTTGGGTTACCCATGCCCGTATTGATGAGAATCCTGTAATAAGGGGGCATGATCTCTGCTTTGGCAAGACGTGTCGAAAAACTGCCTCGCGTTATGTGCGGGGCTTGTTAAAAGAAACGGTTCGAATAATCACCGGGCCATGACGTAATGTCATGTTGCCAAAACAAGGTAGCGGATTAGATCTGCGAAAACATTATTCTCTCTACGGTGAAATGTGGGACTTATTTTGCAGGGTCGGACACTATCCTCGTATTCAAATTCTTCTGTGATGTATTCAGAGAAGGAACCCGCCTTGAAATGCCGAAGACAACTGCGCGCCGGACTCATCGTCATTGAAGCCTGGTTCAGGGGCTACTGAGGGAGTCCTGGATTAGGGGGTCTCCAGACAGCCGGACTATCTCCATTGGCCGGACTGTTAGACTATGAAGATACAAGATTGAAGACTTCGTCTCGTGTCCGGATGGGACTCTACTTGGCGTGGAAGGCAAGCTAGGAAATACGTATATAGATATCTACTCCTTTGTAACCGACCTTGTGTAACCCTAACCCTCTCCGGTGTCTATATAAACCGGAGGGTTTTAGTCCGTAGGAAAACAATCACAACATACAATCATACCATAGGCTAGCTTTTAGGGTTTAGCCTCTCTGATCTCGTGGTAGATCTACTCTTGTAACACTCATATCTTCAATATTAATCAAGCAGGACATAGGGTTTTACCTCCATCAAGAGGGGCCGAACCTGGGTAAAACTTCGTGTCCCTTGCCTCCTGTTACCATCCAGCCTAGACGCACAGTTTGGGACCCCCTACCCGAGATCCGCCGGTTTTGACACCCACACCACCCCTTTTCTTCAACGACTCAGATTTCTTAATCAATTATCCATTTTATGGATGTGAAGTCTCTTCATTCTTTTCCTTCAATATTCTTACCCGGTGATTCTCATGAAGATGCTAAGGAAGCTTCAAGTACATCATTCTTCATTCTCATACTATTTTCCGGTGGATTCAATTCAAGCTTTCGGTGTTGATCATATCCCTTTCCTCCTTCCAAATACTTTCTCATGCCAGTGGACCTCTGAATCATTCACTTCTCGCTATTCAATGGTTCTGGAGTGCCGAAGATATCTCAAAAGATTCGTGTTTCCATTCTTAATCCATTCGAGCTATTTCAGGGTTGTTATCTCATTTAAGCCATTTAATTCAACTGGTGCAATCTCTCTTTTAAAATCGTTGAACAGTGTTTCTTTTGAGTGAGCCCATAACCCATAGGTCCTTCCCATGATCTTACCTGACTCTAACAATTTTTTCCGGAGTTATTCTCAAATTCATTCAAAGTTTGACATAAGAAAGAATTTCATCTGTCAGATTCCTTTCCAAGATCGATTTCAAATTATTTTCATCGTTGGTTCAACCTTTCTATTCTTCATTCCAGAGTGCCTCAATAATTCATGGGGCTAGTTTGATACCATCCTCACAATTGTTCCAATCATCAAGAATTCTTTTCATACCCATCCGAAGCATTTCAGAAGTCTTTTCAGTTTGATTCTCCAGAGCCCATCATTTCAGAATTATTCATTCTTAGCTTTCAGCTCTCGTTCTCCAAATCTTACCGGTGCATCATTTAAGTATTCTCTAGGCAGCTCCTGATCTCCGCGTTATCTTGTATCTAAAATCCCTCAAGTACCTTCATCGTTTTCTAATTCTTCTCAGTGATTCTTTCACTTTGATTTTTTTTAGTTCTTACGGTGGTTCGTTCAAGATTCATCTTCCTTTGTTATTGTACCAATTCATTAATTTTTTTCAAAATCCTACTAGTGGATCATTGAATACCTTCCTCAGGTTTGTGTTATATCTCCCCTTATCTTTTTCAATGAGAATAAGTAGCATGCCTAACATTGGTTGTCATCAATTTAAGTTGATGAAGGATAAGCATGAAATAATTCTTATTCTTGTTTGCTCGAGGTGATTTAATCCCTTCCTTCGGAGTTTGTTCATGAGGAATAAATTCTCAGTTCCAAGTTGTTCATCCTTTCATTTACGGATTCCCATGTTTTCTCAGTCATCTCGTCACGGAGCTCCATCTAAATCATTGCAAGGATTCAATCTTATTCTTTTCAACCTTCATTTTCTTTTCTTGCATCCTTTCATTCCCGTAGTTCTTACAAGAGGTTCTACTTGGTGGTTCATCAAAGATTTCATTCGTTATTGAAGTGTTCGTCGACATTCTTGTGGAGCTCAAGCATCCTTCATCTTGCATTTTGAAGTGCAATTCTTTCTACCTTATCTTTTGAGGTGGTGTTATATCATACTTGGCAATTTATCTTCATGTTTCATGATTCACAAGTTGTCAGGAATGAGATATTTTAAAACCATCCTGTTCTCTTCTTTCATTAGTTCTTTCAAGCCAGCAATTTCTTCGTTGATGTTATCTTGGTACAGATTTCACCTAAAGCCTTCCCTAAGGAATGTTGCTAATTGTGGTGCTTATCAATGATCCAAGTTTTCTCCTATCCTCTCAGCGAATGAAGTTTTCATCTCTTCATTGATCTCAAGCAAGCAATTGTTTCCGTTAGTGGCAGAATTTCACCTCTAGTTTTGAGATGTTTCCATAAGCCCACGAGGAGCATATCTTTTTGTTGTTGATTATTCAATTACTCTGTTCTAGCATTCCTCGTAAGGATGTTGTTTCAAGTTCTTTCGCGGTAGAAGATGTTTCTCTCTTCTCTGTTCTTTTCATTCCATTCTTTCATGTCTTTCGGAGGCATTTTGTTGTTGCTCTCTCCAAGTATCATCACCTCTTGTTAAGTTCATCTTCTATTCCTTCTATTTTACCGGACTGGCATCAAAGTCTTGTCTCTAAATCTCTTGGTTCTCATCGTATTCCTTGTTCCTCTTGTCCAACAAACTGTTTGCATCTCGTTCATCTCCGTTGTATTTTTCTTTCAAATTGTGTAATCTGTCAAGCTTCTTTGGTTTCACTCTTGAAGAAGCAACTTACTTTTACCTCCTCCTCTTCCCTTCCATTTTTCATTCCGAGATCTCGGGGCGAGATCTCTTGTAAGTGGGGGAGTGTTGTCACAGCCCAGGACCGACACTCCAGACACCTTCTAGTTATTTCATTGTTGCCATCTGTTTCATTTATTTGTTGCATTCATCATCGCATCATACGCATTGCATCCGCTTGTAGTTGCCGCTTATTTCTTTTCTTTGTTAATCTTCTCTCAGATCAACTGGACCGCTCTGTTTTCTCTCTTTTCTGAGCCCATCAAACCCCCGTTGTCTCCGTGGCCTTTTGTCAAACCCCTCGCACACAACCGCCTACACTCTCTGCACAACCCACAATTTTTTGCAACCTAATCCGAAAACCTTTCCCGAACCCAAACCGCACAGTCATGACCGATGGGTCCGGATCATCTCCAAACACCCCTAAAATATCTTTGGTTTCTCTTTTGGACTCCCATAGTATTTTATTCTCGACCGTCTGATTATGATCAGAGGGATCCGATAGCCCCTACCCAATCCCTACTTGCTATGTATAAAGCAGATGAAACCCTAGCCCTAGTTGTCACATCCATCCAATCCTCCTCGCAGCCGCCGCGCCATCATCTCCCACCTCGGGATCCGCTCAATCTCCATCCCACCAACCACCAGCGCTCTCCACTGCTCCTCCTCGATCCAGATGCCGCGCCCCTGATCCAAAAATCCTCTCGGCCTCCAACGCGTAGCCATCCACCTCTTGATATCTCCCCGCCAACTAGCGCCTCCGCCGGATCCCCTCGTCCATCTACCGCAGCCCAAACGACCATCAATCGGCGCTCCCGTGCCCCATGCTCATGCTCGTCTTCCACACACATATGGGAAATGAGCTCCCAATCCCTGTGGCCAAGGCGACCTTGTCGCCGTTGCTCCAGCCTCCTCCGGTAGCCGTCACCGGCGAACACCCACTGGACCACCCCTGCCCCTGCCTTCCTTTCCCTTCTCCTTCCTTCTTCTCCCGCCTTTCTCTCTCTATCTTTGAAATCCCTCTCTAGTCTCCCTGAAATAGGAGCTCGCGTCGCCTCTACCGTCCAGCATCTCCTCCACCCGGATCCGTCGAGCCCTCATCGCCGGCCTCCCCTACTTCTACGTGCGGGAACAACAACGACCAGCGCCAAGTCCTGCTCGATCCCCTGCTTCGTTGACAGCGCGCCTCCTCTGCTCTGGCCCAGCCGCTCCACTACGTCCGCCTGTCAGCCTTGCTTCCCACTGACCGGGCCTTGGCCCATGGTGAAAGCCCCAGCCCAGCACCCAGGACATTCAACCCACCTATGTTTTTTTCATGCTCTGCGAATTTGTCTAATTATTCAAAGATGCCAGTTTTACAAAAAAAAAACCTAGACTTGATGCATTTAATATCTCACAAACCATGCATCGGAATTAAACAACTTATATATGTAAAATGCTTACAATTTCAAGTAGGTTAATAATTTGCAACTTTCATCCATGATAAAAATGTTTACAATGTTGTTTGCATTGAATTTGCTAAATGCCATGCTAAAATGATTTATTTAATAACTAATTAACTGTAGCTCTGAATTAAGTAAACTATATATGTAACTTGTCTAGAAAAATGTATAGATTAACATGGTGCATTTATTTTGCATGTTGAACAACTCAAAAATATGGTTTAGACTAAACAGTACATAAATGGAAATATGCACATGGGGATTTTCCGGAAAAGTTGTTTGCTATTTCCGGCCTCGTTTAAATTGCCTAGATAGGTAGTTTTATTATGCTTCACCTGTTGCCATGTGAAGAACATTTAAAATTGTTGGGTTCATAAAGAGAGCGAACTAAATATTTTAATGTGGTGTTTTGTTAATATGCACCTTGTTGCATATTGAGCTCCACTTAATTTGAAGTATTGTTTGTTGCACTTTGTCATGCCATGCCTCATTAAATCGGACATGCATCATACTTGCTTGTGCATCATGCCATGTTATGCTTGGTGGTTTACCCTGTTGTTTGCTTCTTTTAGGTGTTGCTTCTTCTCAATAGTTCCGGTAATGTTGCGATTGTGAGGATTCGCTCGACTACCTCCATTCATCTACTTCATGGATTCGGTCTTCTTCCGGGAAGGATTTCAGGCAAGATGACTGTTACCCTGGATATCACTACTATCTTTTCTTTGCTAGTTGTCTCAATGCTATCGCCATGTCGCGCTACCTACCACTTGTTTATCAAGCCTCCCAAATTTCCATGGTATGCCTCTAACCTTCTCCACCATCCCAGCAAACCGTTGTTTGGCTATGTTACCGCTTTGCTAAGCCCCTCTTATAGTGTTGCTAGTTGAAGGTTGTTCCATGTTGGGACATGGATATCATGGGATATCACAATATCTCTTATTTAATTAATGCATCTATCTACTTGGTAAAGGGTGGAAGGCTTGGCCTTTTGCATGGTGTTTTGTTCCACTCTTGCCGCCTTAGTGTCCGTCATACATGTGTTACGTTCCTTAATTTTGCGTTCCTAACACGGTCGGGGTTTATGGGCCCCCCTTGATTCTTCGCCTAAAGTAAAGCTTTCGTGAGGAGATCCAATATTGGTTTTACCATTTGCCTAATAACAACTAAAACTTGCATAGGAACTTACCGGTACCCGAGGACTCTTAATCAACAACCCCGGGCCAGTGCTCGACATGAGTGTTGGTCCACCTACCCAGCAGTCAGTGGTGTTGCATCGGGGCAACTCGAGGTATTTGGCTATAGTCCACTTAGCATATACAGATGAGTCCGTAGATAGAGAGCACGTGGCTCTAGACATGGATCTGACTCACTGGGAGATCTCCTTGGGATAGTTTTCCTTTCTTCGAAGAACTTGTGCACCAGGATTCCGAGAACACTCAGGTTGTCCCTAGATGGAGGGTTTACCTTCATGGATCATGAGAGTTTGTGATAGACTAAGTTAGGACACCCCTGCATTGTTAAATCTTATCAAAACCATGCCCGTGGTTATGTGGGAGATTGGAAATTTATAATATCATGTTGTAGATAACTTGACACCTGATCCGAAATAAAATACACCAACCATGTGTGTATCCGTGACCGTCTCTTTTCGAGTGAGTTCGAGAAGAGAACACAGTGGGGTTATGTTTGACTCGTAAGTAGTTCAGGATCACTTATTGATCATTACTAGTTTGCGACCGTTATGCATAGTCTCTCATCTTGTTCTTCTACTCGTAAGTTAGCCACCATACAAATGCTTAGTGAAGGTCTGAGGTACACAATTTCTGAGGTTCTTGATTATGTGTTGATGGTGGCAGTACAGTTGGAGCGTATGATTCTGCTAGGAGTTGTGTGATGATATTTTGCTCCTTGTTGTACCAGATTGCATAACCGAAAGTTTCGGGAGTTCATAGGTGGGAATTCATGTAGTTACTTAGGATATCTTTCCGACATATGCAAGATACGAGATTGGGGTTCGACGTCTAGTGGTCCGCCTGTCCACAATTGGTATGCGTCAGTGCTATACACATGGTTTTTAACCCCTTTTCGAGACGGCATTTGGAACCGTCGCCAAGTGAGTGTGGGCGATAGGGGGGTCCTTCCCACACGACCCAGAAACTGTCGGGGATATGGAGCCATGATCCAGAAGCCTTGCAAAATGCAATCGTGTGGGATGCGGCACACACTAAATTCTTTCGCACGTGTGGGATCGGTGATTAAATGTTTCTAATGACGTAGTGAAACCAAACAGTGTGTCGTAATGAACCATTTGGGAAATGGTATGTAAGGCACACGGGCCAACATATGAACTGTGTGTGATATGTGCCCCATCACACACGAGTTTTCTGCGGAACCCGTCTTCCATGCAAGACTTCATCACACATGTTTCCCAACAATTACTGTGTGCGATAATGTTCTATCACAAATGGTTTAGGAGCCCCTTCGCAAACATACAAGTGCTGCAGATCGTTTGTGATTTGTTGTGTATCACCGACGGTTGCAACAAGAGTGACGTGTGCTTTTTTGTTTGGGATCCCACATGTTTCCTGGAAAAATTACTACTGGTATTGTATTTGACGTTGGGCACAGTTTACTCCGAGCTCTCATGTGCGATACCTTGATATCACAAATGGTTTCGGAGACCCTACGCACATGTAATAGCGCTGCAAATCATTTGCGATCTGCTATATATCACCAATGGTTCCACTACGATTGACGTATGCTTTCCGATGTGGATCACACACACTCATTTAGTTGAACCGTGTGCAGAGCAATTGCTAGGTTAAAACAAAAATATCCCATTTTGAATCGGCATGCAAGAAGAAAATTCGCCACAATATTCAATTGAAAAAATAGTGTCCACGGGAAGAACATTCATCAGATTTCGCAACAATTGCAATTGAACATATGGTAGCTAAATTCCAATGATTTTTCACAGATATATGCATTACATAAATAATCATAGTGTATGGAATACGAAGACCTCATCAGATGGAGATACAATGGATCCATGCGTGTATGTTTATAGGCTAACTCCTACTCAATATTTTAGGAGAACGGATGCTGAAATCTTCATTATCACCAGTGGGATTGATGTAGTGATTCAGGAAGAAGTCGCTGATAAATCTCTGAACCATTAGCAATTCACCAGCCGGGAGCGGTTCAGGGGTCCTCGGTTCTAAGATGAGTTGCAGTATTTTTAAGATCAGAATGTGCCATATGAGTGGAGTAGAAGATATTAATTAAGATAGACTTGCTGGTAATAAGTCGCAAGGATCGTCACAACTATCAACAGATTTGCAGATGGAGATCATGTGTCTGTAAACATAGTATCCATAAAGGTTGGTCCCTGCTTGTTGCTGAGGACACTGAAATTTTTGTACAGATTTAGTCATGTATTTTTCCTGTTAGGAACAACCTAACCGGTGTTAGATGTATTATTTTTTATTTGGAAAAAATAGAAAGAGGTTTATTTATAAGCTTGAACATTTGACTAGCATAAGAAACTGTATTTGCAAACTATTGGATAAATTTTTCGAAAATAACGGATTTCGGTGTGTTACCGGAGAAACGATCTTGTGCAGAGGTAGTTCCCTCTTGAACAGGTTCCCTGGTTTAGTTTTCCACAATGCGAGCACACTACAACTGAAGATAAATTTTGACAACATCAATTATTGAACCAGATATTAATGCAAATTAATTTCAACATCATAGAATTCAATACCTATCCATGAATTGCTGAAGATGCGTCAGATCCTGAGCGTTTGTTGACTTTCGAAGAGAATCCATGTAGTAAGTTGTGTTCTTGTTTGGAACAATGTATATCAATATCCAGTGATTGCTACATATTAAGAAAGCCATGAACTTACAAATTATGTCGAAATCTGGAAGACAATCAGTGTATGCGTGATTGTTTACTAGACTTGTCATTCATGATATGACCAGAGAAATGATTCTGCATGGGACATGTTTTCAAAGAGATGGATGACCGTGTTAATGGCCCAGTCCCGTCGGTCCTTACCATCTAATGTTGTGCCATTTGCTAATGCATGATCTATGAAATACACACTCTCCCTTTTTTTCTGCGCGTTCATTCCCCTGAGAGGAATAAAATGCAGTTAGCTATTTATCATTTATAGCCTTGTATGGAGAAGTTGATCAGAGTTTGTTAAGTACTTACAAAGTCAGGCATCTAACAAGAGTGGCATCGAGCTCGTTGAAGTTGAAGAAGAGATGTAAGTCCTCGAAACTCACATTGATGGAACCAGCATCGTGTCAGAAATGATCTCTGTTGTAGTGAACTAA
This sequence comes from Triticum aestivum, assembly GCF_018294505.1. Lineage (NCBI taxonomy): Eukaryota > Viridiplantae > Streptophyta > Magnoliopsida > Poales > Poaceae > Triticum > Triticum aestivum. The sequence continues at coordinate 230,371,967 of NC_057803.1, forward strand.
CAAACCATGATGACCCGCTGCCATTTGTTCCATGCAATATTCATGTAACTCGCAGCAACTGGAACTGCACTCATCAAAGTATTTGCCAACAAGAAAAGGCTGGCCATGGACGTAATTGTGTGCTTCAAGTATGTCTTCTTTACTTTTAGCAAGCAACAAATCTACTTCCTCATCATCCACGTTGTTAGAAATAATATTACTCCCCGATTCGAACAACCCGATGTTAATTTGGTTCTAGGCGATGAGTGCTTTAAGTAAGAGGCAATCATTCTCTTTCCTCTTTGCTCTCCCGCCGGGCTTCCTCGTGGGTGCAGCCTTTTTGGCCGCTTCCTTGTTGTGCTTGAAGCATTTCTGGCAGAACGTTTGGTTGGCTGCAAGGTAGATTGCTGAGCAGACGGTGAAGCTTCGACGGACTGCTTATCAGGCGGTTTATCTATGCCGGACCACTAAGCTGGCGGTGCTGCTGTGACGGACTGCTGGGCTGTAGGAGCAGAGGCATAGGACTACTGACCATGCGTTGAAGCTATGTCGGGTTTTTGCGTAGGTGGTGCCAACTTGTCGGTGTGCTGAGGAGGATGTGCCAACGCGTTGGTTTGCTGAGCAGGAAGTGCTGATGCATTGGTATGCTGATCACGCGACTACGGACCAATGGACTGATGAGCAATCAGTTCTGGACCTACAGACCGCTTAGCAGGCGGTTTCGAAGCATCAGACTACTTAGCAGTCCGTTCCACCAGGTTGGTCTGCTGATCATGTGCCGCAACTGGGTCTCCCCCCGCTGCTTCAGCGGCCGACATCTGAATCGGTGGTGCGTCTTCAGCAGTTGTAGGTCTTTCCACTGGCTGCTCTGGGGCAAAGGATGACATGGCCTGTACGGCACAAAGTCGGGCCAGCTGATCACAGGTTGATGCATCAGCCATCGGATTACCAGTATTAGGTTCTTTGGGGGAAGCACGCAAGAGCTGCTATGGCAAGGAGAGTGTCCCTGGTTGAGGGGCGACATTGTTTGCTCTTGGCGGGGCTTCAGGGATCTCATCGATGAACTCCATTTCCTTTCGTGGCCACTGGATGCAATGTAACAGTGTTTCTCCCAAGGTCCTTTGCGCATCAAAGTCTCCTAGGACATTCTTCAGGGAAAATTCATTGAATCCAGGCTTTACTTTAGTCACGTAGCACTTCACACAGCCCGGCTTCAATGGCACATTGTCTAACAAGAGGCCCTCTTCCAAGAAGGGTGGGAAAACTTAGGCTGTTGCACATTTTAATGTACCTTCATAATGTGTAAGCACGCTCTTCAGTATGTCTTTCATTCCAGATAGATCAGATATAGCATCATCATGAGCAGTTGCAGTCTCAATGTCGACGGAGGCAGCTAATGCACAACTACTCTTGTGCGGTGTTGTCGCGCAATAAGCAGCATCCTCCATGCCCGCCTCCCCTCCCATCTGTTGGCTATCTGTCAGTGTTAGAGTCTTCCGCATCATCATTGACTCCTCAGTATCCTTTCGAACAGACGGATACATGTCCTTCCTCAACCTTCCGTACAATTCATTCTGCTTCATTTCACTCCTCGCTTTTTTTCATGTTGAGTCTCTCTTCTTTGCTGAGTGTGAAAGCCGTCTTGTGCGGGACATTAACACCTATACCCCTTTCCCAGCCAGGGGGCTCTCTTCTTTCCAGAGCATCGGATAGAAGGTCACATGGCCCTGAGTTCCTATAGAACCTTCTAGGGATTTTTGAAGCCTTTAACATCACTTGATACAGTTCTTCGTCACATGAGTTTTCAAAGTAATAAGTTCCATCGTCACGCCTCCTTGCACAAGCCTGCAAGTAGTCTCTGGCGCATTTGCCCCTGATTTCACTAAGGGTTGGTTTCCCACCCGCCGCTACTGCTTCTTTCCTCCTGGTCCCATATCGGTTTCATGTCGTAGTATCCTGCCACACCCATACGGTGGGTGTGTGTGTTCTTCTTCTGAAGTTCCAATTGCTTGGCACTCTTCTCAGCAAACTCTTTAGTTGGCCCAACCCTTTTGAATTCTTCCCAGTCTGCCTTTGTAATTTGGGGGTATGCAGGGATTGGGTCCTTGCCTTCACTCAAGTACTTCTTCTACAACACGTGCTTCCAGTTTCTCCAAGCACCCCTAGCATTCTTGAGTGCAGTGTGTTCCACCTACATTCTCCACTGCTTTGGAACGTTGAAGTGATCCATGATCTCCTGGACTATCCTTCGCCGTGTTTCTATGTCAGCCTTTCGAAACCTCGGCAGGTTAATGTTGAGCCTTACCCTGCCAACAAATCCACACACGCTCCTGAACCTTGTGCGTGCTTTATCTGGTTTAGTTGGAGCCCAAGACTTTAAGTCGATCTCGTTTACTTCATATACACCTTTCGACTGGTGTGTGGGCTTCCTTGGAGCGTTCCTCCCTGTCCTGGCCAGAAGTGTAATTGCTGCCGCTCTATCCCGTTCAAGATACTTGATCCCTCACCACCTGCTGAAGACCTAGGGTTGTCGGAATCAGATGAAGATACATCGCCTGAAGCATGAGTGCTGTCGCTACTACTCGGCATCTACAGAGAACACATGCGAAACTCAGGAAAGGAGGATAAGCATAAAACTAACAACTTGGTATCAAGCTGTCTAAACATGCCATGCAATAATTTAGAAAATGTACATCTTATTTGTTAAGTTTGTGTGACTCGGGCGCCCGCAATCTGTAAATCGGCAGTAACTTATTGGAAAAAATACAACTTATATGTACTAGTTAGGAAGGTAGAGAGTGAACATATATACGCTCTCTGTTATTTTATAGCCAATTTGGGAAAATACAGAACGAAATAGGAAGAGGGATTGCGAGGAAATATGTCTCACCGCGATGGAGAGCAGTAACTAACAGGCTTCTTAATGCAAACCCGGACGGACCACAGGAGAGGCGAGGGTTACAAGATCGATATGCTCAAGGGTGGCTGGCGAGCAAACGAAGACAGCGAGGTGCGGGCAGCCGCGTGTTGGGAACAGCTGTGGAGGTAGGCATGATGCCGAAGAGCGGGCACACGGCCCGGGTGAGCACGCCGGTGCCAGAGAGGGTTCTGCTATGGATTTGGGGGAGGGGGAGCTGGTGATGGAGATTGGGTGGACTAGTTGAGTGAAACGCGGGCGGGCGGTGTGGGGGTGTTGGCGGTCTAGGTGAAAAGGGTGAAAAATATCCCCGGTTGTCATGCGGAAAGGCCTATGCAAACAGTTGCCTCGAAGCTCTCGTGTGCACAAAGAGAATAATTTCGTTTGAAATGAAGACGTACTAATTTTGAAATAAAGACGTGAGTTCATCATTTCGCCTCTAAATTTTTCCCATGTTAAGTAATCACCATTATACCACGGGTTTGATTTGCTAGCGTATTTGAGGTCTCGTGTGCTATATGTAAGACATTTTTTGGCATTTACCGTGCATTTTGGCATATAAATCAAATCCTAGCCGGACAGCATTTCCTATCGAAAGGGATGAGGATTTTTTTTGATAGAAAGACTGTAAGGGAACCCCCTACAGTATAATTGGTGCAACAAACCCAAATTGCAAGTACCAAGCCTTGAACCTGGGTGGGTGGGAAGGCATCATCCCCTTCCCACCACTAGGCTATGCCTTAGTCTATGAAAGGGATGAGGATTGTCGTTCGATCTGGGAGCATCCAACGGTGCAGATGTACGATCCGTGGGGTTTGGGTTCTGGCCAATCAGAATGCACGACTCAGATCGCGCGCGCATCAAGGGGGCATCATCCATGGTTTGGTAGGCACACGGCTTTCGTGAGTGAACCGTGTGCTATTTGAAAACATTTACATGAACTAACAGCATATTTTCATTTGAATAAAAATAAGAGTTCATCGTTTCGCCTCCAAATTGTTTTCCACGGTTAGAAATCACCGTTTGTACCCTATCGAGGTATTGTTTGCTATATTTGAGTCGTTTGCCATAGTCGCAACTACACATGAGTGCTAGCTAGCAAGATCATTTGTGTGTCGCTTTGGGAGTTTCCATTCATTGTTCGAGAAACGGGAAAACAATTCAAACAGTTTGACCGCAGGGTGCGGCCAAAGGCGTATGCCTTGTTGGTATTCTAATTACAGGAAATGCATAAAGAGTCCAGAAATAACAAAAATTGGTGTGTCACCGTGGCGTGCTCTCAGGATCACATGGAATTTTTTTGGTAAAGATGGCACAAGTTTTGATGCTCACACCTTCCAAATCGGAGCATCTCACAAGAAGGATCATAGTTTCCAAAAGGAGACGCGGCACTTCGGACTCCAATCATCAGTGACTACATCGTTCCGCCTCAAAAAAATTTCATGGTAAACAATCACGTATATACCCTAGGTTTCATTTTCTAGCCCATTTCAGGTCTCATTGCTATATTTAGGTCATTTTTTGCACTTACCTTGCATTTAGTGCATATAATTAAATTCAAAACCATTTTACAACTACACCTGGGTGTTAGTTAGCAAAGAAGGTGTACAAATCATTTGTGTGTCGCTTTGTGAGTTTTCATCCATTGTCCGAGAAACGGGGAGAAGTTTCAAACAATTTGGCCACGAGGTGCGGCCACTAGCGTAGGCCTAGTTGGTATTTTAATTACTGGGAATTCAGATGGAGTCCAAACATCATCAAAATCGGTGTGTGCCCGTGTCATGCTCTCACAACCCCGGGGAATTTTTGGTAAAGTTTGGCACAAGTTTTGATGATCGCTCCTTCCAAACCGGAGCATCTCACATGAGGGACCATGGTTTCCAAAGGGAGACGTGTCAATTCAAACTCCAGTGGTCGGTGACTTCATCGTTTGGCCTCATAAAAATTTCCATGGTAGGAAATCACCATTATATCACGGGTTTGATTTTCTAATGCATTTCAGGTATCATTTGCTATATTTAAGAAATTTTTTTAATTTAACGTGCAATTTGGTGATATAAATAAAATCACAACCGGAACTGCATGTGTTGTCAAAAGGGATGAGGATCGTTGTTCGATCAAGGAGAATCCAACTATGCAGACGTATGATTCGTGGGGTTTGGGTTCTGGCCAATCAGAACACACGACTCAGATCGTGCGCGTGGCAGGGGCATCGGCCATGATTTAGTGGATTCACGGCTTTCATGAGTGAACCGTGTGCTATTTGAAAACATTTACGTTAACTAACAGCATTTTTTGTTTGAATGAAAACATGAGTTCATCGTTTCGCCTCCAATTTTTTTTCCACGGTAAGAAATCACGACTGTACCCTATGGTTCAATTTTCTGGTACATTTTACCAGGCGGTAGGCCTGGCTAGCAATCTCAAACTTTGAATATGCAAAAAAAGATATTTTGTTTTATGTATATATATATAGTCGCAACTACACGTGTGTGTTAGCAAGATCATTTGTGTGTCACTTTGCATGTTTTCATTCATTGTCCGAGAAAAGGGAAAAACATCAAACAGTTCGACCGCAGGGTGCGGCCAGAGGATGTAGTCCTTGTTGGTATTTTAATTACAGGAAATGCATATAGAGTCCAGAAAATAATGAAAATCGTTGTATTACTATGGCGTGCTCTCATGATCACATGGAAAAAAATTTGGTAAAGTTTGGCACAAGGTTTGGTGCTCGCACCTTCCATACGGGAGCATCTCACAAGAAGGATCATAGTTTCCAAAAGGAGATGCTGCACTTCAGACTCCAAATCTTCAATTACTACACCGTTCCGCCCCGGAAAAAAATCATGCTAAACAATCATGGATATGCCCTTGGTTTGATTTTTTGGCCCATTTCAGGTCTCGACTGCTATGTTTAAGTCACTCTTTGCACTTACCTTGCATTTTAGTGCATATAAAGTCAATAACCCTACCACAACTACATGTGGGTGTTTTAGTTGGGCTATACTTAGGCTACTCATAGTGGAGAGTGTCATATACTAGTAGCATGCATATATATATGATACTAGTCTATGATACTACCTTTAATTATAGTGCATAGTATAATAGAGTAGTATCATAGATGATCATATTTATTGCCATGCATGACACAAATTAGCATCGCATTTAACATGATATGGTATCCACCTATATGTTACTCTAACCCTCTCTATCTTCTTTAATTATTTGCCACATCAGCATATTTGCTACTTCCGAGTGCATGATATCGGCTATGATACCACCACCATGGCAGCCTTATAGTGGGGAGTCATATACTATAGTATCATGCATATGATACTAGTATATGATACTACGTACGTACCTTCTTAGTACATAGTATCATAGATGACCGTACTTATGGCCATGCATGACACAAAGTAGTATAGCATATTTATTATGTTATGGTATCTACCTATGTTACTTCTTTGCCACATCATCATGTTTGCTATTCCCGAGTGCATGATACCGGCTATGATACTCCCACTATGGCCACCCTAAGGCTGGTCGTAATGGGAGTATCATAAGCGCTATCATCCATGTCAACTAAACTTTTTGGATGACATGGCACACAGTTAAATGAGGAAAGAGAGGGTGTGCTATCATATCATGATACCGTATCATATTGAATGGTGTACTACATTGTATCATATCGTATCGTATTATTTATTGTCATGCATGACACATAGTAGCATAGCATTTATTATGATATGGTATCATGATATGATACATAACCCTCTCTTTCTTTATTTAATTCTATGACAGCTCATCAAAATTGCCTAGTTGGCATGCATGATACTAGCTATGGTGCTCCCATTACGATCAGCCTAGCAAAGAAGGTGTACAAATCATTTATGCGTCTCTTTGCGAGTTTTCATCCATTTTTTCAAGAAGTGGGGAGAAGTTTCAAACATTTCGGCCACGAGGTGCGGCCACTGACGTAGGCCTAGTTGGTATTTTAATTACATGAAATTTGGATGGAGTCCGGACATCATCAAAATCGATGTGTGCCCGTGGCGTGCTCTCACGACCCCATGGAAAAAAATTGGTAAAGTTTGGCACAACTTTTGATGACCGCTCCTTCCAAACCGGAGCATCTCACACGAAGGATCATGGTTTCCAAAAGGAGATGTGTCAATTCAAACTCCAGTGGCCGGTGACTTCATCATTTGGCCTCATAAAAAATTCCACCATAGGCAATCACCATTATACCACGGGTTTGATTTTCTGGCGCATTTCAGGTATCATTAGCTATACTTAAGACATTTTTTCAGTTTAACGTGCATTTTGTGCATAAAAATAAAATTACAACAGGAACTGCATGTGTTGTCGAAAGGGATGAGGATCGTCGTTCGATCTGGGAGCATCCAATGGTGCAGACGTATGATCCATGGGGGTTGGGTTCTGGCCAATCAGAAAGCACGACTTAGATCGTGGGCGGGGTTTGGTCGGCACATGGCTTTCATCAACGAACCGTGTGCTATTCGCAAAATAGATTGCATATTTTTTTCACACATACTGTAGTGAGATCAATTGAGTGTGCTACCTCTATGATATAATAATAACAACAAAAAACAGTTCATATTCATTGCCTGAGCTGACAGCATATCAAGGTCAACATATTAACGGTTCTTACATCAACAGAGAACCGGGCACAACTCACAAATTTAGTACAGGAGACAGCTCTAAATTGAACGAATTAAGTTGCAGGGTAGGCATAAAGACTAGTATTACGGCTTAAGTCCCATGTACATGGGGAACTGGGATCATTAGTTGACCCCGAATGAACCTGGGTTTTTTGATGATTTTACGCTTCTCTGTTTCACGGGTGCATGATCCCTTGGCTGGCAACTCAGCAAATTCATCATACTCGTCCTCATCGGCAACATCATCGACACCTACTACATGGCAGTTCTTACGCAAGTGGTGTTCCACAATGAAAATCTGGGTAGCATCGCTGGCAAGAATGAACAGGTCCGCGTGATATGCCATCGTTGTCCTGTTAACACAGGTCTTCCTACAACCATCAACCTTTACATGAAAAAGAGGGATCCATGTGCACCTGAATAATGCCACCTTAACTTCCACATTGTTAACCTCCCAAATCTCTTTGATGGTTCCATAGTATACCCTTTTATTAGCTTCATCTACAGTCATGCATTCTATTCAAATAGAGCTGTTCTGATATGAGGTCTTCTCATCACGTTCCTCGTTGTAGAACGTGTATCCATTTATGTCCTATGCTTGGTATGTCAACACCGTAGGTGATGGCTTTTGTGCCAACCATGTAGCAATATCATCGATGGATCCTTGTGCCAAACGATTCTTCAGCCATTCAGTGTAACTCTTAGTGCGATCCTTCATCTCCACATCTGATGAAGGCACCATTGGTAAGAAACTTTGGTGTATCTCCGCCAAGTGTTCTTTGGCATAAGCGCTAAGAACTGGGTTGTTAAGTAGTACCGTCAAATGGGCTTTCTCTGCCAATTCTCCGGGCGCAGCCATTTGCATGCCAGCAAGGACTGGCTTACCTTTCAGCCTTCCCTCATGGAGAGAGAGGGGCAAAACTATAGGTCTTTGTTTCATGTATTCGGTGCAAAAATCAACCACCTCATTCGCGGTATAACCTTGTAGGACGCTTGCGTCTAGATGGTTTCGGTTCCGACAAAAGCGCTTTAGTATTCCCATGAACCGCTCAAAGGGATACGTGTTGCAAAGAAAGACGGGACCACAATACTTCATATTGTCGACAAGGTGCACAGTGAGATGGACCATGACATCAAAGAATGACGGTGGGAAAACATCTCTAGGTTGGACAATATTCTTGCAATATCATCTTGCATATGATCCAACTCTTCAGGGTCTACAACTTTCTTCCATAGTTGGTTCAAGAAATCACAGAGCTCAATAAGTGTGTTTCTTATATCTTTGTCCATCAGATTCCTGATGGCCACTAGGAGGATTTGTGTCAACATTACGTGGCAATCATGTGACTTCATGTGTCCCAACTTCATTTTACCTGAGCTCACATCCACGAGACTTCTGATGATTGCGGAGTAGCAAGAGGGTGTCTTAACTGACAACAAATAGGTGAAGAACTGTGTTGCTTCTTTTGTACTGAAATTGTAACTCTGGCGAGCTTTGATGAATTTGTCATCATCTTCTGCTTCACTCTTGCGTTTTGATTGATCAGCAAGCATATCGAGCCGTGCACCGTCACCATCCTTTGTTTTACCTTTAATCTTGAGCAGAGTACCAAGGATGCTTTCACATACGTTCTTCTCTACGTGCATGACATCGATGCAGTAATGCACACGTAGAATCTCCCAGTAAGGTAATTTCCAGAACACCGATTTCTTCTTAAACACTTGACCCTTGGGTGCTTGTTTCACCGTCAAAGCGTGATTCTTGCCAAGCACAACATTAATTTGTTTAGCCATGTTGTGGACCACCTCCCCATCATAGGGTCTTGGGCCCACACCTACCTCTGCCGTACCATCCAATTCAGCTTTCATCTTTCGGTATGGGAGATTTTTCCATAAGAACCTATGATGATGCAAATACACGGTTTTGTGTGAGTTGGCAAGTCTTCTGCTAGCTGTCCTATCCATGCATGTGACACACCCTACATCCCCCTTTGTTTTCTGCCCTGATGTGCCTAATGCCGGCATATCTTGAATGGTGTGCACCAACATCGCATGTAGATCAAAAATCTCCTTTCTGTAAGCATCATAACATTTTACAGTAGGTGCATCTATCCACACTGTCAGCAGTTCTTCCACCAGTAGTTGAAAGTAAATGTCGATGTCATTTCTAGGTTGCTTCGGGCCTTGGATAATCATTGACATCATAATGTATTTTTTCTTCATACACAACCAAGGAGCTAGGTTATATATGCACAGAAGCACCGGCCATGTGCTGTGATTGGTGCTCATATCGCCAAAAGGATTCATCCCGTCAGTACACTCCCCGAGCCTTATACTTCTAGGATCGTTGGCAAAGTATTGAAACTTGTTGTCGATTAATTCCCACTGAGCCCCATCTTTCGGGTGCCTCATATATTTATCCGCAATTCGCTCATCATGATGCCACCGCAACCTCTTTGCCTCTCTAGGGTTTGCAAACAAACGCCTCAACCTTGGAATTAAAGGCAAGTACCAAACAACCTTGAACGGGATTCCTGTCTTGATCTCGTCGTCCAATTTGTACTTGTCCTTTGCTCTCCTGCGCTTGTATCGTGCATGCTTGCATTCGGGACATGCACGCAAATCTTTGTACTTACCACGGTACAATATACAATCATTCACACAAGCGTGTATCTTCTGTACTTCAAGTTCCAATGGGCAAACAATTTTCTTCGCTTCGTTCGTGCTTCTGGGGAGCACATTATCTTCCGAAGAATTTCTTTGAAAAGACCTAACATCTCTGTGAAGCCCTTGTTTGATAGACCGTTTGCTGCTTTAAATCTGAGAAGTGTCAGGGTGGCACTCAACCTGGAATATTTCTTTTTGCAACCTGGATAAAATTCTTTCTTTGAGTCTGCATCAATGGTTGGCAGATCCTTGTACCCAATCATATCCTTTTTTGGGCCCTTGAAATCTGCAATCATAGCAGCAAAATCTGGCATATCAAGATCGTCGTCATCTGCGTCGACATCTTGGTTTTCCAGTGGGCGTTTCGGCTTTCCGGTGTTCCATTGGTAGCTTGACGCCTCTGCCCCGATGTTAGATTCAACATCCATGTGACACTGATCGGGGTTTGGCATCTCGCAGCCCTGGGTATATTCATCCATGACCTGCTCTTCACCGTGTCTGGTCCAACGTGTATATCCATCCATGAATCCCCTGAGAGACTAAGTGCCACTGGACATCTGCAACTTCACGTGACTCTGTATTGGCACAATCGAGTACATGGACACAGATGTAATCGCTCACAATTCCCTTGGATTCACCAATTCATGACTCTGCCATTAAAATCTGCGGTTTTCCGATTCTTCATCCATCGAGATCGTTCCATCTGCACTACACGAATGGTAATTAAAAACAAAACAACAACATTAATACAAGGATTAACTACTGCCCAAAGATGCATGCATAAATCACAAGGTTTTATTTTCATAATTACTTAGGGCACGCCATATTGTTATCAAGACTTGCAATGACAAAAATTAATGGCCAGTCAATTTACACGCAGAGTACAAGTATAGCACTACCCTTAGGAATTGAATACCTTAATTAAGCCACTCACAAAAATAATACCTTAATTAATTAGCCACGCGGCGACCTCCACCCAACAGACAGAGAAGCGCGATGTGGTGGCACGCCAAGATAGCAGGGTCGAGGAGCAAAGCTTAGTGCGGCTGCCGCCTGAAGTTCAACCTCCACTATCCCGCCATCGACCGCGATGGATGTGCTCGAATCATGCCGCCGCCGACCTCGATGGTTGAGCTCCTCCTATGAAGCTTCCACCTCCCACCGACCGAGGATTGACCTCTTCTCTGGTAGCCGCTGCCTAGGCCGCCGCCGCCATCTCTACATGCAGAGCGGCTATTTTTTTACGGATATCAGCAGAGCGGCTGTTTACACGGTATCACTAAAACTCAATCATATGTATAGGGTAGTACATTACATACGATTATGTAACGGCAACCGTGTGTCACCTATGTTGTCTGCTCACATGGTTTGGTGCGGAAATCGTGTGAGACGTTGTAATACCTAACACAAACGACATGTATAAACAGTGTGTCGTATACAACATATAGTGCCATAAGTAGTTCCCCGGCCATTATCTTATCCCCACAGTTTCCCCCATTTCCCCCAAATCCCTAGATAGCCTCCAAATTCCCTCGCTGTGGCACTGACATTGGGGGAATGCGGACGAGTGGTGCTGATGGTTTCGGTGCGGTTGCTCCTGCTCGTATCATCGCTCGGCAGGCGCCACGACGGCGGTCGCCATCGAGCACTTGCCTAAGGTCATCGGAAGGCAGGTGTACTACGGGTCCGAATCGTCCTGTCAGGTTCCAATCTATCCTGATCTTTTTTAGCATGTCCAAAGTAGCTCCTTGCTGAATCCGTCCTGAATGACCCCCCCCACTAGGAAAGCGATCTGCCACTGGATCCGGAGCATGACTCCAGACTCCCGCAACACGAGTTCGACTCCGAGGTTTTGCGCCACCGAGAAGTACCAAAAGCTGAGTTGTGTGCACGGGCACACTCCCGCTCGACGTGTATGCACGGAGGGATTCGACATTGGCAGGCGGTTTCTCAGTTGCCCCTTAGAGGTTAGTGATAAGTTCATCATTTTACTTGAGTTAATGCCACTGCTCATCCTGAATAGTATTTAACATTGGCAGGGATATGAGGCTTGTGCCTTTGTTAACTAGCTGGATGAAGAATAGCATGGCAGGGCTCGAAGTGTTATCACCAAGCTCGCAGAAGATAACGTAAAGAAGAAGAAGAAACTACCTGATCTGGAATGTACAATCAGTATGATGAAGCAAGAAAGAATCAATCATAGACAACAAATGAAAGCAAGAGACAATAAGGAACTAGCATGTGTTGTTGTGGTTGTCGCATTAGCCATGTTCTATGCGCTGTTTGCAATGATGATTAGGGGTTTTGTTTGACAGTATTGCTAAAGCACATCTAGATGGGCTCTAAGTAATGCACATCTAGGTCCTATGCCGTTGATGTTACGCGAAGATTCGTGCAAATATTGTCCATTGTCTTTTTTTCTTTTCCTGTATAGTTTGATTATTACTGGCTTTATCAATAAGAAGATCTCAGTGTATTGCTTGCCAACTGTCCTACTCCGTTCCTACCGGTATCGGTGCATAATCCCAAAACTTCGTCCTTGTTTTTGTCCTGAAAAAAGAAACCAGCCAAATAGCCAATAGGAGTCCCGCGCAACCCCGAGAATTTGGAGCGACTGGGTACAAATAATTGCGGTTGATTATATCGGCGGTTAGATAATACGTCAACCCCCACTTCAATTGGCAGTTCCTCTTCTCTGCATACCCCGCTTAAGTATCCACCATCTTCATCGTCCCCAGCAGGCCGCGCTACACGCTGGCACACACTCTGCAGCCATGTCGAGCGACAGCGAGGACGACAGTTCGGCTAGCAGTCTGGCGCCCGATGATATGTCAACATTGGAATCATCCTGCTCTTCTTCCATGATTCTGACTTCGAGTCTAGACCTTGATTATATCCAGATCATGGAAGGGACGCCACCTCCGGAGTCATCAGACGAACCCCAGACAGACAAGCAACCGTCAAAGGACAAAGAAGAGGATGACGATGATGAGGAGGAGGAGGAATAGTCGAACAAGGAGGAGGACGATGATGACAGCAACTGTGATGACGATGGCAGCGGCAATGAAAAGCCAACAATCAGTGGCAAGAAGCGTCCTCGCCAAGACGATGTCGCGGGGCCATCCAACAACAACAACAACAACAACAACAAGAAGGACTAAATTAAGCAGACTGTATATATCTCTGTTTCCGTTCGCTCATATTAATTTGTTATCTCTATTTATCCTGTCAATCTCGTCGCAGACGGGTCGTAATACGTATTCGATAGTGATCTTCTACATTATCGCCCACATGTTGGTTTGTTGAACTGTGTGCCCTGACGAGCACACAATTCACAAAAAAGACCGTATGGGCTGTCTATAATGATCGCACACAATTCTGATTACCGACTTGTTTGTCGGGTATCACACACATCTTGTTACGCCGAATCATTTGTGTTCACCTCCATCATCGCAAACGGTTCATCGGAGCGAACTGTATGCCATATATCGCACACACCTTGATCTGGCTGCCCGTTTTTGTTGTTCTGTCTCATCGCAAACAGTTCGTATGGATCAACCCTATGCCCACCATAGCACACGCAACTAAAATATGAACCATGTTTGATGTATCATTCATCACAAACGTTTTGCATCTTTTTTAATGGTTTTTTACATCACCGTTTGCGATTAATGCATCGCACACAGTTTCGTCAAAGGGTCTCTGGTCGTAGTGTCGCATTAGCAGCATCCTGTGGTAGTGTAACACGGTGGGGGTTTATGCCCCCCCCCCTTGATTCTTCGCCTAAACTAAAGCTTTCCTCAGGAGATCCAATATTGGTTTTACCATTTGCCTAATAACAACTAAAACTTGTATAGGGACTTACCGGTACCCGAGGATTCTTAACCAACAACCCCGGGCTAGTGCTCGACATGAGTGTTGGTCCACCTACCCAACAGTTGGCGGTGCCGCCTCGGGGCAACTCGAGGTATTTGGCTATCATCCACTTAGCATAGACGGATGAGTCCATAGATAGAGAGCGCACGGCTCTGGACACAGATCAGACTCGCTGGGAGATCTCCTTGGGATAGTTTTCCTTTCTTCGAAGAACTTGTGCACCGGGATTCTGAGAACACTCGGGTTGTCCCTAGATGAAGGTTTTACCTTTGCAGATCGTGAGAGTTTGTGATGGACTAAGTTGGAACAACCTGTTGGGTTGAATCTTATCAAAAGCTGTGTCCTCGGTTATGTGGCAGATTGGAAATTTATAATATCCGGTTGTAGAGAACTTGACACCCGATCCGAAATAAAATACACCAACCGCGTGCGTATCCATGGCCGCCTCATTTCGAGTGAGTTCAAGAAGAGAACACGGTGGGGTTGTGTTTGACTCGTAACTAGTTGAGAATCGCTTATTGATCATTACTAGTTTGCGACCGTTATGTGTAGTATCTCATCTTATTCTTGTACTCGTAAGTTAGCCTCCATGCAAATGCTTAGTGCTTGTCGCAACCTCACCATGTATCCATTCCATACCCATTAAGCTTTGCTAATCTTGATACCCATGGTAATGGGATTGCTTAGTCCTCGTGGCTCACAGATTACTACAACAACAACTGCAGGTACATGTAATGGGATGGTCTGACATGAGAGTCTAGCTTGCTTGTTTTGGAGTTCTTCTGCTTCTTCTTCCTCGATCAAGGGATAGGTTCCGGGTCGGGAGACTGGTATTAGTAGGCTAGATGTCCTTCTTCTTTTTCGTTTGATTTCATCCATAGTATGATCCCGCTCATCTGTAGGATGAGTGCTATGTATTGATAACAGTTGTATTGATCTTGTATCTTGTGGCGAGTGTAAGCCTTTATCTTGTATTCTCGTCTATACAGTACATAGTATGTTGTAATGATATCCACCTTGCTATGCGCTCGAAATGCGGTTGTGCCCCAATCATGATTTCATCATGTGATTGGGATAAAATCGCATCTTGGGTGCTACAAAAGTTTTGGTAATTACTCAGTCATTTTCGTTGACAAGAAAATTATGCCTCTCAGAAAATTTTATCTCTCAATTTAATCTTTGAGATCTCGCACCTCAACAAATCTCTGCTTCCTTCTGCCAAGGGCCTATCTATTTACTTTTATGCAATTTTATTTTTATTTTGAGTCTCCATCTTCTCTTATAAAGCACCAACTAGGAAGCACTATGATCATACCTGAGCATTGGATGTAGCTAATATTCGAGTGTGTTTGGTGAGTGGATCAATGATTGAGCATTATGGGCTAGGGATAGCTTTCTTTAGCATTGATATTTTGAAAGACATGGTTGCTTGTTGATATGCTTGAGTATTGAAGTATTCATGTCAAAACTAGACTATTGCTTCGAACCATCTAAAAGTCCAAAGTTTCGTGCTACAAAAGAAAAGAAAATGTGATGAACATGTTAGGCAGCATTCCATGTCAAAAATTCTGTTTTTAGCATTTACCTACTAGAGGACGAGTAGGAATTAAGCTTGGGGATGTTGATATGTCTCCATCGTATCTATAATTTTTGCTTGTTCCATGATGTTATATTATCAATCTTGGATATTTTACAATCATTTTATAGCAACTTTATATCTTTTTTGGGACTAACCTATTGACATAGTGCCTAGTGCCAGTTGATGTTTTTTGCTTTGCAGAATATTCCCACCAAACGGAGTCCAAATGCAGTGAAACTTTTTGGAGATTTTTTTTTGGACCATAAGGCAACTTGGGAGCCAAGGAAGCACTTGGGGGAGGACCGTGGGGCCCACAAGACACTACGGCGTGCCCTAATGGGTTGTCGGGTCCACGGGGGTCTCCTGCACCCCCTCTTAGCTCTGTAAATACCCAAATATTCCAGAAAACCTAGGGGAGTTGACGAAACACAATTACAGCTGCCACAATTTCCAGAACCATGAGATCCAATCTAGAGCCCTATTCCGGCACTCCGCCGGAGGGGAACACGATCACGGAGGGGTTCATCGTCTCATTGGTGCTTCTTCGATGATGCGTGAGTAGTTCACCATAGAGCTACGGGTCTGTAGGCAGTAGCTAGATGGCTTATTTTCTCTTTTTGATTCTCAATACAATGGTCTCTTGGAGATCTATTTGATGTAATGACTTTTTGTGGTGTGTTTGTTGCGATCCGATGAAGTTTGAGTTTATGATCAGATCTATATCCATGAATATTATTTGAGTCTTCTCTGATCTCTTATATGCATGATTATTTATAGCCTCATATTTATTCACCGAATCTTTGGTTTAGTTAGGCCAACTAGATTGATTTTTCTTGCAATGGGAAGAGGTGCTTTGTGATGGGTTCGATCTTGAAGTGTCCTCACCCAATGACAAAAGGGGTAGCGAGGCACACATGTATCATTGCTATTAAGGATAAAAAGATGGTGTTTATTCCTACATGAATAGATCTTGTCTACAACATGTCATCGTTCGTATTGCAATTCTCCGTTTCTCCATGAACTTAATACACTAGATGCATGCTGGATAGCGGTTGATGTGTGGAGTAATAGTAGTAGATGCAGGCAGGAGTGGGTGTGACACCCGGATAATCAAGCTACAGTAATCCCCTGCTAATGATGCTAGGTCATCACATTACTGTTGCTGATCCTCACTTTATTCAAATCACAATTCAAATTCAAATTAAAGTCCAAAATTCAAATTTCTCAAACATGCAAACTAAAATGTTCAAAGTGTGGCAAATAATCCATTGATAATATTGGTGAAGAAATCATCTTTTTATAAATTGTTTAAGTGCACTAAAATAAATAAAATAGTAGCTTAACCGATTAATTAAATGCCTTTTAAATAATAAAATTATTCAAAGTATTTTATCATTGCACCAAACATTTTGTGGCACTAATATATTGGAACTGTTTCCGTATTTTATAAAACTAAAAATAAAATGAAAATGAAAATGAAAACAGAAAGCTAAAAAAAGGGAAAATAAAAGGTAAAGGAGAGAGCCCCCTATTCCCTGGCCTACTAGAGCCGGCCCAGCCCAACCCCCATACCCGCGGTCGACCCCTCCCCTCACTGTGCCTACGACCCCGTCGCTACAGGGGCAAGACCCCGCCGGATCACTTCGTCGGCGACGCCCTAAGGGGATAAGGCCGCCCCCTCGGACTCCTCCCCATGCTACACCCACTCGCCCATTTTCCCCTCTTCTCCTCCTTCTCCACCTCTCCCTCTCCATCCTTGAGAGGAGGCCGACGCGGTCGTCGCTGTGCCCGCTTCGACCCAGCACCTAGCAGCCACTCCTCGCGCTCTCCGCCATGCCCACCAGCTCCGCCCCGCTCCCCTATGTCGCATGCGCCATCGGGCTCAAGCCGGGCGCCTCTCCTTCGAGCAGGGCGAGGTCGCCTTCAAACTCGAGTCACCGCAGCTTTCGTCGTCGTTCCGGCCACCTTGAGCCTCCACTGAGCGCACTAAGCTCACCTGTAGGCTCCCGGTGAGCCACTGCTTCTCTCCGCTGTCTTCTCCTCGCTCCAACATGCATGTAGTCGACATCACGTATGTGCCCAAGCCCATCATCGCGGGAGCTTGTCGTCGTCGAGCTTCCGGCGACCAAATGGTTCCGCGCCAGTGCCTGTTTAGCTCGCTCACGCACGTAGGACCTCGCTAGCCTTTGCCTCGCCCGTTTGCGCGTTACTGGTGTTGAACGCCGCACTGCTTGTGCTACTGCTCGTTGCGATGGCTGTTGGCCCCTGCTGCCTCCATGAACTGCTGCTGCTGCCCCTCCGCTCGCCCCCTCCTGCTTGACTGTCACTTCACTCTGCGAGGTGTGCCGTTGCAGCGCCCGCCTCCATAATCTTCTGCTGCCGCCACAGCTGCCCGAGAACCGCACTACCCCTGCTCGCCGGCCGTGCCCTCACCCCGCCCGTTGGCTCCTTTCCCTGGCCGCCCAGCTGCACCCCGCCGAGTCCCAGGCCGCGCCTCGGCCCGCTGCTGCGCATCATTGTCGGCGTCGCGCCTCCCTCACCCAGCGCCTCCCCCTGCTCACCACGCACCGGCCACTGCCTCCGTCAGCCCGCGCCGCCATGCTGCACCGCCGGGGGCCGCGCCCGTCCACCCCCGCGAGCCCCTGCCCGTCACCGGCCGCAGCGGTCACCGCCTGGCGCCCCGCCCACACAGGCCGAGCCGACGCCCCGGCGCCCGTTAGACCTGCCCCACTAAAGCCCAGGCTGCTGACATATGGGGCCCGCGTCCCCTTTTTCTAGAACAAAAAATGTTTTATAAAAATAAAAAATTTAACTGGTCAACTGGGACCCCCTGGACCCACATGTCATCCTCAATGTACACTATTGTATACACAGAGCTGGGTGCACCTAGCATTTCAGCATTTATTTTAGACTTAATAATAATTTCAGAATATTGCTAGAACTTTCGAAATTCATAGAAAATAATCCGTAACTCTGACGAAAAAGTTTTCTACATGAAAGTTTCTTAGAAAGATGAGACGAATCTGAAAACGTAGTCCGTTCATATGTCACACGACCCTAGCATAGAGAACATGAAACCGTCCCCTTGGATTTATCTGTTCAAAATGCCTAACAGTGGGGAAACATTCCTGGATGTTTCCCCCTTTGCCGGTATCGTGTAGCACTGCGTTAGTGTTGGGAAACGTTTCATGGAAAACAAAAAAAAATCTACGCACACGCAATGATCTATCCATGGAGATGCATAGCAACGAGGGGGCGAGTATGTCTACATACCCTCGTAGACCATAAGCGGAAGCGTTTAACAACGCGTTTGATGTAGTGGAACTTTCTTTGTGATCCAACCGATCGAGTACCGAATGTACGGCACCTCCGCGTTCAGCACACGTTCAGCTCGGTGATGTCCTCCGCCTTCTTGATCTAGCAAGGCAACAAGGTAGTGGATGAGTTCCGGCAGCACGATGGTGTGGTGACGATGATGGTGAAGTGATCTTCCCAGGCCTTCGCCTAAGCACTACGAAAATATGACCGAGGGATGAACTAGAGGGAGAGGGGCACCACACACGGCTAGGGAATTATGGTATGTGTTGCCCCTCTCCTTCCTCTTATATATATATATAGGTGGAGGGGGAGGGGGAGGCAGCCCCTAGGGTACCTCAAGTGGCCGGTGGCTTCCCTAGGGCACTTTCCCTAGCCGAATCCCCCCTTTCCATATTTGTGTATGGGGGGAGGAAAGGGGGGTTGGCTGCCTTTGGGGCGCCTCCCCTTTCCTTCCCTTCCTCTTTGGTACGTGGGCAAGGGGTGGAAGGGGAGCACTAGCCCCTTGTGGGCTGGTGTGCTTCTCCCCCTTTGGCCCATAAGACCCATACACTTGCCGGGGGGTGTCCAGAACCCCTTCCGGTGCCCCGATGGCTACCCGGTGCGCTCTGAAACTCTTCCGGTGTCTGAATACCATCGTCCTATATATCAATCTTTAACTCTCGGCCGTTTCAAGACTCCTCGTCATGTCTGTGATCTAATCCAGGACTCCGAACAACATTTGGTCACCAAATCATATAATTCATATAGCACTATATCGTCAACGAACATTAAGCGTGCAGACCATACGGGTTCGAGAAGTATGTAGACATGACTAGGACACCTCTCCGGTGAACAACCAATAGCGGAACCTGGATGCCCATATTGGCTCCTACATATTCTACGAAGATCTTTATTGATCTAACCATTATGACAACATACGTAATTCCCTTTGTCCGTCGGTATGTTGTCGGCAAGTCTCTTTACTCATTCTGTAATACATCATCTTATAACTAACTCATTAGTCATTTGCTTGCAAGGCTTCTTATGATGTGTACTGCCGAGAGGGCCCAGAGATACCTCTCCAAAACTCGGAGGGACAAATCCTAATCTTGATCTATGACAACTCAACAAACACCTTCGGAGATACCTGTAGAGCATCTTTACGATCACCCAGTTACGTTGTGACTTTCGATAGCACACAAGTTATTCCTCCGGTATCCGGGAGTTGCATAATCTCATAGTCAAAGGAATATGTATTTGACATGAAGAAAACAATAGGAATAAACTGAATGATCATTATGCTAAGCTAACGGATGGGTCTTGTCCATCACATCATTCTTCTAATGATGTGATCCCATTATCAAATGACAACACATGTCCATGGTTAGGAAACCTTAACCATCTTTGATCAACGAGCTAGTCTAGTAGAGGCTCACTAGGGACACAGTATTTGTTTATGTATTCACACATGTATTTAAGTTTCCCATCAATACAATTCTAGCATGAATAATAAACATTTTTCGGGAATAAGGAAATATAAAATAACAACTTTATTATTGCCTCTAGGGCATATTTCCTTCAGTCTCCCACTTGCACTAGAGTCAATAATCTAGTTCACATCACCATGTGATTTAACACCCATAGTTCACATCGCCATCTGACCAACACCCAAAGAGTTTACTAGAGTCAATAATCTAGTTCACATCGCCATGTGATTAACACCCAAAGAGTACTAAGGTGTGATCATGTTTTGCTTGTGAGATAAGTTTAGTCAAGGGGTCTGTCACATTCAGATCTGTATGTATTTTGCAAACTTCTATGTCTACAATGCTCTGCATGGTGCTACTCTAGCTAATTGCTCCCACTTTTAATACGTATCCACATTGAGACTCAGAGTCATCTGAATCGGTGTCAAAGCTTGCATCGACATAACCCTTTACGACGAACTTTTTATCACCTCCATAACCGAGAAACATTTCCTTAGTCTTCTTAGGCAACTAAGGATAATTTTTCCCGTTGTCTAGTGATCCATGTGTCACGCCCAATATGCGATCCTATCCGAGCGGAACTTGAAGGTCCCATCCAAGGATAGAGCCGCATATTGAGAGTGACAAGTTGGTATCAAAGCATCAGTCTCGGGGCATCACAACACTCCCCACTTACAAGAGATCTCGTCCCGAGATCTTGGGAACAAGACAGAAGATAAATATGATAAGGTAAAACAAGAGTGCAAGAGAGAAGACGAACAAAATCATGAGCACTTAGGTAGAAAATAGGAGCGATGATTATGACGAGAATCAAAAGCTCAAGGAACAAGATAGACTCTGAAACCACTCCTATTAGAACAAGATAGAAAACGTATAAGAATGAAAGAATTGGGATAGCATCCTGGTATAAGAGAAAAAGGAGAGGTAGACAAGATAAGAGATTTGGAAACAGGACACCACACTCCGGTAAATAAATAATCAAGGAAATAAAATGGTCTTGTAGAAACGAGATAATGGGTCGAAGAGAGCAACATCACCATGCCTCCTGAATGAAAGAATAGAAAGTAAATCGTTGGAAGGAAAAGAAAGGGGATAACAAAAGACAACATCCACCATAATTGAATTAAGGAGCATCCTTGTAAGGAAGGATTGAACGGAGTTGTTGGAAATTCAACAACGAAAAGAATAAGCTTGTTGTGGACTTATGGAAAACATCTCAAAATTATGAGGTGATAACCGGCCACAAACGGAAAAGATTGTTTACTTGAGACGAAAGAAATATGTGAAACAACACGTCTGAAAGACAAGGAAGAATTAGTTGCACTTCGGTATGCAAGAGGAGGGATACTTGAACTCCAAGAAGAAACTTGATGAATTAAATCCATGACGAGGATGAGTTAAATTCTTTATGAGCCAACATGAAGAACTCCGGTAACCCAAGGATGAAAGATAGGATTGAATGATGAAAAGAATAAGATTAAAGCCTTGTAGTGATTTAGATGGAGGTTTCGACGGGACGACCGAGGAAACTTTGAACTCTAGAAAAGAAAAGATGAAAACACTTCGAACCGAGAATAAATTGATGAGAAACAATGGATTTCCATACTACTTATTCACGTCATAAAAGATCAAGAGAGATATAGTGCGAATGTGGGAAAGTCTTCACAAACCACTAGTAGGATTTTGAAAGAACGAATTAATTGATACGATAGCAAAGGAGGAGGAATCTTGAACGAACCACCGTAAGAATTTGAAAATGAATGATGAAAGAGAATTCCTCGTCGGAAGAATTAGAACAAGCACAAATATACTTGAGGGAATTTAGGGAGAAAAGAACAAAGATATCACAAGCTGACTAAAGAATTCTTGAACAATACACCAGTACGAATATGGAGACGAACAAAGTGGCATCATTTTTTAGAATAATTGGAGAACGAAGCTGAAAACTTGGAACGAACAAATATTCCGAAATGAAGGCCTTTGGATAATCGAAATGGAAAAACTCCTGAAATACTCCGGATGGGTAAGACAAGAATCACACGATTGGAAACAATTTGTGAGGATAACATCGAGCTAGCACCGAGAATCTTCAAGAGAACGGAGCAAGATTTAAGATAAACTCTTCTTTGGTCTTCAAAGCTGAGAATGACGATGAGAAATACCATGAAGAATTAAAGAGATACTCCGGAACAATGAATACTAGAAATGTTGAAACGAAGTTGAAAAGAATTTGAAAGCAATCTCGGAGACGGTAATTGACTAATGAAAAAATCATTCTTACGTCAAACATGAAAAGAACTGGGTGTAACTTCAAAAAATTAGAAGAGCCAGGTAAGGTCCTGGGGATAACCTGTGGGTTGGTCCCACTGAAAAGAAAACACCATTGAAAACAATTGAAGAAGATAGATGATGCACCGGGACAATTCAAAGACTTCAATGAGGTGGCAACCTCGAATTAATTTGAGCGTAAACGTGAATCTTCTGAGATGTCTTCAGCACTCCGTAATGATTAAATGGCAAGAGGCGAACGAGCAAGGGGAAATATTTGAGCAATGTGAAAGAATATGATCAACACCGAATACTTGAATTGAAACCACCAGAAAGGAAAACGAGACGAACAATGATGAACTTGACGAGAATTCACCGGTTGAGACAATTGTAGAAAAACAAAGAGGCTCCGGGAAGAAAAGGGTGGGAGGACAGAAAAACCAAGTAAACTTGGTAAGAAAAGAATGGACACCATTTGAGAAGAACTAAGGATTGAACTTGCAGAAGACAAAGAGGGTCGAATCAACTTGATGAGAAATGCACCGGATGAAAAGAGATGGCATCGCAACGAACAAAAACTAACTGCGTGATCCTAAAAAATTGGAGGGGAGAGGAGTAAGTCAAAACACCTATGTCAAGATTACTGACCAGAGCGATGAAGGGGGCCGAGGAGTAAAAAGAATTCCTACTCTCCGATACAACTAGACTTCGAAAATGTTTTCTTCTAGACTCGACAACGGCCAACTACGGCCAATCAAGGGGGCTCCTATGGTCGGTCAAGGCTCTGATACCAACTTGTCATGCCCAATATGTGATCCTATCCGAGCGGAACTCGATGGTCCCATCCAAGGATAGAGCCGCATATTGAGAGTGACAAGCTGGTATCAGAGCATCGGTCTCGGGGCGTCACACCATGATACGTCTTCGTCGTATCTATAATTTTTTATTGTTCCATACCAATATTCTGCAACTTTTACATAATTTTGGCAACAATTTATATGATTTTCTTGGACTAACATATTGATCTAGTGCCCAGTGCCAGTTCCTATTTGTTCCATGTTTTTTGTTTCACGGAAAATCCATATCAAATAGTCCAAACTGGATAAAAACTTATGGAGATTTTTTTGGAATCAATTCAAGACGATTCCCGAGGGGGCCACAGGGCAGGGGGCGTGCCCTGGTCCCTTGTGGTTACCCCGTAAGGCAGTTGGTGCCCTTCTTTCGCCGCAAGAAAGCTAATATTCGGATAAAATCTCGGAGGGGCACCTCCCCCTCCGCCGCCATGGAGGCCATGGACTAGAGAGGAAACCCTTCTCCCATCTAGGGGGAAGGCCAAGGAAGAAGAAGGGGAGAGGGGATCTCTCCCCTCTCTCCTAGTGGCACCGGAACACCGCCGGGGCCATCATCGTGACGATGATCTACACCAACAACTTCGCCACCGTCATCACCAACTCTCCCCCCTCTATGAAGTGGTGTAACACCTCTTCTTGCCTATGTAATCTCTATTTAAACATGGTGCTCAATGCTATATGTTATTTCCCAATGATGTATGGCTATCCTATGATGTTTGAGTAGATCTGTTTTGTCCTATGGGTTAATTAATGATCGTGATTGGTTTGAGTTGCATGTTTTATTATTGGTGTTGTCCTACGGTGCTCCCCGCACTGCACAAGCGTGAGGGATCCCCATTGTAGGGTTTGCAGTATGTTCATGATTTGCTTATGGTGGGTTGCTAGAGTGACAGAAGCTTAAACCCAAGTAAGTAGGTTGTTTGCATATGGGAGTAAAGAGGACTTGATACTTTAATGCTATGGTTGGGTTTATCTTAATGATATTTAGTAGTTATGGATGTTAGCTAGACTTACAATCATCAGTGCATATAATCCAAGGAGAGAAAGTATGTTAGCTTATGCCTCTCCCTAATATAAAATTGCAATAATGATTACCGGTCTAGTTATCGATTGCCTAGGGACAAATAACTTTCTTGTGACAAAAAGCTCTCTACTAAAACTAACTTAGTTGTTTCCTTATATAAATAGCCCCTAGTTTTTATTTATGTGCCATTTATTATCTTGCAAACCTATCCTACAACACCTTCAAAGTACTTCTAGTTTCATACTTGTTCTAGGTAAAGCTGACGTAAAGCGTGCCTAGAGTTGTATCGGTGGTCGATAGAACTTGAGGCAATATTTGTTCTACCTTTAGCTCCTCGTTGGGTTCGACACTCTTACTTATCGAAAGAGGCTACAACTGATCCCCTATACTTGTGGGTTATCAAGATCTTTTTCTGGCGCCGTTGCCAGGGAGCAATAGCGTGGGGTGAATATTCTCGTGTGTGCTTGTTTGCTTTATCTTTAAGTAGATTTTATTTACTGTTGTAAGTTGTTCTATATCTTCAGTTATGGATATGGAACACGAAATACCAAAAAAATAGGTTTACTTGCTACTCATGGAGATGGGGAACCTCCTAAAACCCTTGATGCTCATTATGTGAAAGATATTATGCACTACTTTAATAATCCTGAGAAAACCCAATTCAACTATGTAACGGGAGACACGTTGGATCAACGTGAATACTTTAGGGATTATCGCTTGACTCAAAAAGGGAAACTATTATGGGATCAAATTCATATTTTGCATTGGTATGCTTGGAATTTATGCTTGAGATATGATTATACTTGTTGCTCTAGGATGAAGGCTCCACACCTTCCCTTCTTATGCTAATGGTATATATGATTACTATGATGTGAAACGAATACAAGAATTTGTTGCTTTTAAGGGTGCTTATGAAATTGAATCTTTGTTTGAAAAGTATGATGCTTTTGATGATGATGTTTATAGGCCTGAAAAATTTTCTATACTTAAATATTGCGATGAGAATTATGAATATAATGCCGATATTGATGCTTTTATTGAGAAAGCCTTCACTGAACAAGAAGAGACTAATATTTTGCAGGAAACTATGGAAGAAGAAATTGATGACACTATGAGCTCATTAGAAGAAAAATATGTCGAGGAGAGTGAAGAACAAAAAGAGGGAGAGCGGATTAGCTACCCATGCCCACCTTCTAATGAGAGTAACTCTTCAACTCATACATTTCTTAATTTCCCTTCGTGCTTACAAAAGGATGAATGCTAAGATGATTACGATGATCAATTTGATTTGTTTGAAATATCCCTTTTTGATGAAATTGATGCTTGTTATGCTTGTGGCCATGATGCCAATATGAATTATGCTTATGGAGATGAACTTGTTATAGTTACGTATGTTAATAATGAAATTATTGCTATTGCACCCATGCATGATAGTTTTTATTATCTTTTTGAATTCTCCACATTACACTATATCGGAGAAGTTTGTGCTTATTAAGGATTATATTGATGGGTTGCATTCTATTGCACATGATGATTTTGATGGATATAATATGCATGTGCTTGCTGCTCCTACTTGCAACTATTATGAGAGAGGAACTACATCTCCGCCTCTCTATGTTTCCTATATGATAAAATTGCAAGAAACTGATTATGCTATGTATTGACCTTCACTTGATGTGCATGAATTGTTCTTTTATGACATGCTGATGCATAGGAAGAGAGTTAGAATTTGTCATTACTTGGTATATGTTACTTTGTGCTCACTACTATCACAAACCATTGTTAATTAAAAATGGCTTTGATATACCTTGGGACCCGTGTGGATCCATTACTTGAGCACTATATGCCTAGCTTAATGGCTTTAAAGAAAGCGCTGCCAGGGAGACAATCCGGAAGTTTTAGAGAGTCATTTCTTTCGGTTGTGTGTGTTTAAAAAGTTTAAAAACAAAAAATAAAGAGGAGAACCTAAAACTTTTCAAAAATAAAAGTGAAAGTGAGAAAGAAGAACACCGTTGAAGCGGGGGACGTCCTTGAACTTTCTCATGCCCATGGAAACTTTGTGAATCTCGATTGTAGAAACTTTTAAACAAAAATAATTATCCCCTTGTACAAATCCATTGTATTATAAAAATAATGTGCCAAGATTTTCCTTTAGGATGATTAGATTGCTTGTTTGGTTTGTGCAGTGCAAAGACAGAAACTTTGTCTGTAGTG
This sequence comes from Triticum aestivum, assembly GCF_018294505.1. Lineage (NCBI taxonomy): Eukaryota > Viridiplantae > Streptophyta > Magnoliopsida > Poales > Poaceae > Triticum > Triticum aestivum. The sequence continues at coordinate 230,398,808 of NC_057803.1, forward strand.
CATGAATTTTCATTTTTTACAGGAACATCGAATGTTACTGAAACTTTTTGCACAGTACTTATATACAAATTTTTTATTTGTCCTATTTTTTCAGAATTTTTGGTTTTACAGAAGTATGGTAGATCTTCATATTGCTACAGATTGTCCCGTTTAAGACGGATTCTATTTTTGATGCATTGTTTTGCTAGTTTTGATGAAACTATCGATTTTATCGGTGGTATAAGCCAGGGCCGTATGCCCGCATGTGCAACATGAGCGACTGAACAGGGCCCCCAGCATTGGAGGGGCCCCAAATTGTTTGTTAATCAAGGTTTTAACTAAAGCACTAATACCACACTAAATAATCGTTGGAAATATTTTACGCCAAGCCACACTTGGTATCCATCTCCAATATCATCACGTCTTTGAGTTTGTACCTGGCGTAATTCTCTATGAAAAATTGCAGTGGTTGACAAAAAATTTGATTGTTTTTCCTTCGCACATATGGCCAAATTTTGATATGCATAGGGCCTCCAATTTCCCTGGTACGGCCCTGGTATAAGCCATGGATAAGTTATAATACAGTAGCTACAATGCAAAAATAAAATATGAATTGGTTTGCAACAGTACTTGAAGTGGTGATTTTCTTTATTATACTAACGGATCTCACGAGGGTTTTGTTAAGTTATGTGTGACTGAAGTTTTCAAGTTTTGGGTGAGATCACGATGGATGAAGGAATAAGGAGTAGCAAGAGCCTAAGCTTGGGGATGCCCGAGGCACCCCAAGGTAATATTCAAGGACTCCCAAGCAACTAAGCTTGGGGATGCCCGAGGCACCCCAAGGTAATATTTAAGGACTCCCAAGCAACTAAGCTTGGGGATGCCCCGGAAGGCATCCCCTCTTTCTTGTAACGATTATCGATAATTTTACTTGGCGCTATATTTTTATTCGTCACATGATATGTGTAAATCTTGGAGGGTCATGTGCATTTTATTTTTCCTTTTTCGTTTATTCACCATGTTGTTATGAGATAGGCCTTGCTTGATTTATAGAATGCTCTTTGCACTTCACTTATATATTTTAAGTATGGCTTTATAGAATGCTTCATGTGCTTCGCTTATATCATTTGAAGTTTGGATTGCCTGTTTCTCTACACATAGAAAACCGCTATTTGTAGAATGCTCTTTTGCTTCATTTATATTTTTTAGAGCGTGGGCATATCTTTTGTAGAAAGAATTTTACTCTCTTGCTTCACTTATATCTATTTTGAGAGTCATCAGGAATTGGTCATTCACATGGTTAGTCATAAAATCCTACATAAAACTTGTAGATCACTGAATATGATATGTTTGATTCCTTGCAATAGTTTTGTGAGATAAAGATGGTGATATTAGAGTCATGCTTGTGAGTAATTGTGGATTGGTAGGAATACGTGTGTCAAAGTTTGTGATTCCCGAAGCATGCACTTATGGTGAACCATTATGTGATGAAGTTGGATCATGATTTATTTTTTATTCTCTTCCTTATGAGTGACGGTCGGGGATGAGCGATGGTCTTTTCCTATCAATCTATCCCCCTAGGAGCATGCACGTAGTACTTTGTTTCAACAGCTAAGACTTCCGCAATAAGTATGTGAGTTCTTTATGACTAATGTTGAGTCCATGGATTATACACACTCTCACCCTTCCATCATTGCTAGCCTCTTCGGTACTGTGCATTGCCCTTTCTCACCTCGAGAGTTGGTGCAAACTTCGCCGGTGCATCCCAACCCCGTGATATGATACACTCTATCACACATAAGCCTCCTTATTTCTTCCTCAAAGTACCTACCTATCATGGCATTTCAATAGCCATTCCGAGATATATTGCCATGCAACTTCCATCATCATCATATACATGACTTGAGCATTCATTGTCATATTGTTTTGCATGATCGTAAGATATCTAGCATGATATTTCCATGGCTTGTCCGTTTTTTATATCTTTGCTACGCTAGATCATTGCACATCCAGGTACACCGCCAGAGGCATTCATATAGAGTCATATTTTGTTCTGGTATTGAGTTGTAATATTGAGTTGTATGTAAATAAAAGTGTGATGATCATCATTATTAGAGCATTGTCCTAGTGAGGAAAGGATGACGGAGACTGTGATTCCCCCACAAGTCGGGATGAGACTCTGGACTAAAACATAAAAGAAAGAGCCAAAAAAAGAAGAGAAAAAATGAGAGAAAAGAGAGAAGGGGCAATGCTACTATCCTTTTACCACACTTGTGCTTCATAGTAGCACCATGATCTTCATGATAGAGAGTCTCCTATTTTGTCACTTTCATATACTAGTGGGAATTTTCATTATAGAACTTGGCTTGTATATTCCGATGATGGGCTTCCTCAAGTGACCGAGGTCTTCGTGAGCAAGCAAGTTGGATGCACACCCAATTAGTTTTAAGTTTGAGCTTTCATACACTTATAGCTCTTAGTGCATCCGTTGCGTGGCAATCCCTACTCCTCACATTGACATCAATTGATGGGCATCTCCAAAGCCCGTTGATTAGCCGCGTCGATGTGAGACTTTCTTCCTTTTTGTCTTCTCCACACAACTCCCACCATCATATTCTATTCCACCTATAGTGCTATATCCATGGCTCACGCTCATGTATTGCGTGAAAGTTGAAAAGGCTTGAGAACATTAAAAGTATGAAACAATTGTTTGGCATGTCATCGGGATTGCGCATGATGAAATACTTTGTGTGATGAAGATGGAGCATAGCCAGACTATATGATTTTGTAGGGATAACTTCCTTTGGCCATGTTATTTTGAGAAAGATATGATTGCTTTATTAGTATGCTTGAAGTATTATTGTCTTTATGTCACATAATAGACTATTGCTTTGAATCACTCGTGTCTTAGTATTCATGACATGATTAGATTATATGATCAAGATTATGCTAGGTAGCATTCCAAATAAAAAATTATCCTTTTTATCATTTACCTACTCGAGGAAGCCAGAATTAAGCTTGGGGATGCTGATACGTCTCCGTCATATCTATAATTTTTGATTATTCCATGCCAATATTCTACAACTTTTATGGCAACAATTTCTATGATTTTTCTTGGACTAACATAGTGATCTAGTGCCCAGTGCCAGTTCTTGTTTGTTGCATGTTTTTTGTTTCGCAAAAAATCCACATCAAACAGAGACCAAATGGGATAAAAACTTACGGAGATTTTTTTCGAATATATATGAATTTTGGGAAGTGGAATCAACGTGAGACGATGCCCGAGGGGGCACAAGGCAGGGGCACACCCTGGGCCCTTGTGGTCACCTCATAAGGCGGTTGGTGCCCTTCTTTCGCTGCAAGAAAGTTAATATCTGGATAAAAATCGTGTTAAAATTTCAGCCCAATCAGAGTTACGGATCTCCAGGTATTTAAGAAACGGTGAAATGCGAGAAACAGAGAGCGCAGAAATAGAGAGAGGGGTCCAATCTCGGAGGGGCTCCCGGCCCTCCGCCGCCATGGAGGCCATGGACCAGAGGGGAAACCCTTCTCCCATCTAGGGGGAGGCCAAGGAAGAAGAAGAAGAAGAAGAAGAAGAAGAAGAAGAAGAAGAAGAAGAAGAAGGGGGGGGACTCTCTCCCCCTCTCTCCCGATGGCGCCGGAACGCCATTGGGGCCATCATCATGGCGGCGATCTACCAACAACTTCGCCACCGTCATCACCAACTCTCTCTCCCTCTATGCAGCAGTATAACACCTCTTCTCCCCACTGTAATCTCTACTTAAACATGGTGCTCAATGCTATATATTATTTCCCAATGATGTATGGCTATGTTATGATGTTTGAGTAGATCTATTTTGTCCTATGGGTTAATTGATGATCGTGATTGGTTTGAGTTGCATGTTTTATTATTGGTGCTGTCCTATGGTTCTCTTCGCATCGCGCAAGCATGAGGGATCCCAGCTATAGGGTTTGCAATATGTTCATGATTTGCTTATGGTGGGTTGCTAGAGTGACAGAAGCTTAAACCCGAGTAAGTAGGTTGTTTTGCGTATGGGAGTAAAGAAGACTTGATACTTTAATGTTATGGTTGGGTTTTACCTTAATGATCTTTAGTAGTTATGGATGTTTGCTAGAGTTCCAATCATAAGTGCGTATGATCCAAGGAGAGAAAGTATGTTAGCTTATGCCTTTCCCTCATATAAAATTGCAATAATGACTACCGGTCTAGTTATCGATTACCTAGGGACAAATAACTTTCTTGTGACAAAAAGCTCTCTACTAAAACTAACTTAGTTGTTTCTTTATCTAAACAGCCCCTGGTTTTTATTTACGTGCTCTTTATTATCTTGCAAACCTATCCTACAACACCTTCAAAGTACTTCTAGTTTCATACTTGTTCTAGGTAAAGCGAACGTAAAGCGTGCGTAGAGTTGTATTGGTGGTCGATAGAACTTGAGGGAATATTTGTTCTACCTTTAGCTCCTCATTGGGTTCGACACTCTTACTTATCGAAAGAGGCTACAACTGATCCCCTATACTTGTGGGTTATCAATCCACTCCTGGATCACTATTGTACCCCCTTGCCAAACTCATGGCAAAGCACACAACCGGTCTGGTAGAAAGCATGGCATACTTTATAGAACATGTGGCTTAGGCATAGGGAATGACTTTCATTCTCTCTCTATCTTCTGTTGTGGTCGGGTTTTGAGTCTTACTCAATTTCACACCTTACAATACAGACAAGAACCCCTTCTTTGGCTGATCCATTTTGAACACATTCAAAATCTTGTCAAGGTATGTGCTTTGTGAAAGTCCTATTAAGCATATCGATCTATCTCTATAGATCTTGATGCCCAATATGTAAGTAGCTTCACCGAGGTCTTTCATTGAAAAATTCTTATTCAAGTATCCTTTCATGCTATCCAGAAATTCTATATCATTTCTAATCAACAATATGTCATCCACATATAATATCAGAAATGCTACAAAGCTCCCACTCACTTTATTGTAAATACAGGCTTCACCGTCAGTCTATATAAAACCATATGCTTTGATCACCTCATCAAGTGTATATTCCAACTCCGAGATGGTTGCACCAGTCCATAGATGGATCACTGGAGCTTGCACACTTTATCAGCACCTTTAGGATCGACAAAATCTTCTGGTTGCATCATATACAACTCTTCTTTAAGAAATCCATTAAGGAATATTGTCGGTGTCAAAACCGGCGGATCTCAGGTAGGGGGTCCGAACTGTGCGTCTAGGCTGGATGGTAACAGGAGGCAAGGGACACGAAGTTTTACCCAGGTTCGAGCCCTCTTGATGGAGGTAAAACCCTACGTCCTGCTTGATTAATATTGAAGATATGGGTGTTACAAGAGTAGATCCACCACGAGATCAGAGAGGCTAAACCCTAGAAGCTAGCCTACGGTATGATTGTATGTTGTGATTGTTGTCCTACGGACTAAAACCCTTCGGTTTATATAGACACCGGAGAGGGTTAGGGTTACACAAGGTCGGTTACAAAGGAGGAGATATCCATATACATATTGCCTAGCTTGCCTTCCACGCCAAGTAGAGTCCCATCCGGACACGAGACGAAGTCTTAAATCTTGTATCTTCATAGTCTAAGAGTCCGGCTAATAGAGAAAGTCCGGCTGTCCGGAGACCCCCTAATCCAGGACTCCCTCAGTAGCCCCTGAACCAGGCTTCAATGACGACAAGTCCGGCGTGCAGTTGTCTTTGGCATTGCAAGGCGGGTTCCTTCTCTGAATACATTACAAAAGAAGTTGAATACGAGGATAGTGTCCAACCCTGCAAAATAAATTCCACATTCCACCGCAGAGAGAATAACGTTTTCGCAGATCTAATCCGTTAGCTTGTTTTGGCAACACAACGTTATGTCATGGCCCGGTGACTGTTCGAACCGTTTCCCTTAACGAGCCCCGCACATAGCGCGAGGCGGTTTCTTGACACGTCTTGCCAAAGCGGAGATCGTGTTCCCCTGATTATGAGATTCTCATTAATGCGGTTAGTGGGTAACCCAACCGTGTCTAGGACTCCTAGATTATAGCTAAGTCCAAAACGGCTACGGAGAGGACGCTTGATATTCACCCTCTTTATAAGGGGACAAGGTTTTCGCTTTTTCCCTCTCGTGCTCAACCAAACCCTTCCCCCGCCTCGAGTTCCAACACCCAAAGCCCAAGTTAGGTGCTCCGGATCTTCAATCATGTCCGGATCCGGCCTTCAAGGCCGATGGATGCCCTCCTCCGTGACGGAAGAGGGCATTAAGAAGTTGAGGGAGGCCAGATACCTGACTGCCGAGGTTTCGCATCGACTGCCTGCTCAAGGGTAGGTCGTCCCTACTCCCGAACCCAACGAGAACATTGTGTTCGTCTCCCACTTCCTCCGAGGTCTAGGCCTCACTCTGGATCCCTTCGTCAGGGGCTTGATGTTCTATTACGGGCTAGATTTCCACGACCTAGCTCCGGACTCCTTTCTCCGTGTGACCCCTCATTTCGGCCTGTGGCTCAAGACCTTTGAAGTACAACCTAAGGTGATCGAGGGGCAGCATGCAGCATGCGGAGGTGCATCAATAGGCAAGATGGCAGGAGCTCCATGGCCGAAAGGTTCCTTTCCAGAGGTATCCGAATTATGGCAACGGGAGTGGTTCTACGTCATGGCTCCCAGAAGTGCCAAGTGGGCGGCTGCCCCCGCTTTCCGCCCGGGCCCCCCACCACAACTGATGGCATGGATTAGCAGGGGCCTAAGCTGGGGTCTAGCCAAGGACGTGCCTATACTACAAAGACGCATCAGAGATCTCTTCGAGGGAGATTTTAATTTGGTTGCGGTAATACAAGTTATGCTGGTTCGTCAAGTCCAGTCTTGCAAACGCCGGCCCATGCACTTGTGGGAGTTCAACCCAGAGGGACCACGTGCCATTCAAAGTTTCCTCGGCCTGACGCACGAGGAGATGTACAAGTCATTCTTCAGACCTCAAGTGGAGTGTCCAGATATCACCGAGGACGTGGGCCTGAGCAGTAATCGCGCCGCCGAACAAGTAACAAATCCTCTAGCCGAACACACTATCTTTTATTCGAGGTTATTTTTGAGAGTTTGCCTTTTGACTAGGACTGGCTAACGAAGGCGAAGATGATTCAGTGTTTGGCCCCCCTCCCTGAGGGTTTGGAAAATCCGGTATTGGAGAAGATGCTCGAGGTCGCACCTTGCCTGGAACCCTTGAAGGAAGATACCGAGGGGGATAATACAGGCGAACACGGGCCCCCATCGCTACCCGCTCCGACCGAGGGAATGAGCGTTCCCACGAAGGAGGACGACCGGGGGAGGAAAGGACTGCTTCCGAGGATGCGGAAGCCGAAGCCGCCAAACAGGAGAAGAAGTCTCCCACAGAGGGTCCTGCCTCGGGGGGTGCTTTTGCCGCACAAAGTCCACGAGTAGATCTGCCCTCCAACGAGTCATAAATGATCCAAAATATTTTAATAGTAAGAGTATGCTATCTTTTTCCTCTGAGAAAACAACCACCACATATATCTTGCAGTTCGGGCCTCAGCCCCTCTCAAATGTGTTCGCCTTCGGGGGATCTTCTTCCGGAGAAGATGGAGAGCGAAACACCTCTCCCGGACTCCTCCGCTCCATAAGTGGGCGACCCTGAAGTGTCGTTGCGGAGAGCCTCTCCGGATCCGGTGAGGCCAGAAGATAGTCCCGTAGACCCAGAAGTCCCCAGTGTCCGGCTCCCGAAGAGAGCATACGAAAGAGTCCGACACCGTCTAGTGTGCGGTCGGACATTCTAAGGGAGTTGGTGGGGCGAGCGTCCATCTCAGAAGAGCACCGTACGCTGATGGGTACAGTGATGGAGAGAATCTCGTCCGCTGAAAGCGGATTACATGAAGCCTTTATGAGTCTATTGACAGGCTTTGAGGTATGTGAGATAATATGTGATAGTACTGCACATGTTATAGTAGCCCCTGAGACTCTGGTTGTCGTCGAGAACGGCGGCGAACAGAGGATCAAATTCCCAGGTAATAACCAATCTGCTTTTATGTGTAGGTGGTGGGAGCTCCGGTGGCTAGCCGGACTAGGGAGTTTGCCCCATTAAAATGGCAACTGGATGCAGCAGACGCTATCGAGCTTGTTAACAAGAGGCTTGACGAGGCACAGGGTAAGTGTTATTATCCGGTGAACGCCACATAGTAAGAGCAGCATAATGCCAGTATCTTTAATATGTTGTGACTGCAGATGGGGCTGCCACCGTGGAAGCCTTGCGGGCGGAACTTGCCCGAGCCAAGGAACAAGCAAGGAGTAGTAATGCGACTGCTTTGAAGGCGGCCGAAGAGTTGAAAGCCGAGAAGGCCGCACATTGCGAGAGCCAAGAGAAGATGGCCAAGATGGCCGTAGAATTGAAAGACACTGTCGATAATTGCCGGGTCCTTGAGAAAGAGAACCAATTGAAGGCAACGGACCTTGAGAAGGCCACGGCGGCAGACAAAGACACCCGTTCTGCTATGAGAGCGAAGAAGGAGGAGCTGCGGGAAGCCGGGGATATTGCAGCTAGAAAACCCTTCATGTTACGGAGGAAGTTCGGAGATCCACGGTATGCCCCTCTGGATCGGCTATGGAGCTCGGCAGGTGCGTATATGGATTTGGCGACGAGCGCTGCCGATGCGGCCAAGTACTTCCAAGGTCAGACAGATCGTGAAGTGGACAAGCTGTTCTGGACGCAATTCCACGTTCCAGAGCATCCGCTTTCATTGACTGACCAGCTAGCCAAATGGGCCGAACTGAATAGGTTGTCTGGACTCGCCATGAGGTCTGTTGTGGATCAATTATGGCCGGAAGGGCCTAAGCCGAACAGCTATTTCAGCTTAGTGCAGCAGCTCCTTGATGCGGTGCCACACATTAATGCAATGAAGAGGTCGGCGTGCATAGAAGGCTCGCGGATGGCCCTTGCCCGTGTTAAAGCATACTGGGCGGAGATGGACGCTACCACTATTGCGGTGCAGGGTTCGGCCATAGGCCGTGTGGCTGTCGAACACTACTTCAAGGAAGTTCTCGAGGGTGCTCGCTTGATAGAGGCCCAGTGCTTGAAAAATATTATGTTTGAGTGATATGTATTCTCATTGTAAACATAATGCTTTTATGAAGTTTTTATAAGGCTGTGTTTATACTTTTGCCTGAAAGTAGTATGATGCCACCTGTGCGGCCGTTTATGTATACATGTGTATAACCTGAAAGATTGCAGCCGTCGGCTTCAACCCCCACGCATATAATGCGTAGGTGCTCACAAAAAATGCATGTTCACACTTAACCCAATGTCTTGGTCCTGATAAGGAGGTGATAGCGCAGCGAGCGAGGCAACCAGACTATAATGCTTGAACACTTTCACTTAGCCATAGGAGTTTGACAGTGGGGCTACTAGATAGCCCCTAGTGGCTCCGCACTCTCCTGATCGTGGGGTGCGTATATGCCTGGCCGGAAAACGGCCCTTCGTTAAGGCGGAGGAATTCTAACATTCCGATAGGTCATCGAGTGATTGACCAGTCTCACGCTATATCATGACAGTCAGTTTTCGGCTTTCTCTACTGAGGCGCTCGTCCGGATGAACTAGTGCACAATCGCAGTAGTTCTCCTAGTGCTACCTTAGTCGATAAAGCGGAACATAAGGCACCAAAACACAGGAGCCGGGAAAACCCAACATTTGACCAAAGACAATGAATCGGAGCTGATGCATATAAGGCCGAACTCACGACGCCGAACACTCCCTAAGGTATTCGGTCTTTATGGTATAAACCGGGCCGAAATAGTGCCGCTTGTAAGAAGCCCCTTGTGTCCAGGTACGTGCGTTATTCTGACGTGGCCACATGCCAAGACGTCAGCATCCTTCTCAATTGTGCTGAGAATTCGGTGGATATTTATCAACAAGAGACAATAAAAAAAGGTTTACGCGGGGTCTTAATCTAAAAAGAATCCTTGGAGCGGGTCCCTGCTGCACGTCTACGCCTGTGTCTCCGTTGTGCCGTATCCTGGACGGGTGTAGCACGATGATTATGTTGAGCCCCTTGTATTGTAATAGGGGACCTGCTAATTAGTTGGTGAGGCCGTTTTTAGTGTGCGGCTGTTAAGTTAGCTGCACGCTCTTCGGCGCACAGAAATCGCTTAATATTTCCGTTCACTGTAATGATGTCACGTGGACCGGGCATCTTGAGTGTGAGGGAAGCGTAGTGTGGTATTGCATTAAAGCGAGCGAAAGCTTCGCGTCTGAGTAGTGCTTGATAGCCACTTTGGAACAGAGCGATGTGGAAGGTTAGATGTTCGCTACGGAAGTTATCAGGGGAGCCGAATATAACGTTTAGTAGCAGGGAGCCCGTGCAACGAGCCCCTAGGCCTGGCGTTACTCCTTTAAAGGTAATATTGCTATGGCGAATTTTTGTTGGGTCTATCCCCATTTCGCGGATTGTATCCTGGTATATCAGGTTTAGACTACTGCCACCGTCCATCAGGACTCGTGCGAGGCGGTATCCGTCAATTATTGGGTCTAATACCAGGGCAGCCCATCCTGCACGCCGGATACTTGCTGAGTAATCACGATGGTCGAAAGTGATCGGTTGAGACAACCAGTGGCAGGACTCCGTGGTGATAGGCCTTCGGGCGTATTTTTCTAGGAGTGTTGTTTTGTTTCTTCCATTGGTCACGTGCAACACGTTTACAGTTTTGACCTCTGGTGGAAATTTCTTTTGTTCCCCAGCGTCTCCCTTGAGAGGCTCATCCTCATCTTTGCTTGGTGTATCCTCCCCCTTGTGTACGGCGTTGAGCTTGCCGGAGTGCTTGAAGACCCAACATTCTCTGTGGGTATGATTGGCTGGTTTGCCAGGGGTGCTATGGACCTGACATATTTGGTCCAGAATTTTATTCAGGCTGGACAGTTCGTCTCTGACGCCTTTAGAGGGCGGCTTTTGACCTGGTCGAGAGCTTTTGAATCCGGCATTTACTGCCGTGTTCTTCGTGCTATCTCCTTTGTTCCGGCGTTTGTTATTGCTGTTGCATCGTGATTTCCCGTTTCCATCTCTAATTTCGGATGTACTGGGGTCGCTGGTGCTACATCTGGCTAGCCAGCTGTCCTCACCTGCGCAAAAGCGGGTCATGAGGCTTGTTAATGCTGCCATCGTTCTCGGCTTTTCTTGGCCGAGGTGTCGGGCAAGCCATTCATCACAGACGCTGCGCTTAAAAGCTGCCAAGGCTTCGGTGTCCGGACAATCGATGATTTGGTTCTTTTTAGTAAGAAACCTGTTCCAAAGCTTTCGGGCTGACTCTCCGGGCTGTTGAGTTATATGACTCAAATCATCTGCGTCCGGAGGTCGGACATAAGTCCCTTGAAAGTTTGCCCGAAAAGCATCTTCGAGCTCTGCCCAGCTTCCAATGGAGTTTTCGGGGAGGCCTTTGAGCCAGTGACGGGCTGGCCCCTTGAGTTTGAGTGGTAAGTATTTGATGGCGTGGAGATCATCTCCTCGAGCCATATGGATGTGGAGGATATAGTCCTCGATCCAGACCCCAGGGTCTGTTGTTCCGTCGTATGCCTCTATGATTATAGGTTTGAATCCCTCTGGAAATTCATGATCCAGCACCTCATCGGTGAAACATAGGGGGTGTACGGCACCCCTGTATCTGAGTGTTGATTATAGGTTTGAATCCCTCTGGAAATTCATGATCCAGCACCTCATAGGTGAAACATAGGGGGTGTGCGGCACCCCTGTATTTGCGTGTACCGCATTGTTCGGATGTTATATCGTATGCTGGGGCGTGCTTGCGTGGTCCATAGACAGATCTGGTTGCGCTGTCCTTTTGGTGCAAGCCCCCGCGTGAATCGCGTATTGTCTTGTGAGTGGCATTATTTGCCGCTCTATGTTGGCCGTCAGGTCGTCTATCCAGCTAGGAGGCTGTTTTGATTTTTGGTTGTGAGGGGTCTGAGGCCTCCTCATCGAATTCAGGTAGCAACTTCCGCTTCGTGTAGCTCTTGGTGGGGCGATTGTCGCTGTACTTCGCTACTGTGTTGAGTATTTTACTCCATCTGATTTGGAGTGTGTCCTACGCAGCCTTGAGCCTTTGCTTCTGCTTTTTTAGGCTCCTCGCGGTGGCAACAAGCCTTTGACGGGCATTCTGCTGCTCCGGGTGCCTGTCCGGCATTGTGTCGTCCAGAATATTATCTTTGACAGAATTGCATTGTTCGGTTTGATTCTCCGTATTTCCATGGTCCGGCAGTGATTCGCCCTGCTCCAACGCTGGGTCTGTGTGGTCGTTATTTCTGGCGAGGCGGGATTTGGGGCGGCGCTTGTGCCGCCGCTTTAACTGCTTCTCGAGGGAACAAGCCTTCGGTGCGTCCTTCCGTTCCTCGTTGTCGTTTTCTTTTGGTGTGTCCACCATGTATACGTCATATGATGAAGTGGACGTCCGGCGCCCTGTGGGCGGTGGTTCATCTTCGCCTCCCGCATCGTTGTCCATACTGTCGATGCCTGCGAAGTCGAAGTCGAGCATGTCAGTTAAATCCTCGACAGTGGCTACAAAGTGGGTGGTGGGTGGTGGGTGGGCGTCAAATTTCTTCGTCGTCCGCATCCCAGTCCTGTTGGCCATAATCCGGCCAGGGCTCTCCTGACAAAGAGAGAGACCTTAGTGAATTCAGAATGTCGCCGAAAGGCGAGTGCTGAAAGATATCTGCGGCGGTGAATTCCATGGTTGGCGCCCAGTCGGATTCGATTGGCAGGGGCGCGGATGGTTCAAGTCCGGAGGAGAGTCCGGCACCTTGGAGTCATGGGCTGCGCAGAGGATGATGCTGGTGTTTGGCTCGATCGCCATTGAGACTGCAGCCCCTGAGGTGGTGTCTAGCCACCCATCCTGATTAGCGCAGCTGGCTCTGAGCTAAGGCTCAGAGCTGATGCGGGCGCGGCCTCTGGGGTACCGTCCGATGGCAGAGCTAGGTCATACCCATCGCGACAGTGCGGCACGCCCGGCTGTGGCTTGAATCCGTCGAAGATCAAGTCCCCACGGATGTTGGCCGTGTAATTCAAACTTCCAAATCTGACCTGATGGCCAGGGGTATAGCTTTCAATCTGCTCCAGATGGCCAAGCGAATTAGCCCGCAGTGCAAAGCCGCCGAATACGAAGATCTGTCCGGGGAGAAAAGTCTCACCCTGGACCGCATCGCTATCGATGATAGTAGGAGCCATCAAGCCTAACAGCGACGACACAGAGGAACTCTCAATGAAAGCACCAATGTCGGTGTCAAAACCGGCGGATCTCGGGTAGGGGGTCCCGAACTGTGCGTCTAGGCTGGATGGTAACAGGAGGCAAGGGACACGAAGTTTTACCCAGGTTTGGGCCCTCTTGATGGAGGTAAAACCCTACGTCCTGCTTGATTAGTATTGAAGATATGGGTGTTACAAGAGTAGATCCACCACGAGATCAGAGAGGCTAAACCCTAGAAGCTAGCCTACGGTATGAATGTATGTTGTGATTGTTGTCCTACGGACTAAAACCCTCCGGTTTATATAGACACAGGAGAGGGTTAGGGTTACACAAGGCCGGTTACAAAGGAGGAGATATCCATATACGTATTGCCTAGCTTGCCTTCCACGCCAAGTAGAGTCCCATCCGGACACGAGACGAAGTCTTCAATCTTGTATCTTCATAGTCTAAGAGTCCGGCTAATAGAGATAGTCCGGCTGTCCGGAGACCCCCTAATCCAGGACTCCCTCAAATACAGTTTTGATGTCCATTTGCCAGATTTCATAAAAATGCGGCAATTGCTAACATGATTCGGACAGACTTAAGCATCGCTACGGGTGAGAAAGTCCCATCATAGTCAACCCCTTGTACTTTGTCGGAAACCTTTTACGACAAGTCGAGCTTTATAGATAGTGATATTACCAAGCATTCGTCTTCCTCTTGAATATCCATTTATTTTCAATGGCCTGCCGATCGTCAGGCAAATCCACCAAAGTCCACAATTTGTTCTCATATATGGATCCTGTTGGGGAATGTTGCAAAAAACAAAAAAAATTCTCTACGTTTCACCAAGATCTATCGGAGTCATCTAGCAACGAGAGGGGAGTGCATCTACATACCCTTGTAGATCGCGCGCGGAAGCATCCAAGAGAACGGGGATGAGGGAGTCGTACTCGACGTGATCCAAATCACCGGAGATCCTAGCACCGAACGGATGGCACCTCCGCGTTCAACACACGTACGGTCAGCGTGACGTCTCCTCCTTCTTGATCCAGCAAGGGGGAAGGAGAGGTTGATGAAGATCCAGTAGCACGACGGCTTGGTGGTGGATGCAGCAGTCACCGCAGCAGGGCTTCGTCGTTCTTCTGCGAGAGGGAGAGGTGTAGCAGGGGAGAGGGAGGCGCCAAGACTTCCGGGTGCGGCTGCCCTCCCTCCCCCCCTTTTATATAGGCCCCCTAGGGGGGTGCGCCGGCCCTAGGAGATGAGATCTCCTAGGGGGGGGGCAAGGGGGTGGAGTGCCCCCCAAGGCAAGTGGAGGCGCCCCCTCCCCTAGGGTTCGCAACCCTAGGCGCATGGGGGGCCCAAAGGGGGGGCGCACCAGCCCACTATGGGCTGGTTCCCTCCCCACTTCAGCCCATGGGGCCCTCCGGGATGGGTGGCCCCACCCGGTGGACCCCCGGGACCCTTCCGGTGGTCCCGATGCAATACCGTGAACCCCAGAAACTCCCCCGATGGCCGAAACTGCACTTCCTATATATAATTCTTCACCTCCGGACCATTCCGGAACTCCTTGTGACGTCCGGGATCTCATCCGGGACTCTGAACAACTTTCGGGTTACTGCATACTCATATCTCTACAACCCTAGCGTCACCGAACCTTAAGTGTGTAGACCCTACGGGTTCGGGAGACATGTAGACATGACCGAGATGGCTCTCCGGTCAATAACCAACAGTGGGATCTGGATACCCATGTTGGCTCCCACATGCTCCTCGATGATCTCATCGGATGAACCACGATGTCGAGGATTCAAGCAACCCCGTATACAATTCCCTTTGTCAATTGGTACGTTACTTGCCCGAGACTCGATCGTCGATATCCCAATACCTTGTTCAGTCTCGTTACCGGCAAGTCACTTTACTTGTACCGTAATGCATGATCCCGTGACCAGACACTTGGTCACTTTGAGATCATTATGATGATGTATTACCGAGTGGGCCCAAAGATGCCTCTCCGTCATACGGAGTGACAAATCCCAGTCTTGATCCGTGTCAACCCAACAGACACTTTCGGAGATACCCGTAGTATACCTTTATAGTCACCCAGTTACGTTGTGACGTTTGGTACACCCAAAGCACTCCTACGGTATCCGGGAGTTACACGATCTCATGGTCTAAGGAAAAGATACTTGACATTGGAAAAACTCTAGCAAACGAACTATACGATCTTGTGCTATGTTTGGGATTGGGTCTTGTCCATCACATCATTCTCCTAATGATGTGATCTCATTATCAATGACATCCAATGTCCATAGTCAGGAAACCATGACTATCTGTTGATCAACGAGCTAGTCAACTAGAGGCTTACTAGGGACATGTTGGTGTCTATGTATTCACACATGTATTACGATTTCCGGATAACACAATTATAGCATGAATAAAAGACAATTATCATGAACAAGGAAATATAATAATAATCCTTTTATTATTGCCTCTAGGGCATATTTCCAACAGTCTCCCACTTGCACTAGAGTCAATAATCTAGTTACATTGTGATGAATCGAACACCCATGGAATTCTGGTGTTGATCATGATTTGCTCTAGGGAGAGGTTTAGTCAACGGATCTGCTACATTCAGGTCTGTATGTACTTTACAAATATCTACGTCTCCATCTTGAACATTTTCATGAAAGGAGTTGAAGCGACGCTTGATGTGCCTGGTCTTCTTGTGAAACCTAGGCTCCTTGGCAAGTGCAATAGCTCCAGTGTTGTCAGAGAAGAGTTTGGTCGGCCCCGATGCATTGGGTATGACTCCTAGGTTGGTGATGAACTCCTTCACCCAAATCGCTTCATGCGCTGCCTCCGAGGCTGCCATGTACTCCGCTTCACATGTAGATCCCGCCACGACGCTCTGCTTGCAACTGCACCAGCTTACTGCCCCACCATTCAAAATATACATGTATGTGGTTTGTGACTTAGAGTCATCCAGATCTGTGTCGAAGCTAGCGTCGACGTAACCCTTTACGACGAGCTCTTCGTCACCTCCATAAACGAGAAACATTTCCTTAGTCCTTTTCAGGTACTTCAGGATATTCTTGACCGCTGTCCAGTGTTCCTTGCCGGGATTACTTTGGTACCTACCTACCAAACTTGCGGCAAGGTTTACATCAGGTCTGGTACACAGCATGGCATACATAATAGACCCTATGGCTGAGGCATAGGGGATGACACTCATCTCTTCTATATCTTCTGCCGTGGTCGGACATTGAGCTGAGCTCAATTTCACACCTTGCAACACAGGCAAGAACCCCTTCTTAGACTGATCCATATTCAACTTCTTCAATATCTTATCAAGGTATGTGCTTTGTGAAAGTACTATGAGGCGTCTTGATCTATCTCTATAGATCTTGATGCCTAATATATAAGCAGCTTCTCCAAGGTCCTTCATTGAAAAACTCTTATTCAAGTAGGCCTTAATGCTGTCCAAAAGCTCTATATCATTTCCCATCAAAAGTATGTCATCTACATATAATATGAGAAATGCTATAGAGCTCCCACTCACTTTCTTGTAAACGCAGGCTTCTCCATAAGTCTGCATAAACCCAAATGCTTTGATCATCTCATCAAAGCGAATATTCCAACTCCAAGATGCTTGCACCAGCCCATAAATCGAGCATTGGAGCTTGCACACCTTGTCAGCATTCTTAGGATCGACAAAACCTTCCGGCTGCATCATATACAATTCTTCCTTAAGGAAACCATTAAGGAATGCCGTTTTGACGTCCATTTGCCATATCTCATAATCATAGAGTGCGGCAATTGCTAACATGATTTGGACGGACTTCAGCTTCGCTACAGGTGAGAAGGTCTCATCGTAGTCAACCCCTTGAACTTGTCGATAACCCTTAGCGACAAGCCGTGCTTTATAGATGGTCACATTACCATCCGTGTCTGTCTTCTTCTTAAAGATCCATTTATTTTCTATGGCTCGCCGATCATCGGGCAAGTCAGTCGAAGTCCATACTTCGTTTACATACATGGATCCTATCTCGGATTTCATGGCTTCCAGCCATTTGTCGGAATCCGGGCCCGCCATCGCTTCTTCATAGTTCGAAGGTTCACCGTTGTCTAACAACATGATTTCCAAGACAGGGTTGCCGTACCACTCTGGTGCAGAACGTGTCCTTGTGGACCTACGAAGTTCAGTAGCAACTTGATCTGAAGTTTCATGATCATCATCATTAACTTCCTCTCTAGTCGGTGCAGGCACCTCAGGAACATTTTCTTGAGTTGCGCCACTTTCCGGTTCAAGAGGTAATACTTCATCAAGTTCTACTTTCCTCCCACTTACTTCTTTCGAGAGAAACTCTTTCTCTAGAAAGGATCCATTCTTGGCAACAAAGATCTTGCCTTCAGATCTGAGGTAGAAGGTATAACCAATAGTTTCTTTAGGGTATCCTGTGAAGACGCATTTTTCCGACTTGGGTTCGAGCTTTTCAGGTTGAAGTTTCTTGACATAAGCATCGCATCCCCAAACTTTTAGAAACGACAGCTTAGGTTTCTTCCCAAACCATAATTCATACGGTGTCGTCTCAACAGATTTCGACGGAGCCCTATTCAAAGTGAATGCGGCAGTCTCTAAAGCATAACCCCAAAATGATAGCGGTAAATCGGTAAGAGACATCATAGATCGCACCATATCTAATAGAGTGCGATTACAACGTTCGAACACACCATTACACTGAGGTTTTCCAGGCGGCGTGAGTTGTGAAACTATTCCACATTTTCTTAAGTGTGTGCCAAATTCATGACTCAAGTATTCTCCCCCACGATCTGATCGCAAGAACTTGATTTTCCTGTCACGTTGATTCTCAACCTCACTCTGAAATTCCTTGAACTTTTCAAAGGTCTCAGACTTGTGTTTCATTAAATAGACATACCCATATCTACTCAAGTCATCAGTGAGGGTGAGAACATAACGATAGCCACCGCGAGCCTCAACACTCATTGGACCGCACACATCAGTATGTATGATTTCCAATAAGTTGGTTGCTCGCTCCATTGTTCCTGAGAACGGAGTCTTGGTCATTTTACCCATGAGGCATGGTTCGCACGTGTCAAATGATTCGTAATCAAGAGACTCTAAAAGTCCATCTGCATGGAGCTTCTTCATGCGTTTGACACCTATGTGACCAAGGCGGCAGTGCCACAAGTATGTGGGACTATCATTATCAACCTTACATCTATTGGTATTCACACTATGAATATGTGTAGCATTACGCTCGAGATTCATTAAGAATAAACCATTCACCATCGGAGCATGACCATAAAACATATCTCTCATATAAATAGAACAACCATTATTCTCGGATTTAAACGAGTAGCCATCTCGAATTAAATGAGATCCTGATACAATGTTCATGCTCAAAGCTGGCACTAAATAACAATTATTGAGGTTTAAAACTAATCCCGTAGGTAAATGTAGAGGTAGCGTGCCAACAGCGATCACACCGACCTTGGAACCATTCCCGACGCGCATCGTCACCTCGTCCTTCGCCAGCCTCCGCTTATTCCGCAGCTCCTGCTTTGAGTTACAAATGTGAGCAACTGCACCGGTATCAAATACCCAGGAGCTACTACGAGTACTGGTAAGGTACACATTAATTACATGTATATTACATATACCTTTCGTGATGCCGGCCTTCTTGTTCGCTAAGTATTTGGGGAAGTTCCACTTCCAGTGACCACTTCCCTTGCAATAAAAGCACTCAGTCTCGGGCTTGGGTCCATTCTTTGGCTTCTTCCCGGCAGCTTGCTTACCGGGTGCGGCAACTCCCTTGCCGTCCTTCTTGAAGTTCTTCTTACCCTTGCCTTTCTTGAACTTAGTGGTTTTATTCACCATCAACACTTGATGTTCCTTTTTAACTTCTACCTTTGTTGATTTCAGCATTGCAAATACTTCAGGAATGGTATTTTCCATCCCCTGCATATTGAAGTTCATCACAAAGCTCTTATAGCTCGGTGGAAGCGACTGAAGGATTCTGTCAATGACCGCGTCATCCGGGAGATTAACTCCCAGCTGAGTCAAGCGGTTATGTAACCCAGACATAGTGAGTATGTGCTCACTGACAGAACTGTCTTCCTCCATCTTACAGCTGAAGAACTTGTCGGAGACTTCATATCTCTCGACCCGGGCATGAGCTTGAAAAACCATTTTCAGCTCTTCGAACATCTCATATGCTCCGTGTCTCTCAAAATGCTTTTGGAGCCCCGGCTCTAAGCTGTAAAGCATGCCGCACTGAACGAGGGAGTAATCATCGGTACGTGTCTGCCAAGCGTTCATAACGTCTTGTTCTGCAGGAAGAGCAGGTGCTTCACCTAGAGGTGCTTGTAGGACATAATCTTTCTTGGCAGCTATGAGGATGATCCTCAGGTTCCGGACCCAGTCCGTATAGTTGCTGCCATCGTATTTCAGCTTGGTTTTCTCTAGGAACGCGTTGAAGTTGAGGACAACGTTGGCCATTTGATCTACAATACATGTTGTAAAGATTTCAGACTAAGTTCATGATAATTAAGTTCATCTAATCAAATTATTCAATGAACTCCCACTTAGATAGACATCCCTCCAGTCATCTAAGTATAACATGATCCGAGTTAACTAGGCCGTGTCCGATCATCACGTGAGACGGACTAGTCAACATCGGTGAACATCTTCATGTTGATCATATCTTCTATACGACTCATGCTCGACCTTTCGGTCTTCTGTATTCCGAGGCCATGTCTGTACATGCTAGCCTCGTCAAGTCAACCTAAGTGTTTGCATGTGTAAATCTGTCTTACACCCGTTGTATGTGAACGTTGGAATCTATCACACCCGATCATCACGTGGTGCTTCGAAACAACGAACTGTCGCAACGGTGCACAGTTAGGGGGAACACTTTCTTGAAATTATTATGAGGGATCATCTTATTTACTACCGTCGTTCTAAGTAAACAAGATGCAAAAACATGATAAACATCTCATGCAATCAAATAATAGTGACATGATATGGCCAATATTGTATAGCTCCTGTGATCTCCATCTTGGGGCTCCATGATCATCTTGTCACCGGCATGACACCATGATCTCCATCATCATGATCTCCATCATCGTGTCTCCATGAAGTTGCTCGCCAACTATTACTTCTACTACTATGGCTAACACGTTTAGCAATAAAGTAAAGTAATTTACATGGCGTTTCTCAATGACACGCAGGTCATACAAAAAATAAAGACAACTCCTATGGCTCCTGCCGGTTGTCATACTCATCGACATGCAAGTCATGATTCCTATTACAAGAACATGATCTCATACATCACATATGTCATTCATCATTCATCACAACTTTGGTCATATCACATCATAAAACACTTGCTGCAAAAACAAGTTAGACGTCCTCTAATTGTTGTTGCAAGTTTTACGTGGCCGCAAGAGGGTTCTAGCAAGAATGTTTTCTTACCTACGTTAAAGCCACAACGTGATTTGTCAACTTCTATTTACCCTTCATAAGGACCCTTTTCATCAAATCCGCTCCAACTAAAGTGGGAGAGACAGACACCCGCCAGCCACCTTATGCAACTAGTGCATGTCAGTCGGTGGAACCGGTCTCACGTAAGCGTACGTGTAAGGTTGGTCCGGGCCGCTTCATCCCACAATACCGCTGAAGCAAAATAAGACTAGTAGCGGCAAGAAAGTTGACAACATCTACGCCCACAACAAATTGTGTTCTACTCATGCAAAGAGAACTACGCATAGACCTAGCTCATGATGCCACTGTTGGGGAACGTTGTAGAAAACAAAAAAATTCTCTATGTTTCACCAAGATCTATCTATGGAGTCATCTAGCAACGAGAGGGGAGTGCATCTACATACCCTTGTAGATCACGCGCGGAAGCGTTCAAGAGAACGGGGATGAGGGAGTCGTACTCGATGTGATCCAAATCACTAGAGATCCTAGCGCCGAACGGACGGCACCTCCGCGTTCAACACACGTACGGTCAGCGTGACGTCTCCTCCTTCTTGATCCAGCAAGGGGGAAGGAGAGGTTGATGAAGATCCAGTAGCACGACGGCTTGGTGGTGGATGCAGCAGTCACCGCGGCAGGGCTTCGCCGTTCTTCTGCGAGAGGGAGAGGTGTAGCAGGGGAGAGGGAGGCGCCAAGACTTTCGGGTGTGGCTGCCCTCCCTCCCCCCCTTTTATATAGGCCCCCTAGGGGGTGCGCCGGCCCTAGGAGATGAGATCTCCTAGGGGGGCGGCGGCCAAGGGGGTGGAGTGCCCCCCAAGGCAAGTGGAGGCGCCCCCTCCCCTAGGGTTCCCAACCCTAGGCGCATGGGGGCCCAAAGGGGGGCGCACCAGCCCACTATGGGCTGGTTCCCTCCCCACTTCAGCCCATGGGGCCCTCCGGGATGGGTGGCCCCACCCGGTGGACCCTCGGGACCCTTCCGGTGGTCCCGGTACAATACCGTTGACCCCCGAAACTCCCCCGATGGCCGAAACTGCACTTCCTATATATAATTCTTCACCTCCAGACCATTCTGGAACTCCTCGTGACGTCTGGGATCTCATCCGGGACTCCGAACAACTTTCGGGTTACCGCATACTCATATCTCTACAACCCTAGCGTCACCGAACCTTAAGTGTGTAGACCCTACGGGTTCGAGAGACATGTAGACATGACCGAGACGGCTCTCCGGTCAATAACCAACAGCGGGATCTGGATACCCATGTTGGCTCCGACATGCTCCTCGATGATCTCATCAGATGAACCACGATGTCGAGGATTCAAGCAACCCCGTATACAATTCCCTTTGTCAATCGGTACGTTACTTGCCCGAGACTCGATCGTCGGTATCCCAATACCTTGTTCGGCCTTGTTACCGGCAAGTCACTTTACTCGTACCGTAATGCATGATCCCGTGACCAGACACTTGGTCACTTTGAGCTCATTATGATGATGCATTACCGAGTGGGCCCAGAGATACCTCTCCGTCATACGGAGTGACAAATCCCAGTCTTGATCTGTGTCAACCCAACAGACACTTTCGGAGATACCCGTAGTATACCTTTATAGTCACTCAGTTATGTTGTGACGTTTGGTACACCAAAGCACTCCTACGGTATCCGGGAGTTACATGATCTCATGGTCTAAGGAAAAGATACTTGACATTGGAAAAACTCTAGCAAACGAACTATACGATCTTGTGCTATGTTTCGGATTGGGTCTTGTCCATCACATCATTCTCCTAATGATGTGATCTCGTTATCAATGACATCCAATGTCCATAGTCAGGAAACCATGACTATCTGTTGATCAACGAGCTAGTCAACTAGAGGCTTACTAGGGACATGTTGGTGTCTATGTATTCACACATGTATTACGATTTCCGGATAACACAATTATAGCATGAATAAAAGACAATTATCATGAACAAGGAAATATAATAATAATCCTTTTATTATTGCCTCTAGGGCATATTTCCAACAGATCCTATCTCAGATTTCATGGCCTCAAGCCATTTATCGGAATCTGGGCTCATCATAGCTTCTTCATAGTTCGTAGGTTCGCCATGGTCTAGTAACATGACTTCCAGAACAGGATTACCATACCACTCTGGTGCGGAACATGCTCTATTCGACCTACGAGGTCTACTAGTAACTTGATCTGAAGTTTCATGATCATCATCATTAACTTCTTCTATGGTTGGTGTAGGCATCACGCGAACGGATTTCTCTGATATGCTACTTTCCAAATTGAGAGAAGGTGCAATTACCTCATCAAGTTCTACTTTCCTCCCACTCACTTCTTTCAAGAGAAACTCCTTCTCTAGAAAGGACCCATTCTTAGCAAAAAAGTTCTTGCCTTCGAATCTGTCGTAGAAGATGTACCCAATAGTTTCCTTGGGGTATCCTATGAAGACGTACTTCTCTGATTCTGGTTCGAGCTTATCAGGCTGAAGCCTTTTGACATAAGCATCGTATCCCCAAACTTTAAGAAACGACAGCTTAGGTTTCTTGCCAAACCACAGTTCATACAGTGTCATCTCAGCGGATTCAAACGGTGCCCTATTTAACGTGAATGCGGTTGTCTCTAATGCATAACCCCAAAACAATAGTGGTAAATCGGTAAGATACTTCATAGAACCCACCATATCTAATAAAGTACGATTATGACGTTCAGACACACCATTACGCTGTGGTGTTCCACGTGGTGTGAGTTGTGAAAACTATTCCACATTGTTTTAAATGAAGGCCAAACTCGTAACTCAAATATTCGCCTCCGCGATCAGATTGTAGAAACTTTATTTTCTTGTTACCGTGATTCTCCACTTCACTCTAAAATTCTTTGAACTTTTCAAATGTGTAAGACTTGTGTTTCATTAAGTAGATATGCCCATACCTACTAAAATCATCTGTGAAGGTCAGAAAATAACGATACATGCCGCGTGCCTCAACACTCATCGGACCGCATACATGTATTATTTCCAATAAGTCATTAGCTCGCTCCATTGTTCCGGAGAACGGAGTTTTACTCATCTTTCCCATGAGGCATGGTTCGCAAGTATCAAATGATTCATAATCAAGTGATTCCAAAAGTCCATCCGCATGAAGTTTCTTCATGTGCTTTACACCAATATGACCTAAACGGCAGTGCCATAAATATGTTGCACTATCATTATCAACTTTGCATCTTTTGGCATCAATATTATTAATATGTGTATCACTACAATCGAGATTCAATAAACCATTCACATTGGGTGTATGACCATAGAAGGTTTTATTCATGTAAATAAAACAACAATTATTCTCTGACTTAAATGATTAACCGTATTGCAATAAACATGATCCAATCATATTCATGCTCAATGCAAAACAAAAAATGACATTTATTCAGGTTCAACACTATTCCCGATGGTAGAGGGAGTGTGCGATGGTGATCGTATCAACCTTGGAATCACTTCCAATACTCATCGTCACCTAGCCCTCAACTAGTCTCTGTTTATTCTGCAACTCCTGTTTCGAGTTACTCATGTTAGCAAATGAACTGGTATCAAATACCCAGGGGCTACTACGAGCACTAGTAAGGTATACATCAATAACATGTATATCAAATATACCTTTGTTCACTTTGCCATCCTTCTTATCTACCAATTATTATTGGTGATAGTGACTAGAGAACTTTGTCAATCACTATCTTATCTGGAAGATTAACTCCCACTTGATTCAAGCGATTGTAGTACCCAGACATTCTGATCACATGCTCACTGGCTGAGTTGTTCTCCTCCATCTTGTAGGCAAAGTACTTGTCAGAGGTCTCATACTTCTCAACATGGGCATGAACCTGAAATACTCATTTCAGCTCTTGGAACATTTCATATGTTCCATGGCGTTCGAAACGTCTTTGTGGCCCCGATTCAAAGCAGTAAAGCATGGTGCACTAAACTATCAAGTAGAAATCATATCAAGATTGACAAACATTCATAATGTCTGCATCATCTCTTGCAACAGGTCAGTCACCTAGCGGTGCATTAAGGACATAATTCTTCTATGCAGCAATGAGGATAATCCTCAGATCACGGACCCAGTCCGCATCATTGCTACCATCATCTTTCAACTTAGTTTTCTCTAGGACTATTGAACTATGACAAAGAAATGCAAAAACTGTCAGGACTAAGTTCATGATAAATTAAGTTCAATTAATCAAATTACTTAAGAACTCCCACTTAAATAGACATCCCTCAAGTCATCTAAGTGATACATGATCCAAATCAACTAACCCATGTCCGATCATCACGTGACATGGGGTAGTCATCAATGGTGAACATCTCTATGTTGATCATATCTATTATATGATTCACATCCGACCTTTTGGTCTCTAGTGTTCGTGGCCATGTCTATACATGCTAGGCTCGTCAAGTTTAACCCAAGTATTTTGCATGTGTAAAACTGTCTTACACCCGTTGTATGTGAACGTATAGTCTATCACACCTGATCATCATGTAGTGTCTCGAAATGACGAACTATAGGAACGGTGCATACTCAGGGAGAACACTTTTACCTTGAAATTTAGTGAAGGGATCATCTTATAATTCTACTGTTGTTCTAAGCAAAATAAGATGCATATAAGATAAACATCACATGCAATCTATGTGACATGATATGGCCATCATCATCTTGTGCTTTTGATCTCCATCTCCAAAGCATCGTCATGATCCCCATCATCACCGGTTCGACACCTTGATCACCATCATTGCGTCATGGTCATCCCACCAACTATTGCTTCTACAACTATTGCTAACTCATAGCGAAAGTAAACCAATTACATGGTGTTTGCATTTCATACAATAAAGACACAACCATAAGGCTCCTATCGGTTGCCTGATATCTTAAAAAACATGATTATCTGATACAATAACGTATATCACATCATGTCTTGACCATATCATATCACAACATACCTTGCAAAAACAAGTTAGACGTCCTCTACTTTGTTGTTGCAAGTTTTACGTGGATGCTACGGGTTTCTAGCAAGAACCGTTCTTACCTACGACAAAAACCACAACGGTGATTCATCAAGTTTGCTGTTTTAACCTTCTTCAAGGACCGTCTGTAGTCAAATTTGATTCAACTAAAGTAGGAGAAATAGACACCCGCCAGCCACTTTTCTACAAAACTAGTTGCATGTCAGTCGGTGGAACCAGTGTCATATGCGTGGACATGTAAGGTTGGTCCAGGCTGCTTCATCCCACAGTACCGCCGAATCAAAATAAGATGTTGGTGGTAAGCAGTATGACTATCATTACCCACAACACTTTGTGTTCTACTCGTGCATATCATCTACGCATAGACCTGGCTCATGATGCAAATGTTGGGAAACGTTGCATGTAAATCAAAAAAATTCTACGCACACGCAATGATCTATCCATGGAGATGCATAGCAATGAGGGGGGATTATGTCTATGTACCCTCGTAGACCGTAAGCAGAAGCGTTTAACAACGCGGTTGATGTAGTCAAACTTTCTTCGCGATCCAACCGATCGAGTACCGAACGTATGACACCTCCGCGTTCAACACATGTTCAGCTTGGTGACGTCCTCCGCCTTCTTGATCCAGAAAGATGTGAGGTAGTGGATGAGTTGCGGCAGCACGATGGCGTGGTGATGATGATGGTGAAGTGATCTTCGTAGGGCCTCGCCTAAGCACTACAAAAATATGACCGAGGGACGAACTAGAGGGAGAGGGGCACCGCACACGGCTAGGGAATCATGGTATGTGTTGCCCCTCTCCGTCCTCTCATATATATAGGTTGAGGGGGAGGGGAGGAAGCCCCTAGGGCTCCCCAAGTGGTCGGCGGCTGCCCTAGGGCGCCCGCCCTGGCAGAATCCCCCCTTTCCATATTTGTATATGGGGAGAAGGAAAGGGGGGTTGGCTGCCTTTGGGGCGCCTCCCCTTTCCTTCCCTCCTTCTATGGTACATGGGCAAGGGGTGGAAGGGGCGCACCAGCCCCTCGTGGGCTGGTGTGCTTCTCCCCCTTTGGCCCATAAGGCCCATACACTTGCCGAGGGGTGTCCGCAACCCCTTCCGGTGCCCCGATGACTACACGGTGCACTCCGAAACTCTTCCAGTGTCCGAATACCATCGTCATATATATCAATCTTTACCTCTCGACCATTTCGAGACTCCTCTTCATGTCCCTTATCTCATCCGGGACTCCGAACAACATTCGGTCACCAAATCATTTAACTCATATAACATTATATCGTCAACGAACGTTAAGCGTGCAGACCGTATATGTTCGAGAACTATGTAGACATGACCGAGACACCTCTCCGGTCAACAACCAATAGCGGAACTTGGATGCCCATATTGGCTCCTACATATTCTACGAAGATCTTTATCAGTCGAACCATTATGACAACATAAATAATTTCCTTTGTCCGTCGATATGTTACTTGCCCGAGATTCGATCGCCGGTATTTCTATACCTAGTTCAATCTCGTTGCTGGCAAGTCTCTTTACTCGTTATGTAATACATCATCTTATAACTAAATAATTAGTCATTTGCTTTCAAGGCTTCTTATGATGTGTATTACCGAGAGGGCCCAGAGATACCTCTCCGAAACCCGGAGTGAAAAATCCTAATCCTGATCTATGCCAACTCAACAAACACCTTTGGAGATACCTGTAGAGCATCTGTAGGATCACCCAGTTACGTTGTGACGTTTGATAGCACACAAGGTATTCCTCCTATATCCGGGAGTTGCATAATCTCATAGTCGCAGGAATATGTATTTGACATGAAGAAAACAATAGCAGTAAACTGAATGATCACTATGCTAAGCTAACGGATGGTCTTGTCCATCACATCATTCTTCTAATGATGTGATCCCGTTATCAAATGACAACACATGTCCATGGCTAGGAAACCTTAACCATCTTTGATCAATGAGCTAGTCTAGTAGAGGCTCACTAGGGACACAATATTTGTTTATGTATTCACACATGTATTTAAGTTTCCGATCAAAACAATTCTAGCATGAATAATAAACCTTTATCATGAATGAGGAAATATAAAATAACAACTTTATTATTGGCTGTAGGGCATATTTCCTTCTGTTATAACACCCCTAGCTCTGCGTATTATCATGTCATGCATCTGTTTACTCCGTATTTACTGTTTCTTCCCCCTCTTCTCGTCGGTAGACCCCGAGACCGCTGTTGATGCCCCGGTGATCGACTACGTCACCGACGACCCTACTTCCCTTTCGGCAGAGCATCCAGGCAAGCAAACACCCCTTGGCCATTCCGATATCACCCAATCCATTCTATCTCATGCTTGCATTAGATTTTGCAATTGTTATTGTTTGCTCCTATTCTGATGCATAGCCTGGTTTTGTAACCGCTAATATACCTTACCTGCTTATCCTAAACTGCTTAGCATAGGTTGGATATTGATTCACTAGTGACCCCTCACCTTTTCCTTGTTGCCCCTGCTTCATCATAGATGACTCATTCAACGTGATCGATGACCAGAGCCCAACACCTCACCTCACATCACACCCCCCTTTGTTGCTCGACTCTGCAGAGCTACTATCGAGTGCCAAGGGTGATACCTCATAACGCACTCCTGATGATAACTTTGTAGTGTAGCTACTCAATTGTGGTCATCAAGGGTGATTACTCCTTCACCACTCCTGATACGACTCTGTCGTGCAACACCTCAAGTGTGAACCTCAAGGGTGATTCCTCCAAAGTTCAGCTTGACGATTACATCAAGTGGAATCCCTCGAGGGTGATTCCTCGGGTTTCCCCCTTGATGTTTTGGACACATGATTACCTGGACTTTACTTGAGACCTTTGTTAAAGTCAGGTCGGCCCTGAGGGGTACCCGCGAGTTGGTGTGAAAGTCGGGCGGGCATGGAGAGCACCCATGAGATAATTACATGGCACGGTAGGGCATTCTGGGCCCTTGCCGTAAGTCCATAAGACGGGGCGTAGCGCCCAAGATGCGAATCTATCTTAATCACGTGATGAACTCATGATTGGGGCACAACCGCATTTCGAGCGCATAGCAAGGTGGATATCATTACAACATACCATGTACTGAATATATGAGAGTACAAGATAAAGGCTTACACTCACCACAAGCTACATCACTCATACAACAGTTCATCAATACATAGCAATCATCATATATAAGAGAAGGATCCGGCTACGGATGAAATCAAACGAAAAAGAAGAACGACATCCACCCTACTAATCCAGGCTCTCCCGACCCGGAACCTATCCCTTGATCGAAGAAGAAGAACTCCAAAAGCAATCAAGTATTGCTCTCATGTCAGATCACCGCATTACCTATACCCGCACTGTTGTTGTAGTAATCTGTGAGCCACGAGGACTCAGGAATCCCATTACAGCTTAGTGGGTATGGAAATGGATAAGTGGTGAGGCTGCAGCAAGCGACTAAGCATTGTATGGTGGCTAACTTACAAGTACAAGAATAAGATGAGAAACTATGCAACGGTCGCAAACTAGTAATGATCAAGAAGTGATCCAGAACTACTTACGAGTCAAACATAACCCCACCGTGTTCTCTTCTCGACTCACTCGAAAAGAGACGGTCACGGTTACGCACGCAGTTGGTGTATTTTATTTGAGTTTAGTTCAAGTCCACTACAACTGGATATTAACAAATTCCCATCTGCCACATAACCGCGGGCACGACTCTCGGAAGTTTAAACCCTGCAGGGGTGTAGCCCATGACAAGCCCACGATCTGTGGAGACAATCCTCTATCTCTGCACCCTCCGATCAGACTCGGAATCCCGGTGCACAAGACATTTCGATAATGGTAAAACAAGTCCAGCAAGACCTCCCGACGTGCCGACACCCTGATAGTAGCCGCATGTATCTCGTCTCAGGCACGACGGATGATCTAAGCGTACAGGTACCAAAATACCCCAATTTGCCAAGGGGCAGTCCCGCACGGTGCTCTAGTTTGGTGTGACGCCCCGAGACCGATGCGCCAGGTGTCTTCTAGTTATTCGCTGTTGTTGTCTTGTCATTTGCTTGTGTGTTGCATCTTGTATTATCATCATGTGCATTGCATCATCATGTTTTCAAAACTTGCATCCATCACGGCCTCCCCGTTCTTTCTGTTGTCCGTTCTGAGCCCAGACACACTTGCACGCGCCCGCGGCATGTCCGAAATAGTATTTTATAAGTGGCCGAAAAATGTTCTCATAATTGGTTGAAAGTTGGTGTGCGGTGTTGTTTTGTTGTCAGTAGACTGCCTGCCAAGTTTCATCGCATTCGAAGTCCGTTTGATGCCCCAACGGATAACTATAGTGACAATATAGTCGGCCAAAACGTTGGACGTTTCCGGTCTCTGGAAACGGTTGCCGGGTTGCTTTCCTCCTCTTTCTTCTCAGTCCAACCACACACTTGACCTTGTCCGTCAAACCCTCTTTGCATCGTGCATCGGCCCCCTCGCGCGTCCGAAAGTTGTCCCGAACCCGACACGGACTATCACCACCGTTGTGTCCGGATCATCCCCAAACATCTACAAAACGTCTCTGTTTTCTTAATTGGGCTCCCTAACCTATTTTTCCGAGAACGTATGATTTTAATCGGAGGGTCCAAAACTAATCCTTTTGTACCTATATATAGACGAACCCCTACCCAAATCCGATCAAACCCTAACTTCTAGGCACTTGTCCCCGCCGCCGCCGCCACACTCAAATCCCCACCTCGGGATCCCCTCCCGATCCAAAAATCCACCCATTTTTCCTCATGTTGCTCACCGAGCCCTCTGCCTCAAACCGTCGGAGTCCAACTGCACCGCTGCCCAACTACTTCCTCCTTCCTCTGGCCGTAGCTAGCCGCCGCTGTCAACGGAACAGGCCTGACCTCGCGCCCTGCAGCTTGTGTCACCATGCTCCTCGTCGCCGGAGACGAGCACCATCGCCAGGCCATCCCCGTCGCCCTACCCTTCCTCCTTCCCATTCCTTTCCCCCCTCTCTCTCAACTCCCTCTCCGTCTCTGTACCAGGAACGTGCAGGAGCTCCGCCCAACGCCATGGCCGCTGAAGGAGCTTGTCGCTGCCACCTTGAACCCCGTCGTCCCGTGCCCCACTCTGCACCCTTGGAACGGGACAACGTCTGCCAGATCCGGGACGGAGACCCTTGTTCCCGGCCGTCCCCTTCCATTGACGCTGTCTTGTTGCGCCCTTCGCCGCTTGGAGCTCCGCCGCCGCACTGTCCCGGAGTCCCGCACGTCAAGTCCGACACCCTGGGGACCCCGCGCCCGGATCCCTCCATCCCCAGCGAGTGTCGCCTCTCTCCGTCGCCGGAGCTCCGCCGGCCGCCTCACCGTTAACCCTGCCCTCTGCTTCGCTCACCTGGACTAGCGCCTCGTCCCGTGCCCCACATTACGTTGACCGAGGCCCAGCAGCATTCTTCGTTCCCCAGGCTGGCCCTTCTTCCTTAATCGGGCCGAGGCCAATGGTGAGGCAAACTCCCCCAGCGCCTTTTTCCCCTTCCTTTGGCCCAGATAGATTCGTACCGTGTATTTTTTTCCTAGCGCCTGGGAATTTGCTAATTAATCCAGAAAACAGATTTGCAGAAAAGTCCTCCTAGTTCATGCATATTATAACTCACAAATGGTGCATCGTTTTAAAATGTATTATATATGAAAAATGCTTAGAATTTTGTGTAGATTAATAATTTCCAACTTTCATGCATGTTTGAAATGTTTAAACTGCTGTTTGCATGTATTTGCTTAATTGCCATGCTAAAATGCTTTAATTCATAACTAAATAACCGTAACTCGGAATTTAATAAATTTTATATGTAATTGGGGTAGAAAAATTCCTAGTTTAACATGGTGTACTTGCTTTGCATGTTTAACAACTCT
Source organism: Triticum aestivum (assembly GCF_018294505.1). Taxonomy (NCBI): domain Eukaryota; kingdom Viridiplantae; phylum Streptophyta; class Magnoliopsida; order Poales; family Poaceae; genus Triticum; species Triticum aestivum. The sequence continues at coordinate 230,430,469 of NC_057803.1, forward strand.
AAAATATGGTTTAGGGCTGAACAGTACCAAACCAAATATATGCTCATGAGGATTTTTCGGAATCGTTGTTTGATGTTTCCGGCCTCTTTTAAACTTACCTAGATAGGTAGTTATCATTTGCTTGACATCTTGCCATGTTAATCAACTTTTAATATTGTTGGGTACCTAACCAAATAAGTCATGTGGTGTTCCGTCATTAGGCAACTCGTTGCATATTGAGCTCCACTTAATTTGTAGGATTGTTTGTGCACTTTGCCATGCCATGTATCATTAAACCGAACATGCATCATACTTGGTTAGGCATCATGCCATGCTTATGTGGTGGTTGTTTACTATGTTGTTTGCTTCTTTCTAGTGTTGCTGCCTCAGGTTAGTTCCGATAACGTCGTGTTTGTGAGGTTTCATTCGACTACATCTGTTTGTCTTCTTCATGGACTCGTTCTTCTTCCTTGCGGGATTTCAGGCAAGATGACCATACCCTCGAACTCACTTCTATCTTTGCTTGCTAGTTGATCACTCCATTGCTATGTCGCGATGCCTACCACTTGCTATACCATGCCTCCCATATTGCCATGTCAAGCCTCTAACCCTGCTTTCCTAGCAAACCGTTGTTTGGCTATGTTACCGCTTTGCTCAGCCCCTCTTATAGAGTTGCTAGTTGCAGGTGAAGATGAAGTTTGTTCCATGTTGGAACATGGATATTGTTGGGATATCATTATTATCTCTTATTTAATTAATGCATCTATATACTTGGTAAAGGGTGGAAGGCTTGGCCTTATGCCTGGTGTTTTGTTCCACTCTTGCCGCCCTAGTTTCCGTCATACCGGTGTTATGTTCCTTCATTTTTGCGTTGCTTACACGCTTGGGTGTTATGGGGACCCCTTGACAGTTCGCTTTGAATAAAACTCCTCCAGCAAGGCCCAACCTTGGGTTTACCATTTGCCTCACGGCCACTTACTTTTCCCTTGGGAGTCACGCTCCCGAGGGTCATCTTTATTTTAACCCCCCCCCCAGCTAGTGCTTCTCTAAGTGTTGATCCGTAGTAGAGTCCTTTGCAGCACCACCTCGGGGAAACTTGAGGGTTGGTTTTAGTTGTACGGAGCGCTCATCCGGTGTTTCCCTGAGAACGAGATATGTGCAGCTCCTATCAGGATGTCGGTGCATCAGGAGGTCTTGCTGGTCTTGTTTTACCATTGTCGAAATGTCTTGTAACCGGGATTCCGAGTCTGATCGGGTCTTCCTGGGAGAAGGAATATCCTTCGTTGACCGTGAGAGCTTGTGATGGCCTAAGTTGGGACACCCCTGTAGGGTTTCGAACTTTCAAAAGCCGTGCCCGTGGTTATGGGCATATGGGAATTTGTTAATGTACGGTTGTAGAGAACTTGACACTTAACTTAATTAAAATACATCAAGAGTGTATGTAGCCGTGATGGTCTCTTTCCGGCGGAGTCCAGGAAGTGAACACGGTTCTTGGGTTATGCTTGAACATAAGTAGTTTCAGGATCACTTCTTGATCACTTCTAGTTCACGACCGTGCATTGCTTCTCTTCTCGCTCTTATTTGCGTATGTTAGCCACTATATATGCTTAGTGCTTGCTGCAGCTCCACCTCATTACCCCTTTCCTACCCATAAGCTTAAATAGTCTTGATCTCGCGGGTGTGAGATTGCTGAGTCCTCGTGACTCGCAGATACTTCCAAACAGTTGCAGGTACCGATGATACCAGTGTAGGTGACGCAATTGAGCTCAAGTGGGAGCTTGATGAAGATCTTGATCGTTGTCTTGTTTCGTTTCCTGTCGGTTAGTAGTGGAGCCCAGTTGGGACGATCGGGGATCTAGCAATTGGGGTTGTCTTCTTTTATTTTGGTTCCATAGTCGGACCTTGATTGTATTCTGGATGATGTATGTTTAATCTTTTATTTGTGTGAAGTGGCAATTGTAAGCCAACTCTTTATCCCATTCTTATTAAGTAGATGGGATTGTGTGAAGATTACCCCTCTTGCGATAAACCTACCATGCGGCTATGCCTCTAAGTCATGCCCCGACATGTGGGAGATATAGCCGCATTGTGGGTGTTACAAGTTGGTAATCAGAGCCATCCCCAACTTAGGAGCCCCCTGCTTGATCGAATCGCTGACGTTGTTGAGTCTAGAACAAAATGTTTTGAGTCTTAGGATTATATATATCGGATAGTAGGATTCTTTTTACTCCTCAGTCCCTTCGTCGCTCTGGTGAGGCCTCCTGACGTAGAGTTTTGACTTTTCTCTCCTCAAATTTCACTAAAAAAAATTTAGGATCACGCGGGTATCTTGGAATCGTTTCAATAGTCTTGTGACGAGAACATTGTTCTTGGTGCCTCCTGACATTTAGGGGTTGTGGCAGTGCCCAGGGAGTTGAGCCCCAAGGTGTTGTCGTCATAATTTTATCGTTGCAGTTCTGGAATACCTGAGTTCGCCGACATCGAAAATCTCTTTTATGCAGTTGTTGGTAAGCTAACCTCGGCGCCACCCAGTACTGGGGTGGGAGTTCGGGAGTATTGCCATAACTCGTATAACGGATGCTTTTCGAAGGTTGAGGTAAATGATTTCTGAAGGTTCTTGGTTATGTGTTGAAGGATGGATACAGCTGGATGTAGGATTTGTTAGTTTGGGTGAGATTTTATGCTTCCCCTGTATCCCCAACACCTGATTTCATAACCATAAAGTTTCGGTAGTTTATAAGTGGGAATTCAAGTAGCTCCTAGAATATCTTTCCAACAGACACATGATACGATATGGGATCTATCATATGTTTGTTTCCGGCTTATCTTGCAAGCCAATCCTTTGTTTTGTTTTTCAGCTGTGGTATTCGAGTTGCTTCGAAGTCAAATGTTGATTCCATACCTTTCCTAAGTGGTGTTCTCATACTTCTATGTGAATACCAATCCTTCTTGATCATTGAGGTTGTCATGTCAATTCTTTCCAACCGGTGTGATTCTCTTCAAGATGATCCTATCATTTACCCATTCGCAAGATCCAATCTCAATTTTCGTCAACGGTGTTTGTTTCATCCGTCTCCAAGTTGCCTTTGTTTTTCCCGCACTCCCACCCTTTTTCCTTCAAGGAATCAAATGTCTTAATCAAGTATCCTTTTATTGATGGGAAGTCTCTCCATTCTTTTCCGTCAATGTCCTTAGCCGGTGATTCTTCTTGAAGATACTAAGGAAGCTTCAAGTTCATCATTCTCCATTCTTTTCTTCCCTGGTGGATCCAATCCTAGATTTCGGTGTTAATCTTATACTTTTCCTATTTTCACAAGGCTTTCTCATACCAGTGCACCTCTTAATCGCTCAGCTCTCTCTATTCATATCCGAAGTGCGGAAGATATCTTAGAAGATTCATGGTTACATTCTTGATCCATTCAAGTTCTTTTGAGATTGTTATCTCTTTCAAGCCATTTAATTCAACCGGTGCAATCTATCTTTTAAATCATCAACGGTGTTTCTCTTGAGTGGGCCCTAACCCACAGGTCTTTTCCCAGGATCTTACCTGACTCTTCTAATCTTCCCAGAGTTACTCTCAAATTATTTTCAAAGTTTGACGTAAAAATGATTTCTCATCAGTCAAATGTCTTTCTCCAAGATCTTTCAAATTCTTTTCATCGTTGGTTCAACCTTTCTAATTTTCATCCTGGAGTATCTCAACAATTCATGGTGGTCTTTCTCATCGTCATTCTCTGTTTTTGAAGACCGAAGAAGAGTTTTTCTTCCAAATCTTACCCGTTCTCTCAATATTCATGGTTCTAGCTTGATGCCATCCTCTCATAATTGTTTTTGATTGTGAGAATTCTTTTTAACCATCCGGAGCAATTCAGGAGTCTTTTTAGTTTGATTATACGAAGGCTATCATTTCAGAAGATTTATTCATTCTCAGCTTTCAGCTCTCATTATCCAAATCTTACCGATGTATCAGTCAAATATTTTATAATCAGCTCGTGGTCTCTTCGTTCACTTGTATCTAAATTCTCTCAAGTATCTTCGTTCTCTAATTCTTCCCGGTGTTTCTTTATATTTTCTTCATTCATTTTCAATTCTTACGGTGGTCCGTTCAAGAAGTCCCTTCCTTGGTTATCACATCAATTCATTCATTGTTTCCAAATCCCACCGGTGGTTCCATCAATACCTTCCCAAGTTGGCGCTATATATATCTTAATCCTTTCTACGAGAATAAGTAGCATGCCAAATCCGTTGCTTATCATTAATTTAATTGATGAAGGATAACCATAATATAATTCTTATTCTTGTTTCATCGAGTAAATTCAATTCCTTATTCCCGAGGTTCATCAAAATTCTTGATTTATTTTATTCATCTTTGTTTTCCGGAGTTCCAAGTTTTTCCACATTATCTTGTCGTGAAGCTCCATCTAAATCATCGCAAGGCTTCACCTTATGTTCTCCGCTTCTATTTCTTTCTATCATCCTTTTATTACCGGAGTTTGATACGTCTCCGTCGTATCTACTTTCCAAACACTTTTGCCCTTGTTTTGGACTCTAACTTGCATGATTTGAATGGAACTAACCCGGACTGACGCTGTTTTCAGCAGAATAACCATGGTGTTATTTATGTGCAGAAACAAAAGTTCTCGGAATGACCTGAAACTTCACAGAACAACTCTTCGGATATAATAAAAAATCCTTGCAAAAGATGAAGGCCAGGGGGGCCACCACCTGTCTACGAGGGTGGGGGCGCGCCTGCCCCCCTAGGGCGCGCCCCCTACCTCGTGGGCCCCTGGAGCTCCTCCGACCTCAACTCCAACTCTATATATTTGGTTTCGGGGAGAAAAAAATCAGAGAGAAGGATTCATCGCGTTATACGATACGGAGCCGCCACCAAGCCCTAAAACCTCTTGGGAGGGCTGATCTCGAGTCCGTTCGGGGCTCCAGAGAGGGGAATCCGTCGCCATCGTCATCATCAAGCATCCTCCATCACCAATTTCATGATGCTCACCGCCATGCGTGAGTAATTCCATCGTAGGCTTGTTGGACAGTGATGGGTTGGATGGGATTTATAATGTAATCGAGTTAGTTTTGTTATGGTTTGATCCCTAGTATCCACTATGTTCTGAGATTGATGTTGCTATGACTTTGTTATGCTTAATGCTTGTCACTAGGGCCCGAGTGCCATGATTTCAGTTCTGAACCTATTATGTTTTCATTAATATATGAGAGTTCTTGATCCTATCTTTCAAGTCTATAGTCACCTATTATGTGTTATGATCCGTTAACCCCGAAGTGACAATAATCGGGATACTTACCGGTGATGACCATAGTTTGAGGAGTTCATGTATTCACTATGTGTTAATGCTTTGTTCCGGTACTCTATTACAAGGAGGCCTTAATATCCGTTAGTTTCCGTTAGGACCCCGCTGCCACGAGAGGGTAGGACAAAAGATGTCATGCAAGTTCTTTTCCATAAGCACGTATGACTATATTCGGAATACATGCCTACATTACATTGATGAACTGGAGCTAGTTCTGTGCCACCCTAGGTTATGATTGTTACATGATGAACCGCATCCGGCATAATTCTCCATCACCGATGCATTGCCTACGAGCTTTCCATATATTGTTCTTCTCTTATTTACTTTTCCGTTGCTATTGCTATCATCACTACAAAATACCAAAAACATTGCTATCATTACTTTTGTTACTGTTTTTTGACAGAAAGACTGTAAGGGAACCCCCTGCAGTATAATTGGTGCAACAACCCCAAATTGCAAGTACCATGCCTTGAACTTGGGTGGGTGGGAAGGCATCAGCCCCTTCCAACCACTAGGCTATGCCTTAGTCTGCTACTTTTGTTACTGTTACCACTACTATCATATTACTTTGCTACTAAACACTTTGCTACCAATATTAAGTTTCCAGGTGTGGTTGAATGGACAACTCAGCTGCTAATACTTGAGAATATTCTTTGGCTCCCCTTGTGTCGAATCAATAAATTTGGGTTGAATACTCTACCCTCGAAAACTGTTGCGATCCCCTATACTTGTGGGTTATCAAGACTATTTTCTGGCGCCGTTGCCGGGGAGCACAGCTCTATTCTTTGAGTCACTTGGGATTTATATCTGCTTATCATCATGAAGGACTTGAAAGATCCAAGAACTAAGATTTATCCCTCAACTATGAGGGGAGGTAAGGAACTGCCATCTAGCTCTGCACTTGATTCACCTTCTGTTTTGAGTAAGCTTGCGACACCTAAACCTGCTTCTGCTATTCCTTCTGATATGTCGCATGTTATAGATGATGCCACTTCTACTATACATGATACTTATGATGAAACTACTTCTATGCTTGATACTACTGTGCCACTTGGTGAATTTCTTGATGAACAACTTGCTAGGGCTAGAGAGAATGAAAATATTGAAGCTGATAATATTGATGAAAGTGATGATGAAGACTCACCTGTTATTCCTGAGGGTTATGTTTTTGATAAAGAAGCTTCTTTAGCTATTTTAGCTTGCAAAGATAGATACGAACTCAAGAAGTTATTAGATAAATGGAAGAAGCAATCTCTTAATGCTAGAATGAAACCTGACCCTGCTTTTGCTACTTCACCTATCTTTGTTACTGATAAGGATTATGAATTCTCTGTTGATCCTAATATAATTACTTTGGTTGAATTTGATCCTTTTCATGGCTATGAATCTGAAACTGTTGTGGCACATCTTACTAAATTACATGATATAGCCACCCTGTTCACTACTGATGAGAGAACTCGTTCCTTTTATATCCTTAAAATATTTCCATTCTCATTAAAGGGCGATGCTAAGATATGGTTTAATTCTCTTGATCCTAGTTGTGTGTGTAGTCCCCAGGATATGATTTATTACTTCTCTGCAAAATATTTCCCTGCTCATAAGAAACAAGCTGCTTTAAGGGATATATATAATTTTGTGCAAATTGAAGAAGAGAGTCTCCCACAAGCTTGGGGGAGGCTTCTCAAGTTACTTAATGCTTTGCCTGATCATCCTCTTAAGAAAAATGAAATACTTGATATCTTTTATAATGGACTAACCGATGCTTCCAGAGATTACCTTGATAGTTGTGCTGGTTATGTTTTCAGGGAATGAACACCGGATGAAGCTGAAATTCTATTGAATAATATGTTGACAAATGAAAATAATTGGGCACTTCCTGAGCCTATTCCTAAACCAACTCCGAAGAAAAGAGGTGTTCTATTTCTCAGTCCTGAAGATATGCAAGAGGCAAAGAAATCTATGAAAGAAAAAGGTATTAAAGCTGAAGATGTTAAGAATTTACCTCCTATTGAAGAAATACACAGTCTTAATTTACCGCCTGATGAAGAAACATATGATCTTAATCCTTCACCTATTGAAGAAACTCATGGTCCTGATAACCCGACACAGGTAGTAAAGGTAAGTTCTTTCTATAGATGTGATAAAGCTGAAATCCCATGTACTAAGTTTGCTAGCCCATGCTTAGATGAGTTTGATAAATTTATGGTTAAGCAAGAAGATTTTAATGCTTATTTTGGTAGACAATTGAAATACAATTCAAATATGCTTGAACGCTTGGGTGATTATATGGATAATGTCAAAGGTGAACTTAAACTTATTAGTAAACATGCTTCTATGGTTACCACTCAAGTAGAACTAGTACTTAAAGCTCAAAATGATTTGCTCAATGAATTGAATAGTAAGGATAATGATAATGATGTTAGAGTTATGACTAGAGGTGTTAGAATGACTCAGGAACCTTTATATCCTGAAGGCCACCCTAAGAGAATTGAGCAAGATTCTCAGAGAAATAATGTGGATGCACCTAGTCCTTCTAAAAGGAAGAAAAAGAAAAATGATAGGACTTTGCATGCTTCTAGTGAACCTGTTATTGAAACACCTGAGAATCCAAATGATATTTCTATTTCTGATGCTGAAACACAATCTGGTAACGAACAAGAGTCTAGTGATAATGTTAATGATAATGTTCATGATGATGTTCAACCTAGTAATGATAATGATGTAGAAATTGAACCTGTTGTTGATCTTGATAACCCACAATCAAAGAATCAACATTATGATAAGAAAGACTTTGTTGCTAGGAAACATGGTAAGGAAAGAGAGCCTTGGGTTCATCCAAGAAAAAGGATGATGAGGATTTTGAGCGCTTTGCTAAAATGATTAGACCTATCTTTTTGCGTATGCGATTAACTGATATGCTTAAAATGAATCCTTATGCTAAGTACATGAAAGATATTGTTACTAATAAAAGAAAGATACCGGAAGCTGAAATTTCCACCATGCTTGCTAATTATACTTTTAAGGGTGGAATACCAAAGAAACATGGAGATCCTGGTGTACCAACTATACCATGCTCCATTACAAGAAACTATGTTAAAACTGCTTTATGTGATCTTCGAGCCGGTGTTAGTGTTATGCCTCTCTCTTTATATCGTAGACTTGATTTGAACAAGTTGACACCTACTGAAATATCTTTGCAAATGGCTGAGAAATCAACTGCTATACATGTCGGTATTTGTGAGGATGTGCCTGTTGTAGTTGCAAACATTACTATTTTAACGGGCTTTGTTATTCCTGATATTCCCGAGGACAATAGTATGTCTATTATTCTTGGAAGACCCTTTTTGAATACTGCAGGGGCTGTTATTGATTGCACTAAAGGCAATGTCACTTTTCATGTTAATGGTAATGAGCATACGATACACTTTCTGAGGAAACAACCTCAAGTTCATAGTATCAACTCTATTGGAAAAATCCCATCGATTATATTTGGAGGTTTTGATTTTCCTCTTCCTACTGTCAAGAAGAAATATGATATTCTTATTATTGGGGATGTGCATATCCCTGTTGAGGTAACATAGTGTTATTCGAAATTTCTCCAGTTCCATGTTATTCAGAATGAGTTCTTTAACAAGACTTGATCAACCTTGTTAGTGGATTCCTTTTGATGAGCATGAGATGGATGAAACTAGAAGGCACAACCTTCTGTACCCTCCTTTTACTTTCTGTTATTTATATTAAATAAAATAAAAATAGTATTTTTTCTGTCTGTTATCTGATTATCCGTGCAATATAAAAATACCCCGAAAATAAAAGTTCTCCAAATGCCCTAAAATTTAAATATGATTTTTTTCTGGAATATTTGAGAATATTTGGCACTAAGAACACAGCAGGGGGGTCATCCACCTGGCCACGAGGGTGGAGGGCGCTCCCTACCCCCGTGGGCGCGCCCCCTGCCTCGTGGGCCCATGGTGGCCCTCCTCCACTTATCCTTTCACCCACACACACTCCTTCTTCCTCCCCCAAACACGAATATCCAGCTCAAACCCGAGTCCAAGCTCATTTTGCTGCCATTTTCGATCTCCTTGCTCAAAGCACCTCTCACAAAACTGCTTGGGGAGATTGTTCCTTGGTATGTGACTCCTCCATTGGTCCAATTAGTTTTTGTTCTAGTGCTTTATTCATTGCAAATTTTTGCTGCTTAGGTGACCTTGTTCTTGAGCTTGCATGTCAAATTTATATGGTCAAAAGTAGTTTTGATGCATGATATAGGCCCTAGGCACTTGTAAGAGCAGTTGCTATCAATATTATTGAGTTTGATTTACTTTTATTTTGAAGTTACTAAACATTTCAGAATTTTTCAGAAAATAATGAAGAGACTTTCGAGGGGCTCATCAAGCCGAAGCTCGAAGGAAAAGGCACAGAAGCCCTAGTATAATCTGCCTCGCACCGCGGAGGTTCGGTCGTGTGAATGGCCTTCCGATGATATCTTGAGAGCAGCCGGGATTTATGAAGATTTTTATGAATTGGCTAAGAATGTAGGCCTCACCGCTTTCCTCCACGACCAACGCGATCAGTATCTCCTACTCACAAATATCTTTGTGCAAAACTTTCATTTCCATTCTAGGACCTCACCACCTACGGTGGAGTTTTATTTATATGATGAGCATAAGGAGATGTCACTTTATGATTTCCGTCGGGTTTGTTTGGTCCCTTTCGAGGGCACGACAGAGGAACCACATCGCAGTGATGTGGATGGGTTTATTGATATCATCACTATAGGGGAAACGAGGAAGGTTTCCGATGCACGAATCACTAGCATACATTTTCCTGTTTTACGCTATTTTGCATTATTTGCTAGTCGTTGCTTAATTGGCCGCGGAAACTATGGAAACCTTAGTGTTCTTGATATTATTATTTTTCTCCACGGTTTATTCAGTGATAACTCTGTTAGTATGGGCGGCATTATTGCTAAACGGTTAAGTCTAAACCGTACAAAGGGACGCATCTTTGGAGGCAACTATGCTTCATTCCTAGCTGCGCATTTTAACATACCTGTCGGTGTCAAAACCGGCGGATCTCGGGTAGGGGGTCCCGAACTGTGCGTCTAGACCGGATGGTAACAGGAGGCAGGGGACACGAAGTTTTACCCAGGTTCGGGCCCTCTTGATGGAGGTAAAACCCTACGTCCTGCTTGATTAATATTGATGATATGGGTAGTACAAGAGTAGATCTACCACGAGATCAGAGAGGGTAAACCCTAGAAGCTAGCCTATGGTATGATTGTTGTTGTCCTACAGACTAAAACCCTTCGGTTTATATAGACACCGGAGAGAGTTAGGGTTACACAAGGTCGGTTACAAAGGAGGAGATATCCATATACGTATTGCCTAGCTTGCCTTCCACACCAAGTAGAGTCCCATCCGGACACGAGACGAAGTCTTCAATCTTGTATCTTCATAGTCTAACAGTCCGGCCAATGGAGATAGTCCGGCTGTCCGGAGACCCCCTAATCCAGGACTCCCTCAGTAGCCCCTGAACCAGGCTTCAATGACGATGAGTCCGGCGCGCAGTATTGTCTTCGGCATTGCAAGGCGGGTTCCTTCTCCGAATACATCACAGAAGAATTTGAATACGAGGATAGTGTCCGACCTTGCTAAATAAGTTCCACATTCCACCATAGAGAGAATAATATTTTCGCAGATCTAATTTGCTGGCTTGTTTTGACAGTGTGACGTTATGTCATGGCCCGGTGATTATTCGAACCATTTCTTTTAACCAGCCCCGCACATAACGCGAGGCAGTTTTCTGACACGTCTTGTCAAAGCAGAGATCGTGCCCCCTTATTACGGGATTCTCATCAATACGGGCATGGGTAACCCAACTGCGCCATCAATTGCGGCACTTGGGGGATAAGCGAGTTTTACCAAGCAAGTGGGGACGCTTAGTTTCGTCCGCTCATATAAAGGGATAAGGATTCACCTTTCAATCCACGCCTTCTTCCTCCTTTGCTCATCCGTTTTCGCACACTCAAGCTCTATCGCCCAAGTCCACACTTCCACCTCAACCTTCTCCAACCATGTCCAGAGCGGGAGGCAAGTGGATGGTCTCCTCCGTCATGGAGGGAGACATCAAAAAACTGCGCGGAGCCGGATACTTAGCCGCGAACATCGCGCATCGGCTGCCCACTGCTGGGCAGATCGTCCCTACCCCGGAACCTTACGAGAGGGTAGTTTTTCTTCACCACTTCCTCCGCGGACTAGGGTTTACCCTCCATCCATTCGTCCGTGGTCTCATGTTTTACTATGGGCTGGACTTTCATGATCTGGCCCCGAACTTCATCCTAAACATTTCGTCGTTCATCGTCATGTGTGAGGCTTTCCTCCGCATCCGGCCCCACTTCGGCCTGTGGTTAAAGACCTTCAATATCAAGCCGAAGGTAGTATGAGGCCAACAAGCAGAATGCGTTGGAGCCATGGTGGGAAAAATGCCCAACGTCATATGGCTCGAAGGCTCCTTCGTGGAGACAATAAAGGGATGGCAATCGGCGTGGTTCTACATCACCGAGCCGCGCGACACCAAATGGGCGGCACCCCCCGAGTTTCGATCTGGATTCCCAACACGGCTCACTTCCTGGAAAGAGAAGGGCTTGTCGTGGGGTTCATTGGTGGAGCTGGATGGACTCCAGAAATGTATCCGGAGCATGGCGAGCAAGAAGCTCAGGCTTGTCAACATAATCCAAGTTATGCTCATCCGCCGGACCCTCCCGTGTCAACAACGGGATTTTACCTTGTGGGAGTTCGACCTGGCCCAGCACCAGACTCTGAGCGAGCTCTTCAACACGATGCACAAGGACGTCTAGAAGGTGCTGTTTAAGGGCGCCGAGGTCCCCCCTTCTCTCGCCGAGGACCGAGGACTAAGCGCCAAGCGCCTAGCGCGTCCGGTGAGTTCGATATGTCTCGTAGGTCATTTATTTTCCCCACCTTAATTATGTGCGGGGTCTAATCTCCCTGCCTTTGACAGGACTGGGTGGAGATGTCGGGGCAGATTAACTATCCGGCCCCTTTGCCCGAAGACACTGCGAGCGCTCTCCTGACGGAGATGCTGACTCCGGCTCCTTACAATGTGCCGGACAAGACCAAGAAGGCCAAGGGAACCCGAAAGCATTCCTGGCGTCAGGTATTATCGGACTCATCGTCCGATAACTCTGCAGCACACTCCTCCCCCGAAGACGAGGAAGAAGAAGATGATGCTCCCCCACCGATTGGGGGAGACAAGAAGAGGAAGGCCGTCCCTACTGGGGAGGCCGCGGGGTCCAAGAAGGGAAGGACTCTCCTTCCGGACAGTTCCACCGCCGCCGACAAAGGCGAAGATGAGTGGTTGCCCAGGGTCAAGCCCCCCGGGAGATCGTAATTATTCGGATACTAGAGCAACTCATAGGATTCCTTTGTCGCACTGCTTTCCCTAATCGCCGAACATGATTATGTAGGCCGCCACGAGCCAATATCGAGGTATCATCGGACGGCTCCCTGGGCTCGTTGGACATGGATAGCGATCTGGTCCCAACCGACACCTCCCCTCATCCTGCCGATGACGCCAAGGTGTTGTCTCAAGAGGCACCGGATCGAGGGGAGACAGTCCCGGAGGCGCCCCAAGGCGACCTTCCGGACTCCGGGAGCCGAGGGGACGGAGCCCCCAAGAGCTCCGAGTTCGGCCCTCAGCCGAACACCGTGCCGGACCCTCCAGCGGTTCCGGGCTCGGGCAGGCAGCCTCCTTCTAAGAGGGGCAAGACACCTGTGCCGGTGACCTCTGTCCATCCAGAGGCACCGGACAATCTGCTGGAAGCGCTTCGCAGCGCTTCCATCAACAAGGAGCACCGCACTATCATGAGTGCGGTGATCCAGAAGGTTCAGTCCGCCAAGAGCGGATTGACTGAAGCATGTGCCAGCCTTCTAACAGGCTTCGAGGTAAGTGTTTTAAAATGTAGTAGAAATATTACCGCATAGACAGTAGCCCCTGATGCTTTGTTCGGTGTTCACAAAGAAAAGCTGAATAGAGGATCAAATAATATCGCAGGAGTCTAATATAAGTATGTCAATATGCATATGCAGGCTTCGCTACTGGTGTCCGCCGCACTGACTGCGGAGGTCGACGTACTGAAGTAGGCCCTCGAGGGGTCCCGAAAAGAGCTAGGCCTTGCTAAGAGGCCGCTCGAGGAGAACAAGGGTAAGTAATACCCCGTCTATAGATATGTATATAAAAAAAGGACGCGATTGCCAAATGACAGGATCATTGTATGTTTGTCAGGGGCCACGACCGAGGTGGTGACCCTGAAGCAAGCGCTAACCCAGGCCGAAGATAAAGCAGCCCAGGAGCGCACCGAGCAAGAGAAAGACGAGGCTCGGGTGGGCGAGGTGCAGCAAGAGCTCCAGGCTCTCGTGACGAAGCACGAGGAGTTGGAGCTTGACTCCAAGACGCGGGAGTCTGAGCTTGCCGCAGCCCTCGAGAGCGCAAAAAGTGCCAACGCCGAAGCCCAAAAGGCCCTCCAAGAGATCGATGCGATGAAGAAGATAGTGGCGGGTAAGGCTTTCTATATGTAAAGCAAGCATGTAAAAGTAAATTACCGATTACTTACCCGGATCCGGAGCTCTTTAGGAGCATTCGCAGATTTGCCCCGCAGTGTGTTTGATGCCACACATTTTTACCAGGCCGAGGACGGAAGCTCGATGGAGAAGTTGTTCTGGCCTCAGTATGCTGAGGCCGAACATCCAGTGCCGATGAGCGACCAGCTGAAGCAGATGGTCGAGCTACATAAGGCGGCCGATCAGGCCATGAAGGGCTTTATAGTCCGGCTGTGGCATGGAGACGCCCTTCCGAACAGCTTCTTTGGCCTGGTGAGGCGGCTTGTGGATGCCTACCCACGACTGGAGGTCATCAAGCGATCCGTCTGCATTGAAGGTGCACGCCGGGATTTTGCCTGTGTGAAATTGCAGTGGGTCAAGCTAGACGCCGTGAAGCTGATCAACGAGTGGCCGTCGGAGGGCAAGGAGCACCGCCACCCTGAGATGTACTACAAGGGTGTTCTGCCGGGTGCCCGTCTCATCGCGGATGAGTGCCCAAAAGATGTAATATTTGAATGAGACTTGCTCGTGTGATCCTGTATGATGAAAACTTGTTTCATATGCGCTATGCAACGCTTGTTTGAATTTAAAATATTACCTTCTGCTTGGCCGTTTATCCAATCTGAGAGATGGCTAGTCCTCGGCTTCTGCCCCCATGCCACTAGTGTTGGGGCGTTCGGGATAAACCTGAGCACTCTTGTTCCCATATTTGGGTCCTTCGAGGGAGGTGCTCAGCACAATGAACAAGGCAACCAGACTAATAATGCTTTATCACTCTCACTTAGCCATAGAATTCTATAATTTTAAATTTTGGCAAAGCCCCTGGTATTCGGAAGGCCGAATTCGGGGCGCGATACACGCCTGTAAGCCGGACAGGGCCGGCCCCTCGCCCTAAGCGGCATAAATCTTTAGGGACTCGAAAAAAACCTCACCGAACAACGACTAGTCTCTCGCCTTATCATGACAGTCAGTTTTAGCTTTCTCTACTGAGGTGCTAAACCCAGCAGAACCGGGGCACAATCGCAGTAGTTCTCCTAGCGCTACCTTAGCTGATAGAGCGGAACGTAAGGTACCAAAACATAGGAGCCGGGCAAACCCAACATTTGACCAAAGACATGATTCGGAGCTGATGCATATAATGCTATAAGTTCGGGGTGCCGCACTTATGAAAGTGTTCGGACTTTTCACACCGCATTGTGGGGTACGTAAGCCCCTGGTGTATTGGTCGTACCAGAGTGTACGGTTGCAAGGCGTCATTAAAGAACACACACACACACACACACACACACACATATATATATATATATATATATAACAAGAATGCAATAATAGTCGTAATGTCATGCATTTTTGATTAAAAAAATTGCGTTAAGGCAGAGTGATACAGATAGTGCGATAAGCAAAGAGTAGGACTATGTCCCTTCCAAGGGCAAGCTGGGGAATGATATTGAATTGAATATTTCACTCGTTACTGTAATCAACCTAGGAATTCCATGGTATAACGTAGCTGTCTGCCTCCTTGGTTGCTGCATCATGTGTTCGGCAACAGTGCTGCCGGACAGTGTTTCCAGAGATTAAGTTCTTGAAAGAAAAAGAAAAATAACCAAACGGGAAGCCCCTAGTGCGGTTTAGGCCGCGTTTTGGGGCGGGCCGTAGTTGTGCCCCCCTCCCCACCTGTGCCCATGGTATTTTTAATGCATAATTATGTATGCGCGGTATGAATATCGCCATTGGGTTGGGATTGGGGTGGCCGCCGCATTGCTACGCGAGCTCAGATCGCGCCAGGCGGTCTATTTGCCGATTGCCCCGAGCGCGCTTGAAGGTGTCCGGGCTTTGAAGCGCCGAACTGGTTGATTGCCTTGAGAGGCTGCTTTGCGCTTCTGCTGCGAGGGCCGCGGTGTGCTCCTCAGTTCGGAGAGAGCGCTCTATGTTTCCATTGACTGTAATAACTCCGCGAGGCCCTAGCATCTTGAGCTTGAGGTATGCATAATGCGGTACCGCATTGAATCTAGCAAATGCGGTTCGCCCGAGCAGCGCGTGATAACCACTGCGGAGCGGGACTATATCGAAGATTAACTCTTTGCTTCGGAAGTTATCCGGGGATCCGAAGACCACTTCCAGTGTAATTGAGCCTATGCAATGGGCTTCTACACCTGGAATGACGCCCTTAAAGGTCGTTTTTGTGGGTTTGATCCTTGAGGGGTCTATACCCATTTTGCGCATTGTGTCCTGATAAAGCAGGTTCAGGCTGCTGCCGCCGTCCATAAGGACTCGAGTGAGGTGAAATCCGTCGATGATTGGGTCTAGGACCAGTGCGGCGAATCCGCCATGACGGATACTAGTGGGGTGGTCCCTGCGATCGAAGGTGATCGGGCAGGAGGACCAAGGGTTGAACTTTGGAGCGACTGGCTCCAACGCATATACGTCCCTAAGCGCATGCTTCCGCTCCCTCTTGGGGATGTGGGTTGCGTATATCATGTTCACGGTCCGTACTTGCGGGGGAAACCTCTTCTGTCCTCCAGTGTGCGGCTACCGGGGCTCCTCCTCATCATCGCTGTGCGGCCCCTTGTCCTTGTTTTCGGCAATTAACTTGCCGGCCTGCTTGAACACCCAACAATCCCTGTTGGTGTGATTGGCTGGCTTGTCTGGGGTGCCGTGTATTTGACACGAGCGATCGAGTATATGGTCCAAGCTGGATGGGCCTGACGTACTTTGTTTGAATGGCTTTTTCCGCTGACCAGGTTTAGAGCCTTTGAATCCAGCATTGACTGTTGTATCCTCAGTATTTTCACTGTTAATGCGGCGCTTATGCTTGTTGCAATGTGACCTGCTATTGCCGTCCTTGGTATCTGAGGTACCATGGTTCTTTGATATGTTATTACTGCGAGCCAGCCAGCTGTCTTCTCCCGCACAAAAGCGGGTCATGAGCGTCGTGAGGGCTGCCATAGATTTTAGCTTTTCCTGACCAAGGTGCCGGGCTAGCCACTCGTCTCAGATGTTGTGCTTGAAAGCCGCTAAGGCCTCCGCATCCAGACAGTCGACGATTTGATTTTTCTTTATAAGGAACCGAGTCCAGAATTGCCTGGCCGACTCTTCTGGCTGCTGAATTATGTGGCTCAAGTCATCGGCGTCTGGTGGTCGCACATAAGTGCCCTAAAAGTTGTCAAGGAATGCGGCTTCCAGATCTTCCCAACAGCTAATGGAGTCCGCTGGCAAGCTGTTAAGCCAATGTCACGCTGGTCCTTTGAGCTTTAGTGGGAGGTATTTGATGGCATGTAAGCCATCACCGCGGGCCATGTGGATGTGGAGGAGGAAGTCCTCAATCCATACTGTGGGATCTGTTGTGCCGTCGTATGATTCAATGTTTATAGGTTTGAAACCTTCTGGGAATTGATGGTCCATTACTTCGTCTGTGAAGCATAAGGGGTGTGTGGCGCCTCTGTATTGGGCTATATCTCGACGCAGCTCGAATGGGTCTTACCCGCTGTGTTCGGCCCGGCCGGATTTGCTTTTACTGTAACCGGCGTGACGTTTGTCGTCTCGCAGAGTGGTGCGCCCTCATGATCTGTAGATCGATCTTGAATGCTTTGCCTTGTCCTCCGATATGTTTCGCAGGTCTGGCGTATGTCCCCATGCCTTTTTATTTGAATGCCGTTGGGGTGGGGGCTGAGCTTTTGGCTGGAATGCCTCTCTATCGCGGCCACGAGGTGGCCGATCTGCCGTATCATACGCTTCTTCCTCCAGTCGGGGTAGTAACCTGCGCCTTAGGTAACTCTTGGAGGGGCGCTCGAGTTTATATTCCTTGGCCGCGAGGACTTCAGTCCATTTGTCAGCTAGCAGATCTTGATCAGCTTGAAGCTGCTGCTGCTTTTTCTTTAGGCTATTTGCCGTGGCCATAAGCCGGCGCTTGAAGCGCTCTTGTTCGATGGGATCCTCTGGGACGGCAAATTCATCGTCGCTGAGGCTTGCCTCGTCTTCGGAGGGGGGGGTGTAATTGTCATCCTCCTCCTCTCCATCTGCCGCTCTCTCAGGAGAGCTGGCTCCTTCATCCTCCTGCTCTAAATCTTGCTGGAGGGGATTGCTGTTGTCTTCGGCACTATCTGGAGTATTATTATCTCCTGTGCCAGTATCACCACTTTTCCTTTGGCGCGACTTAGAGCGGCGTCGCTGACGTCGGTGCTTGGGTTGCTTCTTGGAGGGGTCATCCTCCGCTATCTCGTCGCCGTTGCCTTCGTTGGGTGTATCCATCATGTATATGTCATATGTCGAGGTGGCTTTCCAGTGCTCTATAGGTGCTGGTTCATGTTCGTCTCCGACATCGTCATCCATACCGTTGATGTCTTCGGAGTCGAAGTCGAGCATGTCGGTTAAATCATCGACAGTGGCTATGAAGTGGGTGGTGGGTAGGCGTCGAATTTCTTCATCGTCCACATCCCAATCCTGTTGGCCATAATCCGGCCAGGGCTCTCCTGACAAAGAGAGAGATCTTAGTGAATTCAGAATGTCACCGAAGGGCGAGTGCTGAAAGATATCCGCGGTGGTGAATTCCATGATCGGCGCCCAATCGGATTCGATTGGTACGCGCGCGGGCGGTTCGGAGTCAGAAAGAGAGTCCGGCACCTTGGAGTCACGGGCTGCGTGGAGGATTATGCTGGTGTTTGGCTCGATCGTTGTTGAGACTGCAGCCCCTGAGGCAGTGTCTAACAACCCGTCCTTGATTGGCGCAGTTGGCTCCGAGCTAAGGGTCGGAGCTGATGCGGGCGCGGCCTCTGGGGTACTGTTCAGCGGCAAAGCTAGGTCATACCCATCGCGACAGTGCGGCGTGCCCGGCTGTGGCTCGAATCCGTCGAAGATCAAGTCTCCGCGGATGTCGGCCGTGTAGTTCAAACTTTCAAATCTGACCTGATGGCTAGGGGCGTAGCTTTCAATCTGCTCTAGATGGCCAAGTGAATTAGCCCGCAGTGCAAAGCCGCTGAATACGAAGATCTATCCGGGGAGAAAAGTCTCACCCTGGACCGCATCGCCGTCGATGATAGTAGGAGCCATCAAGCCTAACAACGACAACACCGAGGAACTCTCAATGAAAGCACCAATGTCGGTGTCAAAACCGGCGGATCTCGGGTAGGGGGTCCCGAACTGTGCGTCTAGACCGGATGGTAACAGGAGGCAGGGGACACGAAGTTTTACCCAGGTTCGGGCCCTCTTGATGGAGGTAAAACCCTACGTCCTGCTTGATTAATATTGATGATATAGGTAGTACAAGAGTAGATCTACCACGAGATCAGAGAGGCTAAACCCTAGAAGCTAGCCTATGGTATGATTGTTGTTGTCCTACGGACTAAAACCCTTCGGTTTATATAGACACCGGAGAGGGTTAGGGTTACACAAGGTCGGTTACAAAGGAGGAGATATCCATATACATATTGCCTAGCTTGCCTTCCACGCCAAGTAGAGTCCCATCCGGACACGATACAAAGTCTTCAATCTTGTATCTTCATAGTCTAACAGTCCGGCCAATGGAGATAGTCCGGCTGCCCGGAGACCCCCTAATCCAGGACTCCCTCAATACCCTATTACGCATTATGAGAAGGAAGAAAAAGTGCTGCCTCGTGTTTATTTAGATTATAGGAGTATGGTGGCACATGATTTTATTGTTAAGAATAGGGAAGGAGAGCTTAAATACAAATTGTTCTTTGATAAACATCATCCTGAGACTATTACCATGCCTGCTACTTCCTTGTTTGATTTATCTACAAGCCGGTACCTTGTTCCGTTAGAGGCTATTCACGCCTATCGGAACCCTACATCAGCCACAGAGCCAGAGTCGGAACCATAAGTTGACCCTCCATGACAGTCTAATTACCAGTGGTATCCGGAGATGATTTCCAACCAGTGGCAATCGGAGTCTTCTTCTTCACAGTACGACCCCAACTATTATTATGGATATCCGCTAGGCCAACCGTGGTGATAGACCAACTTAGGCCAAAAGCCTAAGCTTGGGGGAGTACGTATTTCTCACCGACATTACATTTATGTTGACACACTCATTGCCAGATGTCGGTGCTCATACTTTTTCATTGTATCATCCATGCTAGTTTATTTCCCTTTTTATGCTTTCTTCTTGTGTGTTTGATAAACCTTAAGCAAAACCAAAAAAAATTAGTTGTAGCTTTTAATTAGTTTACTTTCCATGCTTGTATTAGTAATTAAAAAGAAAATCCAAAAAGATTTCATGTTCTTCTTTTACTTGTTGGGAGCTCTCCTATGTAAATAGTTTTATTTCTTTTCTTTTCTTTGGGGGTCGATAGGAGAAGACCATAATTAAATTATTGAAGTGGCTCTTATATGCATTAATGTTGATCTGACAAAAGAGCCCATAGTGCCTTGTATTCTCCTGTTTATTGAATGCTTGCAGATTACAGCTTAGTCCAATGCACGTGCACTATTATTATTATCCACATCGTTCGGTCGTGCAAGTGAAAGGCAATAATGATGATGATATGATGAACTTATTGAGATGAGAAAAGCTGGTATGAACTCGACCTCTCTTGTTTTTGTAAATATGATTAGTTCATCGTTCCTGATTCAGCCTATTATGAATAAACATGTTTGCAATGGCAACTAGAGATCATGGTTCTTGTGCCATACTTGATTAGCTAGGAGCTTATAATGGTTTACCTTGCGTGCCAACATGCTATTAAAATGGTTGTGATGTGGTATGATAGGGTGGTATCCTCCTCTGAATGATTTAAGTGACTTGACTCGGCACATGTTCACGCATGTAGTTGAAACAAAATCAACATAGCCTTCACGATATTAATGTTCATGGTGGATTATATCCTACTCATGGATGCATTCGGTGTTGATTAATTTTAATGCATGTTCATGACTATTGTCGCTCTCTAGCTGGTCGCTTCCCAGTCTTTTGCTAGCCTTCACCTGTACTAAGCGGGAATACTGCTTGTGCATCCAACTCCATAAACCCCAAAGTTATTCCATATGAGTCCACCATACCTACCTATATACGGTATCTACCTGCCGTTCCAAGTAAATTTGTATGTGCCAAACTCTAAACCTTCAAATAAATATCCTGTTTTGTATGCTCGAATAGCTCATGTATCAACTAGGGCTGTCCGTAACTTCCATGTTAGGCGGGTTATTCTCAAGAGGAGTGGACTCTGCTCCTCACTCACGAGAAAGTGGCTGGTCACCGGGATGCCCAGTCCCATGCTTTATGCAAATCAAATCAAAATAATTGCAAACAAAACTCCCCCTGGGACTCTTGTTAGTTGGAGGCACTCGTTGTTTCGAGCAAGCCATGGATTGATGCTTGTTGGTGGAAGGGGGAGTATAAACTTTACCATTCTGTTTGGGAACCGCCTATAATGTGTGTAGCATGGAAGATATCGCCATCTCTTGGTTGTTATGTTGACAATGAAAGTATACCGCTCAAAATATTATTCACCTCTATTTCAAAACCGAGCTCTGGCACCTCTACAAATCCTTGCTTCCCTCTGCGAAGGGCCTATCTATTTATTTTCATGCTGAGTCATCATCTTCTTATTAAAAAGCACCAGCTGGAGAGCATCGCTGTCATTTGCATTCATTAATGTTAGTTTACATTGAGTATGACTTGACTGGATCTCTTTTACCATGAATTACAATGTCTAGTCAGTCCTTGATCTTTAAAGGTGCTCTGCATTTATGTTCTGCGGTCTTAGAAAGGGCTAGCGAGATACCATCTTGTTATATCATATTATGATTGGTTTGAGAAAGTGTTGTCATCCGAGATTTATTATTATTGCTCGCTAGTTGATTATGCCATTGATATGAGTAAACTTGAGAACTAAGCGTTATTGTGAATGTGGTTAGTCATAATCTTTGCTGAAAACTTGAATGCTGGCTTTACATATTTACAACAAGAAGAGCAAACAGAGTTTGTAAAAGTTTTTCTTTATCACTTTCAGTTTATCAACTGAATTGCTTGAGGACAAGCAAAGGTTTAAGCTTGGGGGAGTTGATACGTCTCCGTCGTATCTACTTTTCCAAACACTTTTACCCTTGTTTTGGATCTAACTTGCATGATTTGAACGGAACTAACCCGGATTGACGCTGTTTTCAGCAGAATTACCATGGTGTTATTTATGTGCACAAACAAAAGTTCTCGGAATGACCTGAAACTTCACGGAACATCTTTTCGGAAATAACAAAAAATCCTTGCAACAGATGAAGGCCAAGGGGCCCACCACCTGTCCACAAGGGTGGGGGCACGCCCCCCTACCTCGTGGGCCCCTGGAGCTCCTTCGACCTCAACTCCAACTCTATATATTTGGTTTCGGGGAGAAAAAAATCAGAGAGAAGGATTCATCGCGTTTTACGATACGGAGCCGCTGCCAAGCCCTAAAACCTCTCGGGAGGGCTGATCTGGAGTCCGTTCGGGGCTCCGGAGAGGGGAATCCGTCGCCATTGTCATCATCAACCATCCTACATCACCAATTTCATGATGCTCACCGCCGTGCGTGAGTAATTCCATCGTAGGCTTGCTGCACGGTGATGGGTTGGATGGGATCTATCATGTAATCGAGTTAGTTTTGTTAGGGTTTGATCCCTAGTATCCACTGTCTTCTGAGATTGATGTTGCTATGACTTTGCTATGCTTAATGCTTGTCACTAGGGCTAGAGTGCCATGATTTCAGATCTGAACCTATTATGTTTTCATCAATATATGAGAGTTCTTGATCCTATCTTGCAAGTCTATAGTCACCTATTATATGTTATGATCCGTTAACCCCGAAGTGACAATAATCGGGATACTTACCGGTGATGACTGTAGTTTGAGGAGTTCATGTATTCACTATGTGTTAATGCTTTGTTCTGGTACTCTATTAAAAGGAGGCCTTAATATCCCTTAGTTTCCGTTAGGACCCCGCTGCCACGGGAGGGTAGGACAAAAGATGTCATGCAAGTTCTTTTCCATAAGCATGTATGACTATATTCGGAATACATGCCTACATTAGATTGATGAATTGGAGCTAGTTCTGTGTCACCCTAGGTTATGATTGTTACATGATGAATTGCATCTGGCATAATTCTCCATCACCGATCCATTGCCTACGAGCTTTCCATATATTGTTCTTCACTTATTTACTTTTCCGTTGCTATTGCTATCATCACTACAAAATACCAAAAGCATTACTTTTGCTATCATTACTTTTGTTACCGTTACCACTACTATCATATTACTTTGCTACTAAACACTTTGCTGTAGATATTAAGTTTCCAGGTGTGGTTGAATTGACAACTTAGCTGCTAATACTTGAGAATATTCTTTGGCTCCCCTTGTGTTGAATCAATAAGTTTGGGTTGAATACTCTACCCTCAAAAACTGTTGCGCTCCCCTATACTTGTGGGTTATCAGAGTTCTTCATGGAGGCTCTACATGGTGGTTTATCAAGGATTCTTCTCATTATTCAGTTGTTCTTCAAGATTTCTCTCGAAGCTATGATCTGCCAAGCTATACTTCAAGTATTCTTCATCTTGCATTCCGAAGTGCAATTCTTTCTACCTTATCTTTTGAGGTGGTATTATGTCATTGTTGATAATTTCCCTTCATGTTTCATGATTCACAAGTTCTCAAGAGTGACATATCTAAATCCATCATTTTTCTCTTTGCTCAAGACATCTTTTCAATCCATTAATCTCTTCTTTGGAGTTATCTTGGGTTTTATTTCACCTAAAGCTTTCCTTAAGGATTGTTGTTATTTATGGTGCTTACAAATGACCCAAGTTCTTCAGTTACCCTCCCGGTGAAATAAGTTTCTCGTCTCCTTGTTGATATCAATCCAATCTATTGTTTTCGTTAGTGGCAAAATTTCACCTCGAGATTTTGACAAACTTTCCATAAGCCCACTACAAGCTTATTTGTTTTGTTGTTGGTTCTCCAACAACTCCATTATAACCTTCTTGGAAGGGTGTTTTCCAAGCTCATTGGTGGAAGAAGTTGTCATTTTCTTCTCAATTCTTTCCTTTCCAACGATCCAACTTCTATTCTTTCGTTCCGGAGGCATTGTGATGTTGCTCTCTTCACTCATCATCTCGTATTGTGAAGATCATGTTCTTCCTTTTGCTTATCCACTAAACCAGAGTGTCGTGTCCTTCATTCAAGTTCTCTCATCTTATCAAGTTTTGCCTCCCTTCTCAACCGGAGTGTTGTCTGAAATCTTTCTTACCCATTGTGCCATTCTTTCAATAGTTCCGGAGGCAGTGTGTTGTTGATTTCATCAAGTATCCTCTCATCTTGTCAAATTCTTGTTCGATTCCTTCCATTTACATTCGGAGTGCTGCCCAAATTATAACATTCTTATTCCTTCTATATCATGTTTAACCGGAGTGTTGTGTCTATCATTCCTCTTCTAACCGGAGTCTCATCCAAGTGCTTTCATTTTGCCAAGCCCATATTATTTGCTTTCCATTTCCAACCAGAGTGTTGTTGTAATTGATCCTTATCGTTCCTTGTACATCTTGTTTTTACCGGAGTGCTTGCATGTACTTATTGCCCATTGCAACCCTTTTTATTATGTCTTTCAACCTACAAGGTTCTAGTAATGTTCCTTGTTTCTCTTTTCTATCGGAGTGCTCTCAAATTTGTTCAACTTGGTTGTGTTCTTTCTTTCTTTCAATTTGTTCAACCTCCCAAGGTTCGTGGTTTCACTCATTTGTCAAAGAAGCAACTTTGTTTTACCTCTTCTTTCATCTTCCGTTTTCCCTCCGGTGCGATCCTAGATCTCGGGACGAGATCCTCCCGTAGTGGTGGAGTGTTGTGACGCCCCGAGACCGATGCGCCAGGTGTCTTCTAGTTATTCGTTGTTGTTGTCTTGTCATTTGCTTGCGTGTTGCATCTTGTCATGTCATCATGTGCATTGCATCATCATGTTTTCAAAACTTGCATCCGTCCCGGCCTCCCCGTTCTTTCCGTTGTCCGTTCTAAGCCCAGACACACTTGCACGCACCCGCGGCATGTCCGAAATAGTATTTTATAAGTGGCAGAAAAATGTTCTCGGAATGGGTTGAAAGTTGGCGTGTGGTGTTGTTTAGTTGTTAGTAGACCTCCTGCCAAGTTTCATCGCATTCGGAGTCCGTTTGATGCCCCAACGGATAACTATAGCGACAATATAGTCGGCCAAAACGTCAGATGTTGACGGGTTGCTTTCCTCCTCTTTCTTCTCAGTCCAACCACACACTTGACCTTGTCCATCAAACCCTCTTTGCACAGTGCATCGACCCCCTCGCGTGTCCGAAAGCTGTCCCGAACCCGACCCGGACTGTCGCCACCATTGTGTCCGGATCATCCCCAAACATCTACAAAACGTCTCCGTTTTCTTAATTGGGCTCCCTAACCTATTTATCTGAGACTGTATGATTTTGATCGGAGGGTCCAAAACTAATCCTTTTGTACCTATATATAGACGAACCCCTACCCAAATCAGATCAAACCCTAACTTCTAGGCACTTGTCCCCGCCGCCGCCGCCACACTCAAATCCCCACCTTGGGATCCCCTCCCGATCCAAAAATCCACTCATTTTTCCTCCTGTTGCTCGCCCGAGCCCTCTGCCTCAAACCGTCGGAGTCCAACTGCACCACCGCCCAACGACTTCCTCCTTCCTCTGGACGTATCTAGATGCCGCTGTGAACAGACCAGGCCGGACCTCACGCCATGCAGCTTGCGTCCCCATGCTCCTCGTCGCCGGAGACGAGCACCATCACCAAGCCATCCCCGTCGCCCTACCCTTCCGCCTTCCCGTTCCTTTCCCCCCTCTCTCTCAACTCCCTCTACGTCTCTGTACCAGGAACGTGCAGGAGCTCCGCCCAACGCCATGGCCGCTGAAGGAGCTCATCACCGCCACCTTGAACCACGTCGTCCCGTGCCCTGCTCTGCACCCTTGGAATGGGATGACATCGGCCAGATCCGGGCCGAAGACCCTTGTTCCCGGCTGTCCCCTGCCATTGACATCGTCTTGTTGCGCCCTTCGCCGGTTGGAGCTCCGCCGCCGCACCGTCCCGGAGTCCCGCACGTCAAGTCCGACGCCCTGGGGACCCCGCGCCCGGATCCCCCCATCCCCGGCGAGCTTCGCCTCTCTCCGTCGCCGGAGCTCCGTCGGCTGCCTCACTGTTGACCCTGCCCTCTGCTTCGCTCGCCTCGACTAGCGCCTTGTCCCGCGCCCCGCATTGCGTTGACCGAGGCCCAGCAGCGTTCTTCGTTCCCCAGGCCGGCCCTTCTAACTCAATCGGGCCGAGGCCCATGATGAGGCACCCCCCCCCAGCGCCTTTTTTCCCCTTCCTTTGGCCCAGCTAGATCCGGCTCGTGTATTTTTTTCCAGCGCCTGGGAATTTGCTAATTAATCTAGTAAACATATTTGCAGAAAAGTCCTCCTAGTTCATGCATATTATAACTCACAAATGGTGCATCGGTTTAAAATGTATTATATATGAAAAATTCTTAGAATTTTGTGTAGATGAATAATTTTCAACTTTCATGCATGTTTGAAATGTTTAAACTGTGGTTTGCATGTATTTGCTTAATTGCCATGCTAAAATGCTTTAATTCATCACTAAATAACCGTAACTCGGAATTTAATAAATTTTATATGTAGTTGGGGTAGAAAAATGCCTAGTTTAACATGGTGTACTTGCTTTGCATGTTTAACAACTCTAAAATATGATTTAGGGCAGAACAGTACCAAACCTAATATATGCTCATGAGGATTTTCCGGAATCATTGTTTGATGTTTCCGGCCTCTTTTAAACTTGCCTAGATAGGTAGTTTTCATTTGCTTGACCTCTTGACATGTTAATCAACTTTTAATATTGTTGGGTACCTAAATGAGAGTGAACTAAATAAGTCATGTGGTGTTCCGTCAATACGCAACTCGTTGCATATTGAGCTCCACTTAATCTGTAGGATTGTTTGTGCACTTTGCCATGCCATGTATCATTAAACCGGACATGCATCATACTTGGTCGGGCATCATGACATGCTTATATGGTGGTTTTTTACTATGTTGTTTGCTTCTTTCCGGTGTTGCTGCCTCGGGTCAGTTCCGATAATGTCGCGTTTGTGAGGTTTCGTTCAACTACGTCTGTTTGTCTTCTTCATGGACTCGTTCTTCTTCCTTGTGGGATTTCAGGCAAGATGACCATACCCTCGAACTCACTTTTATCTTTCCTTGCAAGTTGATCGCTCCATTGCTATGTCGCGATGCCTACCACTTGCTATATCATGCCTCCCATATTGCCATGTCATGTCTCTAACCCTCCTTTCCTAGCAAACCGTTGTTTGGCTATGTTACCGCTTTGCTCGGCCCCTCTTATAGCATTGCTAGTTGCAGGTGAAGATGAAGTTTGTTCCATGTTGGAACATGGATATTGTTGGGATATCATTATTATCACTTATTTAGTTAATGCATATATATACTTGGTAAAGGGTGGAAGGCTCGACCTTATGCCTGGTGTTTTGTTCCACTCATGCCGCCCTAGTTTCCGTCATACTGGTGTTACGTTCCTTGATTTTGCGTTCCTTACACGGTTGGGTGTTATGGGGACCCCTTGACAGTTTGCTTTGAATAAAACTCCTCCAGCAAGGCCCAACCTTGGTTTTACCATTTGCCTCACCACCACCTACTTTTCCCTTGGGAGTCGCGCTCCCGAGGGTCATCTTTATT